>NC_058132.1:390547363-390645770 GCF_016433145.1 Gracilinanus agilis | reverse complement strand
GTCGGTCATGGGTGGGGGGAGTGCGGGGGGTGAAGGGGAAAATAGGAGCATGAAACATGTAACCATGTTAAAAATGATTATTAATAAATGTTAAAAAAAAAAAAAAAAAAAAAGAAAGGGTCCGGTGTAGTGCTAGACTTCTTACTGCCATCCACAGCTAACAGTTCTTTGAGTAATGTGCTTTCAAAGTAACTGTCTTGGTCTGAATGGATCCTGGCAAGAAAGCTGAAAATTATACTACCAAAACACTTCAGCAACTATGGAAGATGCTGGTTAACTATGATTATATTTATCTTATAAAATTGTCACCAATCATTTTTATTGCAAAGTCTATAGATTATTCTGCCTGTCACAAGTCTCTGCCTACTCCAGTCCATCCACCATTCAGTCACCCAAATTATTTCCCTAAAGAACAGGTCCAGCCATATCATACAACAAACATATCTCACACTTAGTGGTGAAATCTACAGCCATCTTAGGCAAGTAAAATCTATTTCTGGCTAATTTTTGATTGTCTCTTGACTCACATGTCCAAAATTATCCATTATAATTATCATGACCTAAGGTGATATGGATATGGTATGGGTATTACAAACCACTTACTAGAACCCATTGAGGAACCATTGACAGTCCAGTCTAGTCCTCCAATTACACAATTCCAACTTCTATGGTTTTAATAGTTAGCTACTTTGTCTTAATAGTAAGTAATTGTCTTGATAGTAAATTTCCTTCAAAGAACTGAAATTTGAATTGTTGCTAACACTGCCTTCTATTTAACATGCATCAATTCTCAAAATCCTTTAATGACTGTCTTTTCATCAATCATATGCAGACAACTGAAATGAAAAGGGCTGATTCAATGAACTGAGGTTTACATATTTTATTGGGATTCTCTCTTCTCCAATAAATTAACTCCCAAGTTTTAGTTCCACTGCTATTTCTTGTAACTCATTTCCTTGGATATCACATACAGCTTTCATACTTCCTTAGTATATCATCAGAGTTTTGTTGTTTCATAGGCTTCAGGACAGGATATTAGTCTTTCTTGGCTGCAGTATAATATGATGAATTCATAGTTGCTAGTGCAACTGCCCATTGCTGGCAGGTAGCACTTAATTTGGCATGAATGAGAATACATCAGTGGATTATTGCTTGTGCACATTCATAATTTCCATCCATATAGTTGTTGAACTCAGTGACAATCCACTTCAAAGCTAAAAACTCCAGCTTATGTATAGGATAACAATTTCCATTGTCACTTATAGCTTCAACTGACAACATTTAACTAGTTTCTATTAACCATCTTGGTACAAAACTAATCTCAAGCCCTAGGAATTTGCAAATGCAGTCAAGACAAAAAACCCTTTCTTGGGGCTACAAAGGCCAACAGTGGTGTATGTAAAAGAAAGTTGACTAAATTTTAGAAACTTATTTATATCTATCAATTTGATGATCTCAAAGGATTTTGTGAATTTTAAGACATCCTAATATTTCTCAAGGTCATCTGGGTGGCTCAGTGTTAGACCTCAAAGTATTAGACCTACAGTCCAGAAGACATCTTTCTCAGTTCAAATCTGGCCTCAGACACTTATTAGTTGTGTGACAATGGACATGTAACTTAACCTGGTTTACCTTAGTTCCTCATCTATAAAATGAGCTGAAAAATTTTTCCAAGGAAACTCCAAATGGGTTTACGTCGGTGAAACAACTCAACAACAACAAAAACATTTCTTACTTTTCTACTTTAATATTTGCTTAAATGAAGTCACTTAGTAGTTTAGCCAAAGCAGCAGAGTCCATAATATATTTGCTATTATAGTCTACCAAATTCTAGAAAAGGTCTTGTATTTTGAAGGTTCTTTGAATTTGGCCACCTCCAAAATAGTGTTTCTATATTTTCTGGCTCTATGTTTATACCTTACTGTGATACTACGTCACATTTTGACAGAGGCTCTAATAAACGGGCCCTTGACTATTGAAAATTTAATATGTTTGCCTCTAACCAAGTCTACATTTTCATTAATCTTTCTACCAAGAATCTATCCAAAGATTACAATTTCTTGAAAATACTCCACACTTTCAGGTAGTTTTCCATCTACTTTTCTACCAATTTTTAGAAAATTGTAGGTGCCACTGAGATGCCTTGGGGCTTATGCTTTAATTGGTAAAAATTCAGTCCAGTAGATGGACTTTCCCTTGTCTTCCTCTCTTATAAAACTCTAATAAGAACCATTAAAAAAGGATAATACTCAGAACTATTGACTGCCTAACAAACACTTCAACATATCTTGAACTCTTGAAAGGGCATTCTATTCTACTCTGGTTCTTTTGTTCAAAAACTGGTAGTTTACATATAACTATGTCTTTCCATTTTTCTATGATTTGGCCACTTCAGGTGATACATATAGTCTGCTTAATTCTTTGACTATGCCATTGGCCTTGAGGTTTTCTATATGATTTCTAACTTTATTCATGTTAAGCAAAGGGATTTTCTTAGATGATTCTTTGGATTTTTAGGAATCAGTCAACTGAATGCTGTGGGAGTTCTCCTCAAAATCATCCTATGTGCAATGAGAACTGTCCCAAACTCTTGCTGAAATTCTGCCAAAACATCATCTAATTCTTACAGTCCTAAAGAGTTATCAAAATTAGATTTCTTTGGATCCACAAAGTTTGAGGATTGTTAGTGTTGTTGTGGAGCTCATTGTCACTCCTTTATTTTATCTGCCTCTTCACAAGCCACGTGGGGATGGCCAACTATGAAATATTTAATCATAGCTTGTTATTTGTATTATTTTGCTAATTCTGTGAACACTTTGTAATTGGCACCAAGTATAATTGTCACTCCACTGATAATTCTGTATCACTGTTCTGTTGATACCAATAACTTCCTTAGAAAATTTTAAGGTTAGTCAATATATCTGAAGTATGAGTAGTTTTCATCACCTAGTTCTCCCATATCAAAGCCTTCTAGATCATGTAAAATGTAGAGCATTTTCCTCAAATGACTCTTATTAGATGACTGAATCATTATGATCTTCTGTACTTTACTGTCCAGAGCAACAGTGCAATACATGTACTCCATAGTCGTCATTCCATCTCTATAAAGTTTTATAAGTTAAAGTAGAAGAGAAAGGGGTACGTGGCCTATGTGTGACTATTTTTCTTCCTTTCTAGTTTTCCCTTAATGTGATTATGTGTCAGGCCACAGTGGACTACACATTATCTTGTCCCATAATCTCTCAATTTGTCCTGGAACATGTTTCACCAGGTTTTTGGTCAGTCTCTTTGATTGACTCTGTACCTGCAGGACAGTACTCCTGCTTATTTTCCATGGCCATATATAATATTACTTAATATTATGATATTACTGAAATAATTAGGATTGTAAATTCATTAGAGGGATTTTCTTATTGGACCATTGCCAACCATTAAAATGTTTTCTCTCGTTTTAACACTTCATTGCCCGGTCAAAGTCACTACATTGATAGAGCAGTAGTGGAGATATGCTCCAGCTTGACTAGTCATGTAGGTCTTTGTCTATTTGAGTGACCCCATTCGTTTCTATTTTTTTAGTCCTCTTCTGACCCTCTCATTTAATATCCTTCTACTCAAGCCAAAAATTGAGATGGTATTACCTTGCCAGAGTCATGATGAAACTCCAAAAGTTTTAAGCATCCCTGACTCTAAAATTATTTTATACTCAAAGACAGCTAGAGATTTTGATACTTCCCTTCAAATTCTTCATTTTGTCTCTGTCAGCCCTTTAAAGGCTCTCTTGCATAATTGGCCTAGACATCAAAGGATTCTTCCTCAGCAAAGGATGCCACCATTTCTGAGAAAGCTCTTATATTGGGCTCACTTGTGTTGTCTGAAATGTGGTTATTTGTCTGAGAGCTACTCTTCTATGCTCATATTAGAGAATCTAGCTTCTATCTGACATAGCTATATCGTCCCACTGGCACGGATCTTGTTTGGGCCCTTTTCATGGGTAACATTTTTCTGCTTTGTTTAGAATGAATCCTCTATCTGTTTAGAGGAAGAGCTTTGATTTCTGGCATACAGAATGAAATATCACCTACTTCCCTACATAAAGGTATCCCACCTCGTCTCAGCTTCCTACATAGGTGATAATCCAAACATTTATCTAAATTCGTATCTTCATTGCTGTGCCATGCTCTGTCATATTCTACTTCCCTAAAGAGTCCTTTCATTTCCAAAGGAAGATTTGGAGTCAATTTCCTAATACAGCTTTATACTTGGATTTTTTCAGGGAATTTTTAGTGGTTACTTACATATATGATATTTGTCCCAAATATCATGGATTGATTATGGATATTTTATCCATTATGGACATAAATTTATATGTAATACAAACATAAAATGAATATTAATATTAATTAGTAAGAATAATTACCTAATTATTAAAATAAATATAACATTATGGATTTTAATATCCATTAGATAACAAAGCTCTTAAAATTCTATACATATTTTTCAAAATACTGATTCACAATGTCAATTTTTACATGAGTCACCTCTCCCACCCATCCTCTACTCATTTGCCAAAGTAGTTTTTTTCTTTTTCTTTTCTTTTTAAGACCTTACCTTCTGTCTTAGAATCAATACTACATATTGGTCCCCAGGCAGAAGAGTGGTAAGGGCTGAGCAATAGGGGTTAAATGACTTGCCCAATGTTACACAGCTAGGAAGTATCAGAGGCCATATTTGAACCTGGGACCTCCCTTCTCTAAGCCTGGCTCTCAATCCACTGAGCTACCCAGCTGCCCCCAAAGTAGTTTTTCTAAATCACAAACTTCACCATCTCACTTCCCTACTCATTTAGTGCTAGTACTTACCTGTTACTTCCAGAATCAAATATAAAATACCCTTATCTTTAAAATTGTCCCTTTTTTCTTTCCAGTTTTCTTATTCTTCTTTACATATTTAATGATGCAGTAATATTTGCCTTCTTGCCAGTTATGAAATATGACATTCCACCTCCCTACTCCATGCATTTTCTTTTCTTTTTTTTCTATTAAAAAATTTTATCTTCTATTTTAGAAACAATCAGCTCCAAGATAAGAATGATAATGGCTAGGCAATTGGAGTTAAATGACTTGCCCAGGGTCTCATAGCTATAAAATATCTGAGACCAGATTTTAACCCATATCTCCCCATCTCCAGGACTGGCACCCTTTCCACTGCTTCAGTGAATACATTCTTGTTGTTTTTTTGTTGTTGTTTTCGTGTTTTTTTTAATCCCTTACTTTCTGTCTTAATAACAATTCTAAGATAGAAGGGCATGGGCTAGACAAACAGAGTTGTGACATGCCCAAGTTCATAGCTAGAAAGAGTCTGAGCTCATATTTGAACCCAGGTCCTCTGGACTCTGGGACTCTATGCATTTTCAATGGCTTTCCCTCATTCTTGCAATGCTCCCCTTATACTCCTATTCCTTGTTTCCTTGCCTTCTTTCAGTCCTCCACTTAAGTCCTATTTTATAGAATTGACCTTTCTCCATATGCTTCTCCTCCAAATTCTTAGTATCTTAATAGTATCAGTGTTCCTAGTATGACTATTATTACCTTTTCTCTAAGATTGCCTTCCATTTACTCTTAATATATGTTTTAGGGACTTAGTTGTTTGCCTATTCTCTCCCCCACAGGAATGTAGGCTCTTGAGGGGGAGGGCCTTCATTTGGCTTTTCTTTTTATCCCCAGAACTTACAACAATGGTTTACATATAGTAACTGAGTTAATAAATGCTTGTTGACTGGCTGACCTGGGGAAAATGAAAAAGTGATTTAGTCTTATATTATACAAGACTCTGTAAAGAAGTGCTCTAAAACAATTGAATGTAGCAAGAAACAGTAGAGGAAATGTGCACATTTGCCAGCAGTAACAACAACTGCATTATACTCCCTCATCTAAATAACCATTAGCATCATAGTTAACTCCATTAAATAACAGGTATTTATATGCTAATCCAACATAGGAATGCAATAAATTCGACTTAGTGAAGGCAATACTCAGAAAGCTGTGAAAACCCAAATATAAAACAGCTGGATGATAGGATCCCCCCAAAACTGACAGCCTAGAATATTTAAGATGGTGAAATTTGTTAAGGATAAATATAAATTATTTCACTTGGGTTAAAAAAATCATTTCCCCAGAAAAAGATAGGTAAGTAGGGAAGGATATTTATTTGTCTGCAAAAGATCTGGGGGTTTCAGTTGACAGCTAGCAAAATATGACTCAACTATGTGGTATGGCAGCAAAGAAAAGCTAATGTGATTTTGGGCTACATAAAGTAAAATAGGACTAAGGAGTTGACAGTTCTGCCATGTTCTGCCCTAATCAGGGCTTATCTAGAGAATTATATTTGATATTAGGTTCTACATTATAGGAAGGATGTTTATAAGATTGAGACTATCCAGAGAGGCCTATCAAGTTGAGAAAGTACTTGAAGATTATACCATATGAAGTTCAATTCAAGGTCTTGGACATGTTTAACCTGGAGAAGAATTAAGTAGAAATGATAGCAATCTTCAAGTTATCTGAAGAATGTCTAGGGAAGGGGGATTAGACTTGTTTGTATATGAAGGGCAGAAGAAGGGAGTTCTGGGTGAAAATTGCAAAATGTCAAATTTAGGTTTGGTTTCAGAAAAACAAGCAAACTTCCCAAAGCAGAACTTCCTGTCAGCTCAGGAAGTTGTATTTCACTAAGTGGTCTTCTTTAGATTCCATGACCTTTTGTCAACTCTATAGTAAAAGAGATTCTTCTTCAGTTTTTTGTCCAAAGCCTCTTCTGGTTAAAATTCTTATTCCATTTTAATATAATAATTCTAAACTATTAAGCAGATTTAGTTGCTCTGGGATGGCCTGGCCTTAAAGATAGAACATTTTGTTAAACATCTCATTGGCACCATTTGGTTTCTGAGGTGCACTTATTGATATAAATACTAATTGACAGGAAGGGGGAGGAAAACACCTATTAAGCACCTATTATGTGCCAGAAACCATGCTAAGTATGTCATTCGATCCTTACAACAATGCAGAGTTGCTATTATCCTCATTTTACAATTGAACAAACTGAGGCAGACAGATATTGTGAATTGCCAAAGTTACCTTACTTATAAGTGTTTGAGGCTAGATTTGAACTCAGCTCTTCCTGACTCCAAGTTCAGCACTCTACTGTGCTACCTACCTGCCTCCTATGATAAAATCAAAAGGCAGTCTTTATAGCTTCTAGTGGCTTTGAAAATCCATTGAAATCCTTTCATATTTACTAGGAAGAAATGTGCGGGCAGGCCTAATACTCAGTGAGTATGAGGTTCATTCAAAATTAGATAAGGGAACTGGTTGAGAAAGGGATGCTCTAGAAAATCTATGTGATTACCAGAAAAAAATCTTTTTTTTTTTTGCTTTCTTTAAAGACTTTAATACACCATTTAAGTTTACTCTATGCCATACTCATTTTCAAAACCTACTTGTTATTTATTCTGCAATTTAATTCGTTTTTATTAATAGTTTTAAAAAGTGCTATGCTAAATCCTAAAAAAGGGACAATATTTCCATTTGACACTGAACCTTCCCAAATGGTCTTAGAGCAGAGTTGGGAGAATAGTACATAAACACAGATGACTAATTCACAGAATCAATAAGCCAATAAACATTTGTTAGATGTTTGTTATGTACCAGATACTGTGTTAAATGTTAAGATTATAAAAGAAAAAAAACAACAAAAACAAGCAAAAGCCAGTCCTTGCCTTCATAGAACTTATAATCTACTGGGAGAGACAGCATACAAACAAATATATACAAAACAAGCTCTATACTATAACAATTAAATTTATGTTTTGACTCATTATGAGAGTTAAAAAGTAATATTGTGGTCACCATTTATAAAATATTAGACCCTAAGTCAAAATGACTGTTAGCAGCTTTTATTTACAACAAGGTAGAGATATTGAAAGTGGGAAATGTAGGAAGGAGACAGAGCCTTGTCTAGCCAACTGCTTTAAGTGCTGCTTTGGTGAAGTCTAGCTCATCCCCTGGCAAGGGCTTCCCCAAGTCCCAATCTACACTTGGATTTCCCAACAGTCCTCAGCCAGAAGTCCCAGTGGCGTGTTCAGCCAGAGTTCCACCAATGCAGAATGACTCCAAGGAAAAGCGTGTCTCTTCAGCTCTCTTCACCAACACAGAATCCAAGGGAAGAGTCTCTCCAAGGAACCAGCCTCTCCAAAACCAAGGAAGCAAAAAAGCCCAGACCATGTTGGTCTCTTCTTTTATACCCCCTTTCCCACATCATTTCCTGTCTCTCTTCACAGGAACCAATCGCAGTCTTTCAATTTGCCTAGCATTGCCCAAGGGGGCCAGTATTTGTGGCCTTCGGGGATGTGAACTAGTAAGTGACTAGTAAGCTCTCTTAACTTAATGGTTAGCTAGCTACTAGGTAGGGGTACTTTAAGTTCTTGATTTAACTAAAAATAGACAAAGGGAGAGTTAATTCTGTCTTCACAATACAGGACAAATAGGATAATAGACAGAAAGAAGGCATTAGAATTAAGAAGAGCAGAGAAAGGCTTCTCATATAAGGTGAGTCTTAAAGGAAGTCAAGAGAATCAGGAAGCAGAGATCAGGAGAAAGAGCATTCCAGATATGGGGGAAACAGCAAGTGAAGATAGCTGGAGTTAAGACATGGAATGTTTTATTCAAGAAATAGCAAGGAAGCTAGTGTCACTGGATCAAACAGTATATAAGAGAGTGTAAAAGAAGACTAGAAAGGTGAAGGGGAAGAGTATTATTTATAAAGGGCTTTGAATTCCAAGGAAAGGAATTTATATTTGATCTTGGAAGTGATAGGTACCCACTGAAGTTTTCTGAGTAGTTGGGGAGATGACATGGTTGAACGTGTACTTTAGGATAATTGCTGACAACCAAAAGGAGTATGAATTAGAATGGGGAAATAGACTCGTAGCAGGTCAACCAACCAGCCAGATATTGGAATAGTCAAGGTATGAAGAGGAAAATTCTTATAGCAAAATGGTAGCAGTATTAGAGGAGAGAATATTGGAGAGGTGGCACAAAAAATGAAATAAACTAGGCCTTTAGAATGTATTGGACATGGGGTACAGGGTAACAAATAGTGAGGAGTTGAAGATAACTTCTAGGTTCTTATGCCAAGGGACTGATTAGATGGTAGTATCCTTAATAGTAAGAGGTAAGTGAGAGTGAGGGTTGGTGAGGGAAGATAATTATGTCTGTTTTTGACATGTTGAGTTTAGGATTTCTGTGGTACATACAATTTGAGGTATTTAATAGGCACTTGGACCTAGAAGACTGTATAATCAAAGTAATTAGGACAGGATAAGTAATATGAAAATCATCAGCATAGAGATGTGTGGGATCCATATTGCTGAGAGACCCAGAACTCTAAGAGAGGGGGCAGTTAAAGGCAGTTTGAGTCCTGGTATAAAAAGGCAGGTCTCCCTGCTTGCAGGGTCCTGGGTCCTGGTCCTGATCCTGGTGCTGTCTCTTTGCTCTTGGATCTGAGCAGAGGGGCAATCTGTGTGGCTCTGAGCTGAGCCATTCAGTCTCTGACGACCAAAGTTGTTTTACTTTGACAGACCTTCAGGCAAAATCACAGTTTACCTTAGTTTAGCTACCTAGGTTTAGAAAGAATATTTAGAGGCATAGAACGGAGTGCAGCCCTTCAAAATACTTTTCCCCTTTGGGGTGAGGGGCTGCTTTTGTCATAGCTATTTATGTAGTTTCCCCTTACCTGTCAATCCTAAGCCATTTCCCTCATTCTCATTCGCTGATATCATTAAACCCTTATCATCTAGGAATAGTGTCTGGATACAGATAATTTGGGGAAATACTCACATCCTCCATAAACCAAGTTCCTCTTAATAGTGGCCTTGAAGTTAATCCTAACCTCTGAGCCAGTAAGCTTCTAAGACATCAAGCTTCACCTGTTCTATCCTGTGGGGAAATAATATAGAGAAAGATATCATCATTAGGAGTTTAGCCTTTCCCCATTTACCATCTTACCAAGCTAGACTATCCTTCATTACCAAGCTATTAACTGTTTTCCAACTGCTTAGAGGGAGGGGGGAGGTGAAGAAGTATTCCTCAAGTTCCTGCCCCTCCCTTCTAGTCAAGCCTGCTTGTGTTTCTTCAAAAACCTGGGATTAGGGAGGCTTCAGTATCACTGGCTCCTGTCATTTTATAGTTTCCCTAATCCTACAGATGATAATTAAATCTGAAAGATTAGGCAATCACCAGGTGAAATAATATAGAATAGAGCCCTGTGTGATACCATGATCTAGATCTAGAGCATGATCTAGATAAAAATACTGGAAAGGAGACTGGGAAGAAACAGTGAAAAAAGGAGAATAGGGAACAGATTTGTCCCAGGAACATAGAAGAGAATATAAGGGAGAAAGTGATCAACAATGTCAAAGTCTACAGAGAAGTCAAGAAGTTGTAAGATTGAAAAAAAAGGCATTGGATTTCATAATGTTGAGGGTAACCAACAGGCCTCAGACCCTTCAGTAATTTGGGGGGATGTCTGCACCCGGCATGACTTTCTCCTGTGGAAGGGACAGATGAGAACTATTTGTTGCAGTGTCCATGAAGACAGTAGAAGTGTAGCAGGGTGTTTAGAATTTGCTTGAACATTGAAGAAGCCAAGGTCATCCAACAAATCCTGGGCCATCATCAGTCATTCTCACTTTTTTCTTTCCACTTGACTTCAATGACTGTAAAAGAGAGAATGAGGCTAACAACTTTGTACAACTCTGCCTCACCTAAATCCAATTTATGCATGAGTCAAAAGACATCACTAGTGATATCATTTTGGTCCTCTTTGAGAACAAAGGGCAACCACCAACTAAGGGACCATTGATAACTTTGGAGAGAGAAGTTTCAGTTGAAGATTAAGTTGAAAGTCAAATTGTAGAGAATTAGAAGAGAGTGAGTGGAGAGGAAGTGAGGAATCTATTACAAATGGCCTTTTCAGGAAGTATAGCCAAAAAAATCAGAAAATATGGGATGGAAGAATTGAGTAAAAGGGTTTTTGAGAATGAGAGACTTACACATGATCATCACTTAAACTTTCTGGAACTGTCCTCAACTATAAAATAGAACATTAGAAAAAATGACTTCTGTCATCTTTTCAGTTCTGCATTTTTGTTCCTATGAGCTATAATCTTTCTGCTAAATTCTAGTTCCACATTGCCAACTGTCTACTAAACATCCCTACTAGACACTATTGCATTGTACATATATGTATGTCTGTGTCTTTATACATATGCATTTTTGTATCTGTGTTAGGAGCTCTGCATAAATGATGATAGTGATAGTGGAGTAGAAAGGATAGATGTAAACACTATGAGGGGAATTTGTTAGGACTTGGTAATTGGCTGGATATAAGAGAAAAGAAAGAGGGAAGAAATAAAGATAACTCTCAGGTTAAATATATGGAAGACTAGGTCATTGGGGGTAGAAATAGTGTAATCACAATGCCATTTAAAGGAAAAAAATATAAGAAATCAAGAAGAAATTCCAGGACAAGACTAAGATTTGAGGCAGGGGTCAACGACGTATGGCTCTCGAGCCATATCTGGCTCTTTTGAGGGCTAGATATGGCTCTTTCTGCAGGAGCCATAAAGTCAACGGTGGCACAGTAACTAACAGTTTACGCATGACATCGTGCATCACGTACACGTCACGCGATCCTTTCAATACCGTGACTATCTTCTAAGATAGAAGGCTCCCTCATTGATATTGCCGCATAAGACGAATCCTGGTGTTTAGTTTGGTTTGGTAGGTGTGCTGTGTGTTCCTCCTTCTGCCCTCCTTTTACTCTTCCCACACCTGTTACTGACATCTTGGGGTTCTGTATAGTAATTGATCACTTTTGTCTACATTCTCTACCCCTCTGCCTCTGATTTACATGGCTTTATCTCAGTGCATTCATGGGGTCTGCACTCCCTATTTGTGGGATTGTTATTGTTTTTAACTTTTCTACCTGCTCTTAAAGGGGGACTATAGTCAGATTACATCTTGTTGAGAGAAGCATTTCTCCCTAGTAGTTGTTTCATTTGATATAGAATGATTGAGTAGGCAGCACTGATAAACACCTGTACCAGGAAATGTGTGTGATGTGTCCTGGCCAGTTTTCCATGGAAAGGTACCCTCCTCCCCCACTACCTCCTAATGCCTGCACACAAGTCATGTTATTTTCTGTAATCTGATCTCCTACTTAATTTATGTGGCCAAATGGCTTAACCAGCAGGCTGGCAGCTTTTTCTTCTCCTGTTGCCTGACTTGAGAGAGGGAGAGGAAAAAGTATTCTTCCCTGAACTTTTCTCTCTTTATTTCAGCAATGTTCTTAGTGTAAAGGAGTTTTATATGTATGTGTGCAGTTATATCAGTACTATAGTGCCCCATTAAGTTTTGTTTTTTGATTAATAATCAAAATAATTTTGATTAATAATCAGCAAAACCATGCAGCACCAGAAGTCACATTAATGTACTTTATTCATCATTGGTTAGCACATAATAATGTTATTAAAAATAGTTCAGAGACTTATTGTACTTTAAAAGTGTTGTTCTTACATAAAATGCACATGTTTACTTGTATTCAGTGTTAAACATATTGTATGGCTCTCACAAAATTACATTTTAAAAAATGTGGCATTTATGGCTCTCATGGCCAAAATGGTTGCAGTCCCCTGATTTGAGGGAATCATCTACATAGATTTATGGAGATGAATAAGATTGCCATTAGAGAGATGATAATGGAGAAGAGAAGAGAGTCAAAGATAGAAAGAGAAAAATTATATAGTGAAAAAAGACAGAAAAATAGTTATAAAGGGAAGAGAAGAACCAGGAAAATGTAATACATAGGTAAGACCGGAGAAAAATATCTACTTAAGAAGAGGTTGGAAGACAATGAAATGCTGCTGAAAGATCAAGGAAGATGAGGTCTTGATCATTAGGAGACTACTGATAGATAGTCTTAAATAAAATAATTTCTTATAAAAAGGGCAAAAGACAATTGTAGCTAGTTAATCCATTTGATCCTCTGAATAATATTGTTCTATGGGAAGAGCCATAAATTTGAAACAAGAGGACCTGTGCTATCTCTAGATTGTTTCTATGCTCCCTTTTAGCTCTAAGTCTATGATTATATGTACGAGGTAGTCAGGGAAGGTGTTCTAATTCTGTAGATAAGGCATTAGATGCTTTGTTTTCAGGAAGATATAGTTTAAGGTATTATTCTTGATTTATACTTAGAGGTGTTACCATGTACAAGTCACTTAACTTTTCAGTACCCCAGGTACTGCTTTTAAGAATATAAATTAGAGCCAAATTGCTTATCTACATGTATGGGGAAAGCTTTGTGGAGTTCCTCACTTCAGTGAAATTGCAGGTCGGGATCACAGATTGGACTAATGGACTTACTCACAGCCACAGACGTGATAAGTAATAGAAAATCAGAACTAGAATTTAAGTCTTGGCTCTTCCCACTACATAATATTTGCCTCATGATTTATTTAGGACTTTTTGATTTAAATAGAGCCTAGAGATTTAGAACAAATTAATGAATCAAGAAATATATAACATCATGTTTCAGTGAAGCAGATGAGGCAAATATTTGGTTGATTAGTGGACTTTCCCCAGAAATTAACTATGGAAGTGACTGGAGATTCTACTTAGGCATATGAATAGCATTTTAGACATGAAGCTGTGACTCATACTGTAATAATGATAAGCACACTGTACTAGATGAAATATTTGTAGCTCTCCTTTTCTAGTTATGCAAATCTTTCACCATAATGCTTTTCTACTTCCTGAACCTTCATTAAGTACATTTATAATATAAATTATAACATAACCAATACTTCAACCAGGAAACTACTGCTTTGAGGGGAAATAGCTAAATGCATTGCAAAGACTCTAAAAATAAAATAGCCAAGATTTAATTGCAGATGGGTAATGTTAAATATCCCATTCATTATTATTACTACCACATGCCTGAATAAATCCTATCACAAACATTAAGCTAGTAGGTAAACAAAGAAATAACACTTCATGTGATGAATGCCAATATAAAGCATTTTTAAACAGTTCTGTCAAAGGACAGCTTCCAGAATGTTTACTATGTTATTTCATTTTTCAATTATCTGAAGACACAAATACAAATTACAGCTTTTAAAATTTCAAATCAAGGCTTTTGAAATGACTAGAAAATGCATAGTTTGGGAAAGAGAGCAGAATTAGGCTAAAGTTAAGTTGGTTATATCATATATTTGTACTAAAAAGTACAAAAATAAACTTAAAGAAGACTTCAAAAATTACTTTTAAAAAATATTGCATCATTTAAAAATTTATGAGGAAAAATTTCTCTCATGAGCACAATGTCAATGAAAATATTATGTTAAATACCTTACTGATGTTATTCTATCTTAAAAGATTCTTTACATTCGGTATTTAATTTTGAGATTGCTAGGAAAGTAGACCATTAAATCCATGAAATCTTATGAAAGCCCCCAACTTTTGCACTTTATCTGAAGTTATAGAAAGTAATTGTATCAAATATGGGTAAATACCTACTGCACTCAATATCTTAATGCACTATAAAAGTGGAAAATGTAGCACATTTAGGAAACATTTTTTATGGTGTTTATGGGCTTTATAGCAAAAGAGGATATATGAAAATAAAAGGCAGTTGATCAGAGCATGTGTGCAAAAGCACATACATCAAAAGTTATTCAACACTAACTAATGTGATTTTAAAAGCAGTCTTCACTTTTATGGAATAAGGTATTATGTTCGTTCTCTCATCTGCTGATAATGTTCAATTACTATAAATAATTACAGCTCCCTGAAATGACTTTGCAATGGCATATAGTTTTATAAATCAGTCTCTTCCTGAATTCAACATTTCAACTCAAATTTCAGAGCTTAAATTTTCTTTTAACTTTATAGTGGGAGGGAATAGTGATTTTTTTTTATTATTCACTATAATGATTAGAAATAATCATTAAATTTTATATATTTACCTCCATTGAGGGGAAAAAAGCCCACAAGTCACCCAGAGTTCTACTGCAATCAAGGATTTAAACATTTTAGACTCTATTTGTTCTTTTGTTCAGTACTCAAAACAAATGACTATTTTTACTGAGATTCTTTCTGTGAATATGACAGGGAAGAAAATAAAAAAGAGAAGATTTTCTATTGTTTTAAAGGCAGTCTTGATTGCAAGGTAGGATTGATGTTTAGGATTTCATTTCCAAATTTGTGGGTTTTAATTGTAGCATGGCTTTTCATTTTCCTGATCATTCATTTTCATATTTTAAGCTACTTCCTGAATATGAAACAGAACCCATAGTCCTAGACAGATGTTGAAGGAAGGTAAGAGATCATGACTAACAGGACTCTTTCCTTTAAAAGGATTCCAGAATAGTTTAACAAGAATTTAACTGTTTGTGGAAAGTTAATTGGTGAATAAACATATTCTTGAAATAGTGATATAGGAGAGAGAAGGCTAGGCTTTGAGACTAGAAGGCCTAGGTCTTAATTCCTTCTTTAACTTGACAATCACTTAACCTCAATCAACTTCAGTTTTCCTCATCTGGAAAATGGAGATGAGTATAATACCTCTCAGAGTTATTGTGAGGATCAACTGCAATGAAATTGGGTAAAGTGCATGGAAAACTTTAATATGTTATGCATGTGCTTCCTATTGATAGCTACTGAAAATAGAAAATTTAGGTCATTGACAATTGAAATAAAAGGAACTATTAAAATTTGCAAAGAAAGTCATAAGGAACTTGTGAAAGAGAGGTATAAATGAAGTAGGTTGGCAAAAGGTCTTGAAACAGAAAAGAAAAACTAAAACAACTCTTAAGTATTACAGAAAATGACTTAGTGATCTTGCCCCAAACTCTGTTTATATTAAAGTGCCTATAAAAGCAGCCTAGAGAATTTTATGCTGAAAAGAAATAATGACTGGAAGAAGGAGTCAACAGAAATGATAGTTATTTTTATTATAGAGCTTTTTTCAAATTTTTGACAGGAGTCAGTTCACAAATAATCTTTAAGATTAGTTTGCTTAGACAGAGTTTTAAAATGTATTAAAAGAAATATTCTTTAAAAGTATTTGACCTACATACTATGAATGTATTTTGTTACTTAAGATATTCATTCTTGACAAAATTATTTCAGATATTGTAAATCAATTTCTGTTTCTACTCAATCAAATTACATTTACCATAATTTAGAAAAAAGAATAATACTTCAATTATTTAATGGTTATTGCATTGTTAATTTGAAAGAAAAATTTTAAAAGAATAGCATTAAAATGTATTTCACATGTTTTATTGCCTTTCTGGTTATTATATTTTATGCTATTATAATTTTACATTTAAAAGCCAAAATCCATATTCCATAATGGAATATTCCATATTCCAAAATCCAAAATCCATAAATAACCAATTTAAAATTATTGAAATCCACCTCAAGTATTTATTAATTGCCTAAATGTATAGCTGTCTACTAGTGGGGATGCCAAGAAGAATAAAATATAGATCTTCTCCCCAAGGACCTTCCAATCAACAATGGGAAATAAATGAAAGTCTAATAACAGAGAAAAATATGATGAATGCCATGAGAAAGGTGCCAAGGCCTCTATAGAGATCTATAGAGTTCTAGGAAGGAAAGGGTCACCTCCCACTGTTGGGGTCAGAAAAGCCTTACTTCAAGAAGTATATTTTAAGATGAATCTTAAAAGGATAGAAAGGCATTTGAATTGATAGACTATAGTTTGGGCTGCTGGCAGAGTAAAGTTCTAAACTGAGAAAACAGCATGCCAAAAACATGGTATCAAGGACTTGTTTACTCAATTGGACTGGATGAGAGGGGGTTGGGCCAAGAAGTGTGACATGGGAAAAAATAAAATGGGGCTGCAAAGATAAGTCAGGGTCTGTATTGTAAAAGACTGAATGATGCCATGATGAGGGCTTTATCTGGCTAATGGTGAGGAACCACCAAGTGTTTTTTGTATAGGAAAACAGTACAAAAATTATTTTAATCAAAATGAGCAGTTTTTTCTTTAATAAAAATGTGACCTATTTATTTTCTCTTCATATTATTTGTTGAGAATGTTATTAGTAATAACTTTGTTGTTTTATTTCTAGGTTAGAAGAACAAAAGAATATTTTGTCAGAATTTGAAGGTGATTTAAATGAATTTGCTTTATGGTTAAAGGAAGCAGAAAGCATTGTCAGTATCCCCCTTGAACCAGGAAATGAGCAGCAACTAAAGGATATACTGGAAAAAGTTAAGGTAAAATTTGGCATTTTAAAATCCCCATTTATTTATACTTTAAAGTGTTCTTATAAATTTTTTTTCCTATTTCTACTCTAAGAAATTTGGTCAACATTTTACTTTCTCTTAACCTTTTGATTACCAGCCTTTTTAGAATTACAACTTTCTATCTTTCTTATTTGCTTTTGTAACATTTCCACATTCCTGAAGGTGCTGTTCCATTGCACAAATTTATCATTACTAATATTAATAAAATGAATTCAATATTAAATTTAAAATTAGTTTCATTTTGATGATAATTATTATGAATGATGAAGTGTCACCCTGTGGGCAGGGTGACAACCATTATTTCAATATGTTTCAGAGTATTGCTTGATTTCATAAACATGAGCACTTTATTGCCAGATTGTTTCCATCTCAACTCAAAAGGGTTCCAGTTGATAATGATAGACTTTAGTTTGGTTATTTATTTTTTCTGAGCTAACACAATGACCCTAAATAGAGTCAAATCAATTTACAGAATTTCTGTGCTCACGTTTTTTGAATATTCTTATTATTCCTTAAATGTCCCACTACAGGCAGATGAACAGGTCATTTGAAAAAGAAACTTAAATAAATTCCTTTGATTCTAAAATCAATTAAATTTAAGCTCACATATGCATTTAGAATTCAACATATGACACATCGCACACACGTGCATATATTCATATATCATGCACATGCATGAATGTGTACATGTACATGTATATGTAAGCGCATGTGTATTTTTGCATGCATGATATCTTCTAAGAATAGGCAGAGGAACAATGTGGAGTAATTAATAGAAAAATTATCTCAGAGTAAGTAAAACTCATGTTTAAGTCCAACTTATGATAAGAGAGAGAGGGAGATGGAGACAGAGAGAGAGAGTTTGAGAGAAAGAGAATTTGAGAGAGAGAGAGAAGAGAGAATAAGGAAGGAAAAGAGAGAGGGGAATGTGGGAAAAGAAAGAAAGAATATTAAAAATACTATACTAGGTGCTAGGGACACAAAGACAAAATCAAAATAGTCCTTTCCCTCAAAGGTTTTGCATTCTTTTGGGGAAGAATGGATAAAACTTTAGAGATATTTTTTAAGATAGAGGAAAATTTTAAAGGTTATTGAAATTAAAGAAGGCTTAAGGTGATACCTGAGCTGAATCTTGAAAGAAGATAAGAATTCTGAGAGGAGATGAAAAGATGTTTCATTAAAGACATGGAATTTGGGAAATATAGTGTCCTATTTGGTAAATTGGCTAATAGTCCAAACTGACTGGATGATATAGAACATTAAGAGGAATAATGTAGTGTAATCCTGGAAAAGGAGATAGGACAAATTTGTAGAAGACCTTAAATGCCAGACAGAATATTTCATAGTTTATCCTAAAGGCAATAGGAAGCCATAAATCCTTTGAAGAGGGCAGTGACACAGTCAGACTTTTGCTTAAGGTTGTTTTGACACCTGTATGAAGTATAGACTGAAGCCAAGAAAACAATTTGGAGCCTATTATGGTCTGGATAAGAGGTAATAAGACCCTCAACTACAGTATTTACTGTCTAAATGAACATAAGGTAGAAGATGTAAGAGATACTATGGAAGAAGAATTGGGAAGACTTGACCATAGAGATTGATGGAAAGATGAGAGAGGATAACTGCAAGTCTACACACCAGAGACAGAAGATTGGATGTCCTTGCAGATATAAGAGAATGGTAGTACTTTTACAGAAATAGAGAACTTTGGAAGAAGTCAGCATTTAGATGGAAAGATGATGAATTCTATTTTCTATTGATGGATTTGAGATATAAGTGGATCTTCCCAATATTGACTTTTGTGTTTTAAAAAAATCTTAAATTTTAGGAAGGTTAAAAGAAAATAAACCAAGGGAAATAGAACTTCTGGTAATTTATTGGTCCTAGTGGTTTCAATATATAGGTGAGGGAACACTTACAATCATTTCACTCTTCAAAAAATGTTGCGGTACCTGAAAAAGAAACAGCAGTATGTGATAAACCTTAAATTTAATTTTCACATTTTTTATATCATGTAATAGTTATCCTATTTGTTCTTGAAAATCTGTTTCCTGCGTATACTTATATTCAGATGAAATAAAAGAAATATTTGTTTCAAAAATCATATTTTAGAAGACATTGATAATTCAATTAGCAAACATTTTCTAAAAATTTTACCCATATACAAAGCACTGTGCTTGGTAGAGAATGAAGGATAGAAAAATGAGAATAAGAAACAATCCTTTTTCTTGGTTAATTTATAATCTAATCAGTAAAATAAGAGACTCACAAAAATAACTATGACAGTTATCAACATAACAAATATGCAGTGTGTACTGGTGGCACCGATTGCCCATGACTGAGAAAATCAGGTAAAACATTATGATCATATTTACAATGCCTTAGATGTGGACAATTAGAGATTATGAGATGGGAATTCTAAAATGGATGATGTAAGCAATGGAGCAGAGGATATATTAGAGAAATAGTGGCTAGACCAATATATATGTATAACAGAAAAAATAGAAATAGAAAAATGTATTAAGGCTGAATTACTGAAAATCCTGACTCCCATTCAAAAGAGTTTGGAAGATGGTTTGGTGACAGTGGGTTTCATATAGGATAAGAGCTATGTAAAGCCTAGGAAAATCCTATCAATACACAGGTTGAACTAAAGGACCAGAGATTGGTAGTTGTCAAGTAGAGTAAAGTCAATATGCAGAAGAGAAAGAGATTTAAAAGATGTCACAGAGTCATAATCAATAGAACTTGGCAAGTGATGGTATAAAGAGGGAAAACAATAAGGAAGGTTCATAGATTACCATGATCTTTTAAGCTTGGGAAGATTATGCTCATTTATACTCGTTTTTTTTAATATGGGAAGTATTTTATATACACATATACACACACACCATTGGTATATAAACTGTAATTTGGAAAATTTAAATTACAAATGTTGGGCCATTGTTGTAATATCCTCTCACTTGGTGGTCCCCTGTCAGAATGTCTTCATCCTCTGGTGAATATTACTTCCTGGACAGAACTACACACATTGGGCTAATCCTATATCATCTTTGAGGATCACTGACTGCCTGTGTTCAAAGAATTATCATTATTGAGTTGTTTCAGTTGTGTCTGACACTCTCTGACCCCATTTGGGGATTTCTTGGCAAAAATACGGGAGTGGTTTGTCATTTTATCCTCTAGCTCATTTTATATATGAGGAAACTGAGACAAACAGGGTTAAGTGACTTATTCAGGTTCATATATCTAACTAAGTGGCTGAGACCAGATTTGAACTTAGGAAGATGAGTCTTCCTGACTCCAGGCGCAGCATTGTGTCTGCTGAGCCACTTAGATGTCTCTGTTTAAGGAGTTACTTAAATTTAGAAGTTTGAAAGCCTGTTGATATAACTACATGTCACAACTACAAACAATGACCAGTAATTTTCTTTGTTAAAAACATGTTTTCTCTGTTAGATAATAGATATTTCCACTATAATTTATTGTAAATGTTGTTCCATCTGTTGGTTTTAGTTACGAGTGGAAGAACTGCCTGGACGCCAGGGAATACTGAAACAATTAAATGAAACTGGAGGAAAGGCTCTTATAAGTGAAACCATAAACCCAGAAGAGCTAGATAAACTGGAGAATAAACGCAAAGAAGTGAACCTTCGATGGATAAAGGTCAGACATATTGATAACAGTTTCTTCTCAAATGTAGAATGTACTACAAATGTCTACATTTTTTTGTTGTGAGTTTGTGTGCTGGAGATTTGGCTCAGCTGTATGATTTGTCACAGATGGAATTTGTGGTGATATTAGAAGAAAGTGTAAGTACTGAAACATCCAGTGCTATTCTTCAACATAAATTATTTTCAAGAGTTGGCCTGAAAATTGCCTAAGTAATTAATTGGATGTTCAGTTGTGCATGGAAAGCCTTTAGAAGAGATGAAGGTGACCCATGCAAAAAGTAAAATAAAGCAAAATCCCTAATTCTTACCCAGAGGATTTACTAACTAAATGATGGATGCGTGAAATTTATGCAGCTCCATATGCGCACAAAACAAAGTCACCAAAGAAACCTATAACAATTGTCCGAGCTCTCTTGGGAGACCTCAACCTGTCATAGTTCTCATATTCTCTATATGTTTCCATTTGTTTATTTTTAATTTGAGATTTTAGGAAAGTAAATATCGTCTTAAGACTAATAATATGCAACACTGTTCTCGTTGATGAATATTAGTTACATATTTAAAATATATTTGTCATTTAAAATCGATATTAAGCAATACCTGTTCATCAAGATGTATATATATTATATGTAGATATAATAAAGCTCTTTAAACCAGAATCACAACAAAGAGATTTTGCAGTACTGCAATGTTCAAGAAAGAGAGAATGCCAAAACAATGTTTTCATTCTAAAATAGAAACATCAGAAGCTAATCAACAATTGTTTGTTTCTTGATGTGTCTCCAAAATAATTGAAAGGTGTGAAGGATGTTGCAGAGAAACTTTTTTACACTTAGGCAATTTTAAGTATAAAATCTAGAAATGTGTCAGGTTATTTATCTCATTATTTAAAAACCATAGTGCTGAAGTTTATCTAACAATGTCAAAGTAATATATGTAATAAATAAGAGATTCCAGTTTTATGAAAGTATAGGAAAAGTCTATATTATATGAATTAGTTTCATGTAGCAAAAATAAAGTAGCAATTTGAAAAATAAAATATCATGCTAAACATAAGAATCTTCATAAAACAATAAAATGGGAATGAAACAAGAGGCAAAATGTTACAGAAAAACCTTGACCTTTTACAACAATAAAAAAAAATTTAAAAATCAAGATAGAGTTTTTTAGAGGGTATAGATCATAGAGATAATAGAATTAAAATGGACTTATTTTAAAGAAGAAGAAATTGAGGTTCATAGAGGATAAGTGACTTGTTTATGGTCATACTGTTAATAAGTGACAGAGTTGGAATTTTATTCAACATAGAGATCTTTTTACCCCAAATCAAATTCTTTTTTCCACTTTTTCAGTTCTGCTTGAAAAAAAATGTCACCTTTTGATTATAATTTTTTCTTTTAAAAATATAGTTATTATACATAGTTCTTGGCACACAGTAATTGCTTAATAAATGTCTGTATATTAACTGTCAATATATAACATATACATAATGTTTCTGTATATTTGCATATGTTTTCCTATTCTGCTGGTTTCTATATTCCCTTATCTGTTTCATAATCATCATTTTTTAGCACCATCACAATAAATGATTTGTTAAGGCAGCTCCAATTATTGAACCTATACTTTCTGATTGTTTTTATTATTACAAAGAGTATGCCCATGGATATTTCATGCATTTAATGGATATCTTATGCATTTAAAGTGTATTTTATGCATTTAATTTAAGAATAGGTAAATAACAGTTCATCCACATTGACCTAAATAGTTGTTAATCTGCTTTAGAAATTTTAAAACCAATTTTATTTATTTTTATTTTCCTCATTTTTAAAATGAGAAGATTGGATCAGAAGATTTCTAAGGCCCCTTCTGAGTCCAACATTCTGTAGTTTTTGAATTCTGAAACCTAACGTATGAATGAAAAATTTGACAGGGATCATTATTAAGCTATCATTTGTGCCTATTGCCTTCAGCTCCTATTCTCTTATTATTTTTGGTTGTCATGTCTTTCCCAGGCACTAACTCTTGATCAGGCAGACTTAAGACCAATCAAAGAAAAAAAAAGAGAATGATCAGTCCAGTATATAACTTACTGTTTTGGAGTGTATTTTAAACAACTTACCAGTGAGAACCTATGTATGGTTCTTGAAGAAAGGCATTTCATCATCTTCAAGGGATTTCCAAATGTCTCAGTCACTATGTCCAAAGAAAGAGAGAATGAGACCCTTCCTTCCTTATACTTCTCTCCTCCTGGTGGTTGTGACAACACATACTTAGTATTAGTGACTAATCTGAAAGTATCTTAGATAATATGGTACCATGTTAGTCCCATATTTGGGATGTTCACAAGATAGAACTTTTGGATAAAATTTATAGCATATTTTGTGATGATATTTGAAAATATTGTTCCAGAAAAATGATGCTGATCTTAACATTTCAGATTAGTATCTTTTCTCAAAAATGAATCGTAGTAAACATATTTTTCTTCATAATCTATAAATATTACTTATATATTAAGCTATAGTTTCACCAGTTTAACAAACCAGGAAAGAATTGCAAGTACACCAGAAACTATTGTGATTTCCAATTTCTGTACAGATTGAGTAAGAAAGTTTGGGAATTGGGATTTGGGATTGACAGCAGAAACTTTGCCATTTACTACCTATGTCATCTTGGGCAGGTCATTTAAAGTTTTAGGACCTCTTTTTTTTTAGATAAAAATATTTCCATATGTTTTTTTATTTAAACAAGTTAAGATCAGCATTATGTGATACCGAAAAAAGTACCAACCCAAATAGTCCTTAATGTTAAGAATTAAGATGTGCGCCTAACATTAAAAGGATCCATATACCAGAATAATATTAATTGTAGTTAGATAAAAATTAAAAATCCAGGTCATTTGTTAAAAATCATAAAAAAGTAGTAAGAATACCAAGGTAAAGGAAATTTATTTTAAAAAGTGTTCTGTCAAAAATAAATCAAAATATGAAATTTTGTTTCTATGCTAAGTGAATGTAATGGAGGTGGATAAATGGAGGAAGATGGGCAAGTGAAACAATAGGCAGTTTTACTCTATAGAAGTTGAAATGGCTGATTCCAAGAAGGAAGGCAGTACATTGCAACCAGATAGAATACTGGAGGAACTAAGACAGGACCAGAAGACAAGTACCATAGAAGAATTCAAAAGCAAAGAGGAAGAGTCTTTCCCAACCAATTCTTGCTGATCTCAGGATAACGATGGGAAGGGTTAGTCTCCTCTCTAGTAAATATGGTAACCTCTGCTGACTTTATCATTGAAAAGTACTATATTATTTTATTAAAAAGATTAAGCTAGAAATGGTGGATTGTTTACTTCTATTTTACATATAGTTCATGTTCCTAATATTCTAGCAATTACTTCCAAAAATCATGATTTCAACTGGCGCAGTGTACTTCACATTAAAGCAGCTTAGATAATCAAATTATGTTTAGCAGAGAAGTACCAACATTCTAATTCTGAGCCTTCTTATTCAATCATATTAATTAATATCAATATACTCAGTGGTATCAGTCATATTTGCTTTACTTTTTATTTTTTCATTGTTATAAACTTAATAGTTGTTAATTTCATAAGTAATGAAGGAAAGAGAAAAATATGATTACTTGTTAAACTATGCATCTCTTTTATAGACGGCTTGATTTTTTTAAGTATATGTTAAATCCATTTCCTAGACTTCCTTGTTTAGATGAAAATCTGAAATTCTGTCTATTCTGTTGTTTTAAATATTTCAATGATATGGCTTTTCTTTAATTTTTTTTGGTCATCACTCTCAATGCTCTCTAAAACCATAAAAGCTTACCTTAGAGCAAATAAATCTGGACAAGAGAAAAAACTAATCATCATAATGTTTCTGGCTGAAAATGTTTATCCAGTGGTTTGTGAAAAATCATGGACAAAGAAAGTAATTGCTGCAGAAGGGAAAAGAGATAAATGTCACTAGAGTCTTTCAGTATCAAACTATTAGTCTGACTGGTTTCTGATAAAATTCTGTAATGTGTCATAAAGGGATGGTTTTTGAGCATTTGGAAAGGAAAGAATTTTTTTCTTAAAAGTTAGCATGCCTTGTTTTATTGAAAAAAGGTCATCCAATTGACCTTATTTCCTTTTTTGAAAACCAATTCATTAAACCAATAGATTAAACTAATATTCATAGGACAATAAGATCATATATCATAAATGGCCTCAGTAACCATCTGGTTACATTTATATTGCATATGAAGAAACTGAGGCACAGTGTCTCTTATATTATTCTTATGGAAGAAATGAAGAGGGCCAAAAGATAGCCCAGTTCTATGAATTCACTTAAACAATAAAATTGTTCTTTCTACCAAAAATGGTCATTGGTTTGAGGAAAATCTGGAGGGAGATTTGTAATAAAAACTTTCTCCCTTTTTTTTCTAGTGTGGGAAGGGTTGACTTTTTGTTGTTCACCATTTTTATAAGTAATTTGGATGAAAGTATAGATGATATGCTTATTGTGTTTTCAGTCACATAGCAGCAAGATCTTTAATTTATTGAATGGTCAAGTCTAGCATACAAGAAGACAAGTGATAAGGTCAAAAATGATCCTAATATGATGAAATTCAGCTAAGATGAATTTAGAGCCCTACACATACATTAAAGGAATGAAATTCATACTGAATTCATTGATGAATGTAGGAAAGGTGAAACTAGACAATAGTTCATATGAAAAAGATACAAGGCTTTTGGCAGACTATAAGCTCAGTATGAGTCAACAGTCTTCCATAGTATCCTAAGAATGTAATAGAAGCTTAGGCTACATTGAAAGAATTGTAGTATGAATAAATGAATAATAATAATCATAGTCAATATTTATATAGTGCATTCATATCTATAAAATGCTTTATGAATAATTCATTTGAAGTATGAAGGAGGCAATGGTCTTAGTATATATTGCTACAATCGCTATGATCAGTCTACATTTAAAGCATTGTGTTGAATTCTGGTTAGCATATCTTAGGAAGGTCACTGACAAACAATAATGTCCCTGAAGGGGAATAACTTAGAATAATGAGAGGAGTGTATTCCATGTCATTTGAGGATCAGCTGGGGATTGCTGCCTATAGAAGAGAAGACTTGGAGCAGAACAGGGATATTACAACTGCTTCAAGTCTTTGAAGGGCTGTCATGTTGAAGAGACATGAGATTTATTCCACTTGGTCTCAGAAATCAGAACATAAATTAATGCATATAAATTTTACTGAGAAAGATTTTAGCTCAATCTAAAGAAAAACTAGGACAGTGAGGTGGCACAGTGGATAGAGCACCAAGCCTGGAGTCAGGAAGACCTGAGTTCAAATCTGGTCTCAAACATTTGGTTATTCCCCATTTTTTAACATTAATTCTACTTTATTAACAAAACAATAAAGGCAAGATCTTACTTTATAGCCAGAGAACATATACACTTCCAAACATGGCTTTGAGCAAATTTCAGAACCAAAACAATAGACACTAAATTGACAAATTGAACACATTTTCCAATCCCTCATTTCAAAATTTTCCCATGACAAAGAATTGTTAAGTTAATGACCATCAAGGCTGAATTGCTACTTATTTCCAGAGATCTTACCAAAGAACTCCTTTTCCAGTCTCCAAAATTCTGAAATAGATGGCCAACATGTTATCAGATTTCTCAAAGTGACTTCATCCATTTGGTCCAGAAAAGTTATTACCATCTCTATTCAGTCAGGTGACATGATCTATAAGTCCTCTCTTCTAGCTTATTTCATAAAAACATCTGGATTGGCAGTTATGATTAATTTAATCTGTAGTTTAAGTTCAACTATACCAACAAAATGGATTGGCTGGTTTATAAAAACAAGAAGGAATAGGGTTCTTCTTGTGTTTTTTTTTCCCCAGAGGAGGAAACTGAGGCCCAGGGAAGACAAGTGATTTGTTCAAAATCATAGAGGTGATCTGCTTTCTGAATCTTGGTGAAGGCTACTTCTACCTTATATGCCACAGTTGTCTATTGATTGAGCTTATAAAACTTGGGAGTTAATTGCTAATACTACCCAAGGCTACTATTAATTCTGACTCTTAACTCATGCCCAATAGAAACCTAAATCAGTGGTTCTCCTCTGAAGTGTTAGGACTTGGCTAGGGCAAGTCACTTAACCCCATTTTCTCAGTTTTGTCATCTATAAAATGAGCTGAAGAAGGAAATGGCAAACCACTCCATTGTTTTTGCCAAGAAAACTCCAAATGAAGTCACAAAAGGTAGGATGTGACTGACATGACTCAATGACAAGGCTAAAAAAGAAAAACTTCCTTATGATTAGAGATGCTTCTAAATGGAATGACTGTATATGAGGTAATGGGTTCCCCATTACTGGATAGTTTTAAATGGAGTTTGGAGGACTACTTATCACAGACATTTAAGGAATTGCTTTTCAGCTATTTATTGGGCTAGATGGCCTTTGAGTGCCTTGTGATTCTATGAGGATCAAAATAACTTAAACTTTTCACTCCATCATTGAGTGAACTCCTTTACCTCTCACTCTCCCAACTAAAACATGGAGATGGGATTACCAATTTCCTTTTTATAGGAAAAAATATCATACTAGGAAAATCTGAAATGTCTTTGTCTAATGCTTAACTGAAAAAATTAATTTTCAAGTAAAACATTGATTCCTTACTCTATTGATCATTTAATTTTTATGTTAAAACTTTTACAAACATGGACTTTTTAAATTAAAAAAAAAATAAGGGCAGCGGAATGGTTCAGTGGATTGAGAGCCAAGCCTAGAGATGGGAGGTCCTGGGTTCAAATGTGGCATCAGATGCTTTCTAGCTGTGTGACCCTAGATAAGTCACTTAACCACCATTGTCTAGCCCTTACAGTTCTTCTTCTTTAGAACCAACAAACAGTATTGGTTCTAAGAGAGAAGGTAAGAGTTTAAAAAAAAATAAAAATATCTATTATTACCCTGCATTATAGAGACTAGTAGGTCAAAGATGTTAAAATACAGTATCTTTTCAATATAGTATCTATTCAAAGGCTCTTTTCCATTTACTTCTAGTTAATTACCAATTATTTTAAAATGAGTAAAAATGTAACAGTCATGTGAAAAAAGGAAAGAAATACCCAATAATTCTTGGACTTAAAAGAAGTACACTTAAAATAATTTTTTCAAGCCTTTTCATATGCATAGAATTTATTGCCCTATAGCAATGAATGTGAGCATAGAGGAAGAATCAAATACTAAAAGGACATTCCTAATATAAAATAAAGGTTTGGCTTTTATTTCTGCATTGCTTTTGCTTTGGGGGTAACCAAATTTCATGGTACTGACCTTGTGAATAGAGGGGTATTCCTTCCTTTCCAGCCATAACAATAACAAAATGACATGTTTTAGTATGCTACTACCTTAAACTGAACTTGAAAGAGGACAAAGATTAAATACCATGTTGAAAAGCATGGATTGCAAATTCTAACCTAGTTTCCTTTCTTGCTGTCTTCTGAAAAGTCGATATTTTGTACAAAAATGAAAATGATGGTATTTTTATGAAAGGTCATACTAATAGGGTGAATAAAGTTTTCTGTCATAAATCTTTATAGCCCTATATCAAGATATCTGAGTTTATTTAAATAATTAAACATCTGCTTTTATATCCAGGTAAACTGCTCACCCATTGCTTCAAAGCAAAGAAAAGAGACCCTGAGCACTGGTTTGGGTGATATATTCATTTTTTTGTCATATACCACCTGCCAGGACACATAACAGATCAGTAATGGGTTTCTTACCTTTTATTGTGTAGTAAATGGATTGATAGATTAGACCTAGGGCCAGTGAACCATGGAATCAGAGGTTTGGGGGAAGGACTTTTATCACTCTCTAATGTTATTCTTGTCTGGTATCAGCCAAGAGGGATGAGCTAGATTATCAGAGAGTGAGCTGTATGCCAGAATCACCATTCCTGTCATTTATTCACTTTAGACTTTTAGACAAAGCTACAGTATGGACTATGAAGGACTAGTGATCGATGTCTGATGCAGGCATTTCATTTTGTTCCTTTTTAATTGGGCTGTTGGTGGGAGAAATAATTACAGAACATTGAAAAGATGATTCTCTTGTTTGTTAGAGCAAATCATCATGTTCTGGTGCAGAAATAAAAGAATTCGAGTGGAATGACATCTTTAATTTGGGAACATTTTCAATATCACTAAGAAAAGTATAGCTTATCTTTGGCTTGACAGGTCAGAAACTGAGAAAGTTGACCAGGGCTAGGAAAAGTATTGGAAACCACAGTCATGGCAAAGTTATAGTTCAGGCATCAAGCTGATCTTGATAGTTTGACCAATAGTAATATATATGATATATTGAACATATTTAGAATAATATAAATAAATGTATATGTAATATGTATATGTCCATATATAACTACTAAATATATTTTTCCATAAAATATTGAAAATTAATTTCTTATAAAAACAACATATTAAGCAATTTCCTTATTTAGGGTTTATTCATTAGGAAAGTAGACATAAATATTTAGCCTAAGTAAGTCTTAAGCTCTTCCTCCATTGGTGCATTCCTCCTACAGTCTCCATTTTGAGGCGATATCTAGGCCAGAAATTCCTTCATTCCTCTTCTACCTCTGTCCCTGGCTTCTAGACATTCAGACCATGTTTTCTTATCTCATAGATGAGGGTATTTCTTTACTCTTTGCCCAGGACTAGGCACTAGTGTGAATTATTGCCTGAACAGATTTTGACTTAGAGCCTACATTCTAGTGGGTAAAAATCTTCTTCTGATCCCTTAAACCAGAATGGGCAAAAAGGACAATTTTTTTCAACAGTTACCATAGTGACTGAATCAAGTACTGTGGAAATTTAAAGTTTGGTCAGTTATCAAAGACATCAAGATCATCCCCTGCATCCCAGGTTGTCAGTAATCATCCTGATTTTTGTATTTCCCCTGGCCTTGGATAATTCTGGAAGAGAGAGTGAGACTGACCTTTCACGCAACTGAGCCTCACTCAAATCCAATTCATACATTTCAAGACATCACCTGATGATGCTATTTGTCCTCTTTAAAAATGAAGGACAATTAAAAATCAAGAAGAAGAAAATGGGGAATGATGTCAGGATCTTTTGATATTTGGAGAAAAACAAATATTATAGGATTTTTATTTTCTTAGTCAGGTATGAGGCAAGGAATTCATCTGAGACTTTGGGAGATGGAGGTGTTAAGGGAGATTCGAAGAGAAAATAGATGTAGGATGAAAAAAATGTAAAAGACTATTGCTAATAGCAATACAATGTTATCCATGACAGTTCTGAGGGACTTATGAAAAGGAATGCTTTCTACATCTAGAGAAAGAACTTTGGGCACTTGTTTATTTGGGTGTATGATTTGGGGTTTTGGTATTAAAGATTACTCTCTTATAAAAAACGAATAATATGGAAATATTTTTGAGTGATAATACTTACATAACCCAGTGGTATTGCTTGTCAACTCCAGGAGAGGTGAAGGAGACAACATGAATCATGTAATCTTGTAAAATTTATGTGTATATTTGTCACTGAAATAAAGAAAAAAAATTAAAAAGAAGAGAAAATGGATTTAGAATAGCCCCTTTGTAAGTGACGTGTAGAATTAATTAAGGTTGCATATTAGCATTGCTTTATTGATATGAAGGCCAAGTTGTGATTAGATAACATAAATTTATAATGGACATAGTCATCATAGTTTCATTAATTTCTCCAGCAGAGTAGTTTAGGAATGAAGGTGGCAGAAGATGAGAGTAATAGAACACTGAAATTTTAACAAGATATGAGTGGTGGTAAAACAAGAGAACATGATATTTGAGGATAAAAGGTAGTATAAAGTTGAACTGGTTCACTAAGGACATTGGGAGGCAGGAAAGTTTAACCAGAATAGAAGTCATGTGCTGAAAAAAAGTACTATAGGGCATAATAAAAATAGAGTATAGGTTTAAGAATAGTAAGGCTTACTAAAACATGGAATGTTAAAATATTATGATCAAATAAAGGAATTTTATAGCTCTTAAATGTAAAAGTAAAATATTTGTGGGTGATAAAAATATAAAGGTGTAACCATCCCTGTGTGTAGCTGAATTGAAATAAGTCATGAGAGTGGAATATATTGAAAAACTGGAAAGTTTGAGTATTTAAGAAGAGAGCATTAGCAAGTACATTGATGACTTCAAGTATAAGAGTAGTAGAAGAAGATAGTGAGCCAGGTCCTGAACTCATTAAAAAAGGAGAAGGAATGTTTTGGGATTTCATAGATAATATCTACCAGAATCTAGATAGGGTAGATATAAATAAATAAATACAAAAAATATGTATATTGTAAGTGTTAAAAATTTATAAAAGAAGTGGAAAGAGTGAAAGTAGAGAAATACAAAAGGGTTGAGAAAACATTAACCTATTTAACTAAATATTATTCCAGTGCCAGGACTTGTTAACCTTCAATCAGAATTAAACTATCTCCAGAAGACAGGAAGGGAAAAACAGCTATCTACTCACCCAAGTTGCCTCTAAGAGACAGGTCAAGACAATGACTGGAGCTGAAGGTGACTCCTGAGGCTGACTTTCTTCTTGGAGTGACCCTCTTCTTGGAGTTTACTCTCTCTTTCTTGGAGTGACTCTCTTCTTGAAGTTCATTCTCTCCTTCTTGAAGTAACTCTCTTCTTGAAGTTCATTCTCTCCTTCTTGGAGTGACTCTTTTCTTGGAGTTCACTCTCCACTAGACTCAACTCCTCTAGACTGTGTTCAGGGTTTGCTTTTATGGTGACTTCTTGTCTCCTCCTCTCTTCACAGGGGTCAATCACAGTTTCTAAATTGTCTAGCATTACCCAGGGGGCAGTGTTTGTGGGAACTAGTTTGCACCTAATGAGTGAATACTCACTTAGTTTCTGAACAAGTTTCTGACTGTTTGAGTTAGAAAAAAAGGGTGAAACTCTCCAAATATCTTGCTGGCTTCTCACCTAGCACTAGGTAGGATGTAAATTTACTAAGTGTTTTGTGAGCTCTTCCACCTAGTTCAAGCTTGTGTTGATTCAAAGTTATTGTTAACCAAAATGTAAACTCCAACTAGGCAAAGAGAATAAAGGATTCCCTTTCACAAGTGCAAATTCAAAGAGAACAAAGAATTCCCTTTTACAATATATACATGCATACGAATATAGAACCTCAAAGAAAAAGCAATTAAGTGAATAATGGCAGTAGCATGAATGCCTAGAAATTTTAGTGATTCCCCAACCTGTACCTGTTTATCAAGGATATAAAAGCTTACCTCTAAAGGATCTTTTTCACTTCACTGTTGGGTCTTAGTCATTCTATAACTACATCTAGAGTTAAACACTTTTCATTACATTTAACAAATCTAAAGGCATGTTTCTTTTGTCAACCTTTATTATTCTTCTAGAAAGTGGTATTTATTCCATAAGTTTTTCAGTAATTTTCATCATTATCATCATCATCCCTTCAAATAATATGACTCTAAGTTAGGTCATAGTACTCCCCCTTTCATACTCTCTATTCCAACCAATTTGGGTTGTTCACTGTTCCTCATTCTTATCCTGAATTCTTATATGACTGACTACTGTCACTATTCTCTTCCTGCAGCTGATTCCTTCTAACTACATCTATCTGTGGAATACTTCCTACTTTTAAATCCCAGTCATTTTGTTTTATCCCTACAAATTCAAAATTTCCTTGAGGTCAGGGTCTGTATCTCATTTCATTTTGGTATATTCTCTATTTTTGCACACAGTAAGTGCCCCCAAAGTGTTTAATTTATATATATATATATATATAATGTAATTGTTATAGTTCTTTGATTTTTCATTAACTAATGCTTAAAACTCATCTTGCTAAATTTCACCATTAGATTAAGTCTATAGCTAATATATGACTGATGCTAACTGAATTTTATAAGGTAAGTGAGTGATATCTTTTTGCTCACTTATGGTTTCTTGATGTCTCATCATGTTTTTAGCTCCCACTTTTTCAATTCCAGTTTTTAAGGAATTACTTCACTAAGTGAGATTTTTTGCCATTTTTCTCAATTTAAGCAATTCTGTTTTTAAAATGTTATTTTCTTCAGTAATTTTATGTCTCTTTTATCAAACTCTTAACTGGCTTTTCATAATTTTCTTGCATTTCTCTCATTCTTTTTACCAATTTTATCAATTTTTCACCTACTGTACATATTTTAAAAATCATTTTTACCTTTTTCAAGAATTCTTGTTGGACTTATGTTGAATTCTTGTTGAGTTCACTTTTTCCCCCCTCTAAGGGTTTGCTTATAGCTGTTTTGACCTCATTATTATCTTCTGAGTTTGTAATTTGAGCTTCCCTGTCACCAAAATAGATTTTCACTTTTTTGTTGTCATTTCCTCATTTTCCAGCCTGTTGCTTTACTTTTAACTTAATGGTAAAGTTTGATTCTGTTCTCAGGGTGTGGGTCAACGGTATTGTCCCAAGCTTCAGACTTTTTCACACTGGTGTTTTAAGAGCTAATTCTGGTGCTTTGAACCAAAGTAATATGAACCAAGGAGAAGTGTGGTCACTGTACCTTTGTGGCTAAGAAGCAATTCTGCTTTCTACAGCTCCTGATTCCTTGTGACTACAGGGCTCCTTCTTCCTTAGGAGAGCAAGCACTCCTCTCTAACCTGGAACTGTAAGCTGAAAGTGGGTAAAGACAATGGAGTTGCCAAATGGTCCTCTATCCAGTACATAGTGCAAGCTTAGAGGTCTGGAGCCTCTTTCTGACCAGTTGCCCAGTGCCCTTACCACTTCTGACTTGACAGCTCTGAAAGCTGCTGCTGCTGCTGCTGTTGCTATTGCTTTCTCTACATCCCACAGCTCGTATTTCTACTATGTGTGCTACACATTAGCACCTACCCCAATGCCATAGATTTCTTCTGACCTCTTAACTTGTCCAGTGCTGGAAAATATCTCACTCCAACCTTTTATTGGCTCTGCTACTCCAGAATATGACTTAAGGTGCTATTTTAAAGTCATTTGTAGGAGAATGTTGGAAGAGCTCATCTACTTCCTCTACTCTTCCATCTTGGCTTGATTCCTGGAATTATAACTACTTTTCCAATTACTATTTTTTGAACAGTCAGGATTAAAATTTATCCCCATTTCATGATGGTCAGATGCTTCTAGCCACTTAAAAAAAAAGTAAACAGAGGAAAGGGAAAGAGAAGTACAGGAGGGAATAGAAATACAAAATGTTGGTACTACCTTGACAAATATGTTTATACACAAACAATATGCATATACTTATATATAGATACATATATCCACAAATACATATTTATGTATATAGCTACATATGGATGTATATATATATATATGTATATTTAACACTGACTAGGGCAGTGTTATATATAGTTATAGTGTCTTTTTTTAAAAAAAACCTTAACTTCTGTGTATTGGCTCCTAGGTGGAAGAGTGGTAAGGGTTAGGCAATGGGGGTTAAGTGACTTGCCCAGGGTCACACAGCTGGGAAGTGTCTGAGGCCAGATTTGAACCTAGGACCTCCCATATCTGGGCCTGACTCTCAATCCACTGAGCTACCCAGCTGCCCTAGTTATAGTGTCTTATGCAATTCTTTTTCCTGTTCTTTGTATATTTTGCTATTGCTGATTGTTGAATTCACAGTTAAATTTTAAAGAAGACAAAAGAAAACTCTTTCCTACCTCTCCCCTATTCTCAGAAGCGCTCCAGGGTAGTATAATTTCTCAATCTTACATCTGCAATTTTTAGCATAATACTAGACTGAGTTTATTTGCTGACTAAACATCTGAAAACACTAAACCTTTCTAAGCAGTTTTGAGTGTCAGATTCTATATAAAACAGAACACAAATTTGTAAATAAATGTGAAAGCTCAGATGACATTCTCTCTTTTATCAACTGTTGAGCATGTTACTGGAAGATGTACTGGCCTAAGAGCCAGGAAACCCAAGATCCTACCCTTGCTCTGTCATTAATTAGTTGGGTAACATTGGGCAATTCACTAAGACTCTGTGTATATGTACATATATCAAGGTGTATGTGGGGAAAGGAAAAGACTTATAGACAAATTTAAGAGACTGCAAGGAGCTAGGAATTTATTTTTATTCCTTAGGAAAGAATAGATTATATACCAATACGTTACCAGCTTCTTCAGCACAGGAACACTATATTTTTTGTTTTATTTTGTTTTGTTTTCATATCCCTAGTTCCTGTTATACATGTAGCTAGTAGTTAATATTTTATATATTACATTAAGATTTGCAAAGCATTTTACATATATTAACTCATTTGATCATCAAAATAACTTGGGGAAGCAGGATAAATAATATTAATCCTATTTTTACAGATGGGGAAATTGAGTCTGGAAGAATTCAAAAGCCATGCCCAGGTCCATGTAGTTGTTATATGTCAAAGGCGGGATTCAAACTCAGGTCTTTCAGGCTTCCAGTCTAGAACTCCATCTGTTAGACCACTTAGAAGTACATGATGGAAAATCAACAAATATTTGTTGAATTTTAATTTGAAGAAAAGAGGAAACTAGCCACTGCCCCATACAAATAAGAGCAAGAAAGCAAAGAACATCCTACTTTCAAATAGACTAATTAGCTAACACATTAATTAGATGTTTACTGTTGCCTGGTGTTGTGTACATAATGAAAGATGGCTGTTGCCTCAAGGAATTTATATTCTAAAGATACAAGGTAATGTGACTGGAACCAGAATAATTTAACTGTAATGTCAACATTTTAAAGTGAAATGAATAAAATAAAAACTATTTCTGTTTTCTGATTAACTTTAAAGAAATAAGGAAAACCGGAGTTTGACTGGGCTGAAATTAACTATCTGCACTAAACTTTGAATCTATTTAGATTGGTTCTTATATAGACCAATCCTGATTGGTTCTTATATAGACCAATCCTGTGCCCCAAAGTGGTGGTGGTGGGGTGGCCCCACCCTAGTATGGGATTGGTCCAATTCAAGACCAATCCCATACCAGGAAGTAGTAGGGCGGGACCGCTGAGGCACACTAGGGGATGTAGTTCCCCTGGCCACAACACTAAAACCCACAAATACAAGTATCTTTGAAAGATTTGAGGGTTCTCTTCAATTTCGTGACCAAACATGATGATTTCAGGTTATTAATGATAATATCTACCTTCTGACTGACGAAATGGCAATTAACTCAAGATGCAGAATGAAAAATACTTTTAAACCTGGCTCATATGGTAATTTTGTTGCTCAATTGAATATTTATTCTAAGGGGTGAAATTGGAGGGAGAGAAAAGAAGCACTCATTAATTAAAAAAAGGAAAAGAAAATTAATCCTCAGTTTAGCAGTTATAAACGAATCACTCAAATATATTTGTGTGAGTGCCACCATATACATCTGAATACAGGTAAGGACTATTATGATGAAGTTCAAATTATTTGTTAAAATGAATAAATTGCAAGAAGTTACATTCCAAATTACTGGATTTAGAGATGAAATAGATGAGTTTTGTATTTCATTTTTTCTTCTCAGCAATCAGATCTTTTTACGTTGTGCTGTTTCTTTGCTTGGGCAGCTTGGAAAGCTGGGGGGATTTTGTTTAAATGATTAGATGTCTTAGGTAAAAGAGATGAGGATAGCTGAAGGGTAATTGCTACTTTGTGGCAGGATAATAAAAAAGTATAAATAGCTTGGTTATAGTTCAGCTCTTTTCTCTTAGCTTCAGGTAGGAATAGCAAAATATAAAATAAAATAATCAGATTCTTTATTATAGAAAAAGACCATTTCTGTTGACAGGTACCAGAGAAGGCCCTGGAATTATTTATTCCACAGATTTTGCTATAAGAGAATTGACTGCAGACGGCTTAGTTTCCATAGCTTATCAATTATAACAAGAATTTTGTCATACATTTCTCTTTAATTTTCATTGCTTCAATGTGGAATTTGCTCAAATATGGTTCTCCTTATGCTTTCTGCTTTTATAGATTTTTTAATCTATAAATAGAGTTTTAAAAGATTTTTAATAGACATTTTAGAATATTTTACAGGTTTTACATATTTTTGTAACTTTTATAGAAATTCAATCTATAATCTCATTTAAAAAACATTGAGGTTAACTTTTTGCAGGGGTTGGGGGCTGCCCATCTATATCTTTTCAGGTAAAATAGATGGAGAAAGGATGTATATCTAGTATTTGTAGAAAACTATCATAGAAACTTTCTGGTAAAATCTATATCTAGGGCTCTTGTGTAAAGCATATACCTATATTCCATTTCATGCCCCTTTGGCAGAGTGATTTCAGCCAAATTTAGCAAGATGCTTTGTTTTTCTTCATTTGATAGTACAGGCTTAGCAAGCGGGGTTAAGTTATCCTTTCCTTTCATCGTTATCCTCTTGATATATGAATCCACTTTTGCTAAACTAGGGCTCTGATTCAAAGATGTGTGTTTAAAGGGTTCATTCTTTCAGAAAATAATGGCAAATCTGTCATAATTGTACACTAAATATCTATAAAGGTATGTTTGCTATTGTTACTGCATTAATGTAATGATATTCATACATTTCCCAAGGGTGGGAAAATATTTTGAAACCTAATTGTGAATTTGGAAAATTGTCCTCAAGAGACACTGATGTAGGAAATTTCCTGTTTTGGGAGTTTATGCATGCACATATCAGGTTTGGAAGAGACAGAGATGTCCAGTTGGAATTTAGATTTGGAGAGAAGGGAGTGCCGAAGTAATTGTAAATGGGGAGAGTTAGAAATTAAGAAAAACTTTTACAGGCTTTGTTTTATGATAGGAAGTAAAAGTTTAGGATCTGAGCATCCTGGACTTGGTTCAAGGCCATAACCTCTACTCATTAGGAAAAAAGGCTGGTTGGAGAAGATAAGCTGCTGGCTGTCATATCTCCTTGAGATGAGCAAAGAGAACAGTGAAAGTTTAACCTTTCCTCTTTGCCTCCAAGCTGCAGGCATTTTTGACACAATTTCTTTTATTCCCTTAAGTTACTTCTAGTTCTCTTCCTTCTAAGATCACCAATGATTTCTTAATTGCTAAATCCTGTGATCTTTAATTAACACTAATCTATTTTTAACTCTTTGAACATTTGGTTCTATTGACTGGCATCTTTCTTGGACACTTCTCATTCCAAAGACAGTCATGAAATTGTTCTCTGGTTCCTCTCCTACCTAACTGGAGCTATTCCTTTTCAATATCCTTTATTTGTACATTAAAGATATTCTTGCTTACAGCCCAGAATGTCCCCAATTTTCTTCTTTTTATACTTTCTTTTTTGGCGAGATCCTCAGTTCCCATGGGTTCAATTTGATATCTGAATGTAGAATGATTCCTTGATCTATATATCTAATTTTATTATCTTAATCAATATATTCACATCATGAAATGTTTGTTTGATATCTTGAATTGAATGTCCTAGAGGAATTTCAAGTTCATCACTTCTGAAATGGGACTCATTATCTTCCCTTCTAAAACTACTCTTCTTCAAAATTTCCCTCTTTCTGTTGTGGACTCCATCATTCTATTAATCCTTCAGCTTTGCTATTAGAGAGTACCCACTGAGGCTGTCCTCTCTCGCCCTCCATATTCAGTCAGTTTCTAAGATTCACTTCTAAGTCTATAAAAGTCTATAATTCTTAAATATAACTGTTTCTCCACTTATATTGCCACCATCTTCATTCAAGACCTCCTCAGTTCTTGTATGAACTATTGCAATAATCTTCTAATTGATGCCTTGGGTTCCAGTCTCTTCCTCTCCAAACTTCCACACATCTGTCAAATATTTCTTCCTAAATGACAAGTATGATCATGTCTTTCTCCCACTCAAGAACCTTTCAAGGACTTCCTATTCCTTCTAGGATAAAATATAAATGGCTTTAGCCTAACCTTCAAAAACCTTTACTATATGAATTCAGTCTACCTGACAAATTCATTACATATTATTTCTAATTTACCCTCAAGACAAACTGGCTCATTAGATTTTCCTTAAATTCTTTTTTGCATTATTTCTCATGCCTCCATGTTTGACATATGCTATCATCCATATATGAAATGATTTGAAGTAATGAAATCCTTCAGCAATATGGTAGCAGTATTAGAGGTGAGAAGTGGATGTATGCAGCAATGTTACCAAGGTAGAAATGATTTGACTTGACAACTGATTAGATATGGAGTGTTAGGGTGAAGAATTGAGGATAACACATCATTTTCAAGTCTGGATAACTGGAAGGATAGTAGTACATTCAATAATAATAAGAATGTGAAGAAGAGGGGAGGGCTCAAGGGAAAATACAAGTCCAATTTGGTCAAAATTACATTTTAGTCTTCAGGAAGATATGGATTAAGTTTTGCCTTTAAAATATTGTGGCCATGTGTCTCTAGGAAAAGTCCAAGATCTTTCAATACATATAGGCATCTCCTTAAGACAAAGATTGAAGAACAATTTACATCAAAGTCATGGGAGAATCAGTGGTCTATATTGGTAGTAGGAGTCACTTCACCATGAGTTCTCAATGCCAAAAAAACTTATCTCTCAGATGTAATGTGGAAATAGTAGAAATAAAAAACAATAAGAATTTGAAGCTTAAACAGATATTGATATATTTAGCTTCATAAAATTAAAATTTTGTTTTTAATTTTTGACCCTTTGACCCTGAGATGTGGAAGTGGCCAGATATCTCACATATGTGTCAGATGATGAAAGGAAAGTCCAATGATTTGAAGATCAGTATTCCATAGTAAGATCTATGAGCCAAGGTAAGCTGGATGTGGTCAATCAGGATATAGGAAGATTAAAAATTGACATCTTGAGTTATCAGTGAACTTAAATGGATAGTGATGTATGAATTTAATTTGGTTAATCATAACAATACTACTATGGACAAAAATTATTTTAGAAGAAATGGAGTAGCCCTCATAGTCAATAAAAGGGATAGAAAAGTTGTACTGCTGTATAATCTCAAAAATGGCAGAATATCTGTTCGAACCCAAGGCAAACCATTCGACATCACAACAGTACAAGTCTGTGGTCCAACCACTGATGCCAAAAGGCCCAAACTGATCATTTCTAGGAAGATCTACAACATTTTCTAGAAATAACACCAAAAAAGATGTCACATTAATTGTAGGGAATTAGGATGCTAAGTAGGAAATCAAAAGATAATTAGAATAACAGGCAAGTTTGGCCTTGGAGTCCCAAATGAAGCAAAGCAGAACCTAGATAATTCACTGGCCATAACAAACACTCTTCAAACAACCCAAAAGGCAAGCCTACACAAGGACATCATCAGATGGTCAATATTAAAATAAGATTGATAAAAATTAGGTCTATTATATGCTTTGAAACCAAAGGTGGAAAAGCTCTATACAGGCATTTAAAAAAAAAAGATCTGAAATAAAAGATCTAGAGTTGACTTTGACTCAGATGATGAGCTTATTGCAAAATTCATACTTCAATAGAAAAAGTAAGAAAAAACATCAGACCAAATAGGTATAACCTAAATAGCATACCATATGAATATGAAGTGAAAGTGGTTAATAGATTTAAGGGATTAGATCTGGTTGATAGAGTGTCTGAAGAACTATGGAAAGAGATTCACAACATTGTACAGGAGGCAGCAAAAAAAGCATTTCAGAGAAAAAGAGGAGCAAGAAAACAAAATGGTTTTGTGACAAGGCTTTACAAATAGCTGGATAAAAACAGGAAAGAAAAATAAAAAGGAGAACGGGAAAGACATGAACCAAATGCAGAATTACAGGGAAGAGAAAAGAAAGATAAGAATGTTTTCTTAATGAGAAAAGGTATAGCAGAAAAATGCAAATATAGAAAATAGTAGAATGAGAAAGACAAGAAATATCTTCAAAAAGTTAAAGATATCAAGAGAAAATTTCATGCAAAAAGATGATAAAATACAAAATTGCTAGGGACATAACAAAAACCAAAGACATTAAGCAGTGGCAAGAATACACAGCATAACTATGCAATATAATTCTTAACATGACCAATAACAATGATGATGTGGTTATTGTTCTAGAGGCAGACATCCTGGAGAAGGAAGTCAAGTGAACATTAAGAAGCATTCCAAACAATAAGGCTAGGGATGTGAAAGAATCCCAGCTGGGATATTTAAAATCCTAAAAGATCATAGTATCAAAATGCTGAACTCAATTGCCGGCAAATTGGGAAAAAGTGGCCATGGGGTTAAAAAATACCAGTTTACATACTAATCCTAAAGAAGAGCAAAGCCAAACAATGTTCAAATTACCAAACAATTGGGCTCATTTCACATCCTACAAGATTATTCTAAGATTATTATAAGCTAGACTTTAGCAATATGTGAACTGAGAATTATCAGAAGAGCGAGCTGTTTTTTCAAAAGGCTAAGGAACTTGAAACCAAATTGTCAACATTCACAGGATTATAAAGAAAGCAAGGAACATCCAGAAAAAAATCTACTTCTGGTTCATTGAATATGCTAACAATTTTGACTTTGTAGATCTCAATAAAATTGGCAAGTCTTCAAAAAGATGGGAGTATCAGATCATCTTACTTGTCACTTTAGGAATTTATATGCTTGTCAACAAGCAATCTTGGAAGAAATTATTAGTTTTAGGATTGGGAAAAGAGTTCTACGAGGCTATATATTGTCACTTTATTTATTTACTTATAAAAAAATAAATGTTGTTTATTTAACTTATATGCAGAGCATATCATGTGAAATGCCAAACTGGATGAATTATAAGCCAGAATTAAAGTTAGTGGGAGAAACATCAATAATTTCAGATATGTAGATGATATCCCTCTGATGACAGAAAGTGAAGAAAAATTAAAAAGCTTCCTGATAAGGGTAAAAGCTGGTTTGAAGCTTAAAATCAACAAAACTAAGACCTTGGCAAATGGTCCCAACATTTTCTGACAAATTAGAGGGAAAAGAAAAGGAAGCCGTGGCAGATTTTATATTTTGGGTTCAAAGGTCATTGCAAATGGGTGACTGCAGCCATGAAATTAAAAGATGCTTGCTCCTTGGAAGGAAAGCGATTACAAATCTTGACAGCACACTAAAAAGCAGATCTGAGATGTTAACTTGTTGACAAAGGTCCATATAGTCTGAGTAGTTTTTTTTTTTCCATTAGTAAAATGGCTGCAAGAGTTAGACAATAAGGAAAAATGAATGCTAAAGAATCAATACCTTTGAAGTGTAGTGCTGGAGAAGCCTTTTGAGAATCCCTTGGACATCAAAGAAATCTAATCAGTCAATATTTAAAGAAACTAATTCACACTACTCATTGGGAAGAACAAGTACTGAAACAAACATAAATAGTTTGATCACATAATGAGAAGAGAGGATTCATTGGGAAAGACCTGGATTTTGGGAAAGATTGAAATCAAGAGAATAAGGAGATGACAGAGGGTGAGATGGATGGATGGTGTCATGGAAACAAAACGAACATAAGAGGAACTTGGACAGACCAGAAAACAAATTAGTAGGGCTTGGTATGCTATGGTCAATGGCATCAAGAAGAGTCAGACATGACTGAATGGCTAAACTGAACAATAACAATTATATTAAAATATTTGTTGCAGTACATTTTGTAACAGAAAAAAAAGGAAACAAATTGAGTGCCCATTTACCAGACAAATTTTACTGAACAAATTGTAGGATGTGACTTCAGTCAAATATTATTGTTCTTTGAAAATGATGAATATGAAGAATTTGGAAAAAACCTTGAGATTTGTATTAGTTGATACAAAGCAAATTAATTAAAAAAGAACACATATAATGATCACATGAATATAAAAGGAGAAATGCTAAACAATATAAAAAACTTCTATCAATACACCAAATACCTTAGACTACTGATGACTAATGATAATTTAGTATACTTTGCTATAGAATATAGTTGAGAAGTCCAGACTAAGGCATGTACTGCCAAACCAGATCAATGAATTTGTTTTCCTTAACTAGACTTCTTTGTTACAAGAGAATGTTCTGTAGAGAGAAGGCAAAAGGGCTTTGGGAAATGAAAGTGGGGTGCAAAAGGAAAGCACAATTAATATAGATTAAAATTAGATATTTATAAAATTAACAGTAAACTATTTTCAAATATTTTTGAGATTTTAATATTGTTTTAAAATACTTATCATGTCTTTTCAAAATAAAAACTTAACAAATAAAGAATGCTTATTGTCCACGCCATATAGTTTAGTTGAACCAAAAATTGACTATGGAGTAAGAGAGTAAGCTGGATTGCATTTGGGGAATTGTACTATTTTCACGGAAGAAATATTTTCCTAATGATAATGCTAATATAATATAAGTTGGAACATCACAGTTAGAGAAGCAAAGTCCAACCAATGGAGAGTGTATGATGGCATTATTAAGTCCACGATCACTTAAATGCCTAGCCAATAAAAGGTTTTGCAGCCAAGTACTGAGAGTAAGAGATAACAGGTAATAGCTTCAGCAGTACATTGCTTCATATGAAATATAACAAAGACAGAGGAAGACCTCCTTCTCTTTGAATTGAAGTCCTCTGCAGATCTCATATAAAAATATGAACATTAGCCATGCAAACTAAATAATCATGCATGATGTGCAATCTATATCAATGGAGGGAAAACCCACATTGGTGAAAACACAGACTTATGGCAAGGTTTTTATAAAAAAACATTTTACATTTATTTAGCCATATTCGTTTACTCATAAAATTTAAGCTACCCTTAAAAGAAAATTGGGGAGAAAGACAGAAAGGAATATATTAATTTCTAAATTGTGTAAAAGTCTCACAACTCATTTTGTAACATCCCCCATTTCTGTCCTTCTGTTCACTCTCAGCCCTACTATTCATCATTAATTCTCTTATCCAATAGTCTGGATTCTTTTCTTACTTGTGGTGCACCTGCTTCGTGACAGCTTAAATGAGCATACCATACCCTATTCCTCTAGTAAGTGAAGGAAAAGAGGAAGGGTTTAGTCATATACTAGTTCTTACGCATACCTTTTACAGATGAGGAAACAGAGGTTCAGAAAAGTTTCAGGGCACCAAACTGTAAACAGAAGAAACAAGCTTGAACTCAAATATTTTCTGACTCTTATCTAGTTCTTTTCACTAAAGCATGCTACCTCTCAAATTTATCTCTACATTTTTGGTTTTATTTTAAAGTAAGTGATGCCTAATAAAAATCATGCAACAATATTCTTCTGCATATTCTGTTCTGAAAAGATTATTACATGGTGCCACTTGAACTCAGTGTTCATTGTCCTATCAATCATCCATTATTAAGTGCTTCCTCTGTGCCAAGACATTGTCCTAGGTTCTAGAGTTAAAAATACAGTTGACGAAAATAATGTGTTTGCAAGAATCTTACATTCTCATGGGGGAGATCTCACATGTATTTAAAAGTACATACAGAATTTTATAAAAAGATTAAATGCAAATAAACAAAAAAGCTAAATAAAAAAAATCATTTAGAGAAAGGCAACGAGGTGTTTAGGGAGGTAAGGACAAAATCATTGAGAGTAGAGTGTAGGCAAAGCATTAGTATAGCTTTCACCAAGGGATATTACCTGGCTTTCCCCTAGATAGCATTAAGCAAATTCTGGAAATTTGCTGAGGAAGTACCTCAGAAGACAATTTAAAAAAAAAAAGAAAAAAATCCTCACCTTTGTCTTAGAACCAATTATCAGTATCAGTATTGGTTCTAAGTCAGAAGAATAGTAAGGGCTAGGCAATGGGGGTTAAATGACTTGCCCAGGATCACACAGCTAGGAAGTGTCAGAGTTCAGATTTGAACCCCAAAACCTCCTATATCTGAGCCTGGATTTCAATTCACTGAGCCACCTAGCTGAGACAATTTTTTTTTCAACCACAACTACTTTAGGCTGAGTTTATACAGGAGATGCTGCTTCTTACCTAAAATAGCTCTAGAGATGACGAAGGTACATAAGGTTTCAGTAAATGCTCTCACCCAAATGACTACCATATGAATAAAGTTGGAGCACTTAAGAGTCCTTCAAAGTGACTGACTTCTTTACTCTTTTGTGCTTTACTCTTTCCAGGTAGACATTACCTAGGGACCTGAGTACAAAATTGTCTCGATCTCTAGAATCTAGACCTAAAATGCCAGCAGGTATATAAAATCTCAGGAGTTATATGTTTCTAGCATATAACACTATAACATGTGTCTATAGTCTAGAATAATCCATTCACTCTTTGATGCCACTTTGGGTCTTATGGTGCTAGAAAAAGACTCTGGATACACTATAAATGTTGGTTAATAATTTAGTGCCAATATTATGATTTATCTATTAATCAGTAACTTATTTACATAGAGACATAAAAACATTATGGAGAAATGTATTAATGGCTAATTTCCTACTACAAACTGATATGATTTGTTCTCAGAATATGTTTCTCAGATAACGTCTATTGAATCCTTGAGGATAGGTAGCGATTATGTCCTGATAATTTGAATGTAGACCATTTAAGCTGAGAAGATTGCTTAATAACATTTCATTGTGAACAACTCTGAATTTAAAAGAAATAATTACAATAATGCATTCGAATGCTTTGCAGCATGTAAAATAGCATGCTAATATATACTCTTGTAAGTAAAGAAGGTATTGACCTACTACCAAGTGAGACATTTTCAGTTAATTTTCTAATAATGGTCATAATTCAATCCAATCCAATCAATATTTATTAAACACCCACCTGCCAGGTACTGTGCTAAATACTAAGAATGAAATTAAGAAGAAAGAAAAAAGCTCCCTCGCTGTGCTTGCAATGTAAAAGGAGAAATGGCACCCAAAAGGAAGCAGAGTAATGAAGGAGTGTGAAGTAGAGGGTTATCTTTTCTCTGGAGTTGAACCTAGCAAGACCGGCAGATTCAAAGTGGGGCAAACTGAGAATTTAGTTTCTATCCCCTATAAAGGGGATGTATGTGACAAATGGCAAGATGAATTGTGTGGCTCAAATGGAGTATGTGTGGAGAAAGGTAGGCAGAGGTCAAGTTAGAAAAGACTTTAAAAGTCAATCTATTTCTCCCTAAAACAACCAATGGCACATATATGCAAGTCACCTAACTAAAAGAGAAGTAAAAGTCTGTGGTTATAGGATAGATTTTTTTTTCTCAAAAGCAACCTGGCTTAGGTGATTAAATCCACAAACTTGGCATCATTTAGCATGGTGCTACAACCAACACTGGTAACCAACTCAGATGAATATTGATGAGATACTTATGCTAGCTATTTTAGAAAAGAATATCATTGTCCAGGCTAAATTCGACCACTGATTGCCTATTTAAATAAGATCTATATCTTCAGCAAGAATAGTTCTAGTGAAAAGACCTTCTGTAAAAATATATGGGAAAGAAAGGTCACTATACAAATTCCTCACACAATCACTTAAATATAAACTTTGACTATAGCTAACATATTATTAGTGCCCTTAGTAAATCCAATTATATATATATATATATATAAAAAATGTATGTATATATGTACATATATATAGATAGATATATAGATAGATAGATAGATAGATAGATAGATAGATAGATAGATAGATAGATAGATAGATGGATGTGGCAATGAACTGCCTTTATTAGGGAAAGTTGAAGATAATGCTGGGCTTGGAGTCAAGAATCTTGGGTTCAAATCTTGCCTGGGATGCTCAAGCTGTGTAACCATGGGCAAGTTAGTGAACCTTCATGAACTGAACTTAAAGCAGTTCCCAAAGATTTATTTACAAAGTTATTAAAGTATTCAATACAATTCAACTAGCATTTATTATATACCTACTCCCTGTGGGTCCTTATAATAGACATTGCTGCCATAATCACCATACATGTGCACACACACACACACACACAATAACAGATCTTTTTTTAGTATGGGCGTGTGTTGGGTTGAACATTTGAGGTATATCATGCTATTCTGAGCATTTCTCTTCTTTATTGTAAATTCTAAAGTGAAATGGTCAAATTCTTTCAAAGTTCCTCCTTGTTCTGGGAGATCAAATCCAGATAGAAGTTCCCTTCATTGGTTTTCAAAGAATTCAAGAAATAATTTCAGAGAAATTATTATTGAACCAAGTTAATAGCTGCCCTGCTTTGTACAGAGAAACCCCTGAAGCAGTATCTAAATATTTTAAGTTCTCTATCACTGCTATGTTAAATCTTAGTCCCAGGCTCCTGATCCAGTTCTCAAATTGTTATTTCCTCTGACTTCCCACATAGTCTTTCATCTACCCTGATAACAGTCTTATTTTTCTTATTACATGTTGAAGTTAACCTATGTAAAATCTACTGTGCATCTCCTCTCTAGTTTCTAGATTTTCTCATGAGTATCTTTCTTCCTTCCTTCCTTCTTTTTTTCTTCTTCCTTCCTTCCTTTCATATCTTCACAATACACAATTCTATTCTGTTCCAATCCGTTCCTCTTTATCTGTTCTTTTTCTTTTGAATTAAGTATGTCCTTCCGGGAGCATTTTTTCAGTCATAGATCTAATCCCCCAAAGTCTCAGTAATATTTTTGAGGTCAAATTTGTTTTAGAATCTCTAGTTCACCTTCCTTTCTAGCTATGTTTTGTTTATGTGATCTTTATTATTTTATTTCATATGCTGATGAAATAGGCAAAGGGTAGGTTTTATTGCTCCCTTTTTACAGATAAGAAAAGTTAAATAATTTTTCCAAAGTTACAAAGTAAGTAGGTGAACTAGAAATGAAACTTTAGTCTAGGACAGTGTGTGTATGTTTTTACAATGTAAAATTGTACAATAATTGTGTGGCATCCTAATATACATACATATATTATTTTTATTCATAAAAATCTTGAGGTAAAGAATACATTGCAAGGTATCATCATCTTATCAAACATTATATGAAAGTCTACATGTACCAGTGAGGTTATAGAGAATACAACTTATTCTAAAGGGTACTCAGAAAAAACAATATATATTTTCCCTTTTCTTTTAAAAAAGCTTTAGGAAATCCTTTGTATGTAATGCAGCTCAAGAATTTGAACATTCCCTTATTCTTAAAGCATACAGGACTATGTAGTAGAGAACTTCCATATACTAGAATAATGATATGATTTGCATATCTTTACCTCATATTTCCCTTATGTGATTTCCTGGAGCTAAAATTACATATTCTTCACTGTATGGAATATTTTGGTGTATTGAACTTCAGAATTTCTTGCTCAAAATTCTGTCTTCTAACTTTCAATATAGTATTCTCTGAGTTCCAAAAGAATGTCTTTTATTGATTTTGGAGGGCTCATTTTAATATAGAAAATGGTACAGCAAAATGTTTTCTAGTAAAATTTATAAATGTTCTAGGGATCTATTTTCTGTTAATTTCTCTAGTCCTTTAAATAGTGTCAATTCATTTTATTATTTTCAAAACTAGAGATGCTAAATATTTTCATTCTAGAAATCAAAACATTCATTAAGGTGCTACCTATTTTATTGAGAATTTATTGCCTTTAAAAATGTCAGGATATTAAAAAGGCTAGAGTACAACTTTACTTTCTTTTAATAAGTAGTTGAATGTGCCATCAGCTTTTGTTACTTTTTATTGTTATCTTGCTTAATTTTTTCAAGGAATTTGCCTTATTTTTATAATAGAATTTTATTATAGAATTTTTTATTTGCTTAATTAGTTAAAAACATATTTCTTGAAAACAAAGTAAACAAAAGAAAACCTTAACAAAATAGTGGGTGTGATAGAAAAATAATTTAGGGAACAGCTAAAAGAATGCTAAAATAGGAGTTACTGAAAAAATTTAAACAGTAAAATTGGAAAAAACCACTATGATCTCTTTTGAAAATCAATATTGAAGACAGGCCTTAGATATTAAAAGTTGATGACTGTAATACAGTATATCATAAATGAAATTTTCTGAAAGTATTGGAACCTGAAGATAAACTTTAGATTAATAAGCTTCACTTGGCACTATCAGAGAAAATGATTAATTTAAGTCATCTAGAAATATTGTTGTCAATATAAAGAGCTTTCACACCTAGGAGAAAATATTTGAGTCAACCAAATTATAATCAAAGGGACTCCATTTAGAATCATAAAAGGTCATCATCAATGAGTAAAACAAAGAAAAACTGGAATAATATGCAAGAAAAGCTAAGTGGCCATGGTCCTAGAGGGTGGGAAGGAAGGAGGTAAAAAGGAAGGAAGGAAGAAAGAAAGGAAGGAAGGAAGAGTATTTCTTATTTTCCATCTTTGGTCCATCACATTTCCCACAGAAGGTAGGAAGCATACATCATCATTGGACTTCTAGAATTATGGCTGATCATTGCACTGATTTTTAAGTCTTTCAAAGTAATTAACAGTTCTTATTAAATAATCCAAAGTATTAAGGTTCATCTCATTCTTGGTGGTTACTTAGATCATATGTTTAATATAGACATTTCTTTAGGTCAGTGTGTTCTTTAGAGAAGATAGCAATAGCTCATTACTTTATCATTGTTAAAAGAAACTAGATCATAAGGAAAGAACTTTAAATTTTCATTTTCTGTGATATTGGCAATGAATACCAGCCTCACTCAATGAAAGTCTGAAGCTGGCATATTTTTAGTGTTTATTTGACTCTCCAGTACTTACTTATCTTTTTTTCTAATATTCTGTGATCTTTTTTGGTGTGGGGTAGAGATTTAGATAAGTGGTTTCATTGTGTAAGAAGCCTCCTATTGAGAAGACTCTCTTTAGCAATACCGATCAGGAAATGTGTGGTGTCCTAAAGACTTTAGTCTGATGACTAAGTTCAAATAATGTCCCAGACATTGTCTACCTATGTGAACTCTGAAAAGGTACTCCAACTTCCTGGTCCTCATTTTCCTCAACTGTCAAATGTGATGATTGGTTTAAATGGCTTCTGAGGTCCTTTTCTGCTTAAAATATATAATTAATAAATTTTTATGAATTTATATACATAGTGAGTTGCCTGGGGGCATCAAGAGTTTACATAAAATGCAGAACTTATAAAGCCTGTATGAGTCAGAGGCAGGACTTGAACTGATTTTACCTCTTTGAGTATAAATCTTTGGGATTAGACTTCTTTGTTTCATTCTTGGAAGACTGTAAATTCTATTATTGTGTAGTTCTTAATCATGCTTCTAATTACAATCTTGCCTTTCATAAAGTCAATATTTAAATTAAAAAACATTTCAATAAATACTTGCTTTATTGCACTATGAGTTGACATTTAAAAGGCCTTTGAAAACTGCCAGAGTACATAAATTATCTCATTCAAGCCTTATGACAATCATGTTACGTACAACAAGTATTATTATCTTCATTCTACAGATCAGGAAAGTGAGGACCCAAAGAGGTTGAGTGACTTTCTCTAATCACAGAACTAGTAAGTTTTTGAGGCAGGATTTAAATTCAGGTCGTCCTTACTTTAAGGTCAACACATTATTCACTATGACATGATACTTTATATTTGTTCCTTCTATTGTCTCTTCTAACCACATCTCTCCCTCCTCCATTCCAGTTCTGTCTCTTTATTACATATGCATATAGATCACATCTATTCAGTGCTGCTTATAGACATCTTGTCCTTAAAATAAATAATTTAGGAATAATTATATGAAGGGAAAACCATAGCTAGTCATATTTTCAAAAATGTTTTTATATTTTGATTCTCATATACTATTGTTCAATTCCAATAACATATTTGTACATTAGTAGTTTGTGACAGAATCCTGATTATTTATATCTAACATATCAGATTTCTTCCATCAAAATGATCAGTGGTCATCTGATGAAGTTTTCTTTTAATATGAAGGCACATAAAAGGAATAAAACCAATAAAGTGAACATGTTTTTCAAAAGACTAAATTGCCAATTGAAGCATAAAATTATATTTGATGTGTCAGATTTATGCATTGTTTTAGTCTTTTCTTCCAAATTAGACATTCTCTTTCTTCTAAAAATCAGAGTATTACAAACCCTGTACTGAGCAATTGAAGGAATATTACTTCTGTTCCAAGGTCATACCTTGAGGATCTGGAGGGAGATACTGAAAAAGAATAAAAGGTCACTGAATCTACTCCCAATAATTATATGACATTTTCGGTAACCTGCTTTTATTTTTCTTATAGTAATATCATCTTAATTTTTTACTTTGCTAAGACAGTGTTTCATAAATATTCATTGCTTAAAATAAATTAAGCAGACTTTGTTTTAAAGTCAATATTGAGTTTGCTAATGAAAATGGTTTAGTTAATTAAGTAAATGGCAGCCCTCTCTGAACTTCTTCAGAGCTATTTCCCCTAGTGATGTTATTTTCCTGAAGAAATGATGTGTAAAAATTAAACCCTTTTACTCTCCATTGTTCTATCTGAGCTTCTAAATTGTCACTTTGCATGTAACAACCTGTTGCATGAAGTGTAATTATGAGAGTACTATAATTTGATGGTAATAGGTAGGAGATAAAGTATTATGGAATTAGTTCATCTTCTTTTTTAATTTAGGAAGAGGTTGAAGTAATTTTGTCATAACAAAAACTGTATAGATATAATATCCAAAATGCTAGAGCAACATCAGTAAAACAATACAAAATTGCATGTGTTTAGTTTTGCAACTGAAGTTCTAAATGTAAGCATGATATTTTTCTTCTTATTTTCTTCTCTCTTTTGAGTATTCTCATTTCATGCTTTTATTTTTCATCCTTCCTTCTTTTACTCTTATTCATGCTTGTCTCTTGCTGTCGTTGTAGAAAAGAGGGAGATCTATAAGCCATAAAATTAGGTGAATTCCAGACCCAAAGAATAGTCACTTATAGCTCAGTGTCAATTTGTCTTTAGTGGAGTGCAAAAGGGATAATTCCTTGACCCTGTGATTATATAATACCTATTAGTGACAGAGAATGGCATTGATTGCATTGGAATCATGCAATTCAATCAAATTGAAATCTAAATGTCTGGGAGATATTGCTAAACACAATGGATGACAAATGTAGGATCTAAAAAAGAGATCAATAGGCAAGTACCTACTAAGATTAAAATTTAATAAGAATAGGTCTAAAGTTTTCCATTTGGCTTCCAGAAACTAAGTGTGTAATTACAGGATCAAGAATATGCAATGCAGGTGGAAACAAGGGGAAGAAATTTTACAAAATCTTATTTAACAGAGATTAAATATAAAAATCTGCATTTGGATATTAAAGATGAATTGAATAGTTAATGATAACAGCTAGTGTTTATGTACATTTTAAGGTTTGTAAAATACTTTACACATACCTATTTTATCTTCACAACCACTCTGGAAATTAGATATTATTATCCCCATTTTACAGATGAAGAAACTGAGATCGACACAGGTAAGTGATTTATAAGCTTGTCACATTTCTCATAAGTGTCTCAGGCTAGATTGTATTCAGGTCTTTATCCAACCATTATGCCATATTCAGACCTCTAATAACAGGATAATGAATAATAATGATAATGATAATTTATATGACACTTTATGTTTACAAAGTGATTTGTGTGAATTCTATTTTTTGAGCTATCTCCTTGTGAGTTAAGATTAATATTTTTATTATGACAATTTTATAGACGAGGAAACCGAGACTGGCAGGTTAATTGATTTGTTCACATGATGGCTGCCAGAAGCCAGATCTGAACCATCATCTTCCTGATTCCATATCTGGCATTATAATCATCTTATCATGCATCTTCTCATATATAGGAAAGATACAACTAAACATTTCCTCTGCAAAAAGAGTTGGGATTTTAATGTACTACAAAATCAATATGAATCATCAGTGTAGCATGGCAGCAAAACACTAATATTCCAGTCAAATCCCCCCTCCAATCCAGTCTTCTAACTAAAGATCTTAAATGCATTCCCATTTCTTTGTGCTATACAATTAGATTAGCCATAGTAAAATCCAAAGCCCCAATAGATCTCTTGTAATTCTTGTATATTGTTTGCCTTTTGATTTCATTAACAAATGCTCCAAAAATAATCTCACCAAATTGAATGTCACATCACTATCTACTCAGGTTTTCTTTTTCCTGGACTACCTTTCTGTGATTTTTGAGTTGTGGTTACTCTTATATTTTTATCGTCCTACTCTGGAGAATTTTGTAATTGATCTTGCCATGTCTTTAAATTTGAAAATTTCTCATGTGGAAGAGAGCAAGCCTTATTCTCCATGGCATTAGACTAGAGAACTGAGAAGCATAGGTTGACAATTAGAGTGAAACAGATTTTAATTCAATTTCTTCAAGAAAAGAACAACTTCCTGACAATCAAAACTGTCTAAAAATAGAATAGTATGACTGAGGTCTTCACCCAGTGGCTAAATGACCTCTTAATGGAGGTATTGTAGAGAAAATTAGGAGCAGATTAAAACTCCTGCCAACTATAAGATTCTCTGATCAGTATTAGTGCTGGGAAAACAATAGATAACAGTGGAAAGAAGAATACATGATCTACCACTTCATTAATTAACTCTCATTGACACCTCATTAATTAACTCTTCCTTCTTGACGGAGTAATTCCTTCCTTTCATATTCTCATATGCTGAGCAGATAGCCTTGAAAATGTCAGAAATTCTCATTAATGATTCCATCTTTTCCATCAGCAATTTTCATGTGTCATATCATCTGTTTACAAATTCCTGGGGAATAGTGAGACCAAGAGCTCAGAGTCCTCATTTCTAGAAGGAGGGAGTTGGACTAAATTATTTCAAAGGTGCTTTCCAGCTCTAAGCCTATTGATTGTTTTGAAGCATGTCAGTTAAATCATTCTTAATTCCTACATGGGGCTAGGCTGTGTTCCTGATATACCTTTAAACACGACGTTTTCTCCCAAGATAAGAAAAAAGCAAATCTTTCAGTTAGAGTCAGCAAACCGCTTGAGCTGAATGCAGCTCTGATTTCACTATATTGTTGAGATTATATATGTGTTTGAGATATATGTGTATTCTATTGTTTGAGCTACCTCTTTGTGAGGTAGGAAGATATGTTTTATTATGCCCATTTTGCAGGTAAGAAAAAGGAGACTGGCAAATTAAGTGATTTGTCCGTACTATCAGAGGCTATATTTAAATCCTCAGCTTCTGAGTCTACATCCAGCATTATAATATAGATAATATATATTATATATAATATATGTGTATATATCTTATATCTATATGGATAGAGAGAGAGAGAAAGAGAGAAAGAGAGAGAGAGAAGGAGGGAGGGAGGGAGGGAGAGAGAGAGAGAGAGAGAGAGAGAGAGAGAGGAGCTATAAATCCTTGCCTTAGGAGAAGAAAAAAATCAAATGTATAAAATGATAAAATGCTATGAAGATGAACTCTGTGCAGTCTGTACTTAAAAAGCATTATTAGACTGGCAAATTTCTGGGCAGCTAGGTATTGAAGTTGATACAGTATCAAGCCTGGAATTAGAAAGACTCATCTCCTTGAGTACACTTACTAGCTTACTAGCTGTGTGACACTGGTTAAGTCACTTAAACCTCTTTGCCTCTGTTTTCTCATCTGCAAAATGATCTAGAGAAGGAAATGGCAAACTACTCCAGTATCTTTGCCAAGAAAACCCCAAATGGAGGTAATGAAGAATCAAAATGAGTGAATAGCAATCTCTCTCTCTCTCTCTCTCTCTCTCTCTCTCTCTCTCTCTCTCTCTCTCTCTAACTATCTATCTATCTATCTATCTATCTATCTATCTATCTATCTATCTATCTCTCCCTCTTATTTTTTAAGAAAAATCAAGGTCACATCAGCTTTGTAAAACATGTACTTTCCTACTTTTTAATCTTGCTTCATGTTCTACCTACCTGGAAAACCTTTGGTGGTGAACCAGTAATGCATATCTATAGCCAGTGGACCAGATTAGCTAAAATCTTCTCCAGAAGAATCCCTTATCTAGAATTCTGTCCAGGACAAAATGACTTTAAAAAATGGCAACTCACAGACTTTCTGCTCAGATATGCAAGTGTTGCAATCTACAGTGAAACAGGGGAAACTGTATTCAGAACATCTAGATCTTTTGAAATATTAAAGCTGATATCTGTCTTTTAGCTCTCTTGGGATGCCGATTATATTTACACACATTTATATTTCAGGTGGGCATTCAACTATGATATACTTTTAGGGCAAAAATGACTACCTTTTTAGTGTGGTTTTGGTCCTACTCACTGTCAGAGTTTGCTTATATATTCATCGCCTCTAGCATTTAGCAGAATGCTTTGTACAATATAGGGACTTGGTAAGGATATTTTGAATTGAATTGAATAGCCTATTTTTATACCCTAATTTTTCTCTAAATAATCTCGTCTGGTTGTGGGTGGCCAAAATATATATTTGACTTTCCAAGGAGCCTAGAGACCCACCAACTATGCAGAACTGGGCCAGCAGGTGGTGCTACCTGGTTACTTGAGACATTGCAGGTAGGCTAGATCTGGATATGTTAGGAATCTAGCAAAAGAATAGCATTCACAGAGATTCAAAGTGAGACAGGTGCACAGCATGGGCTAAAGTCGATAGATAGCCATAGGGTCCATAAGTCATCCTAGAACAACATGGCGGAAGTCATTCAGGTGGAGCAGTAGAAAGAGAGTTTGGCTTAAGTTTCAGGAAGAGCTAAATTCAAATTCTGCCTCAGATCTTTATTTGCTCTGTCACCCTTTAGCAAGTCACTTAATATTATCTGAAAATGGGGTTAAAACTACTACCTACCTTTCAGAGTTATTGTGAGGCTCAAATAAGGTAACAAACAAAGCACTTTGCAAATGAAAAAGTACTGTATAAATGCTAGGTATTTAGTAGTATTTAAGGTCTGAGACAAGTTGTTTAGATGCCTCCCAAATGAAGAGGTGAGGAGGGAAGGGAAGAGAGGGAAATAATGGGGGGCCTTTGATTTTATTTCTGACTTGGAATTTGTAAATCTAAAACCATAGCTTAGCTTATACACTCATAGTACTCATATCAAGAAATCACTACCTTTTGGATAGCAAATTGAGATTATTGTGAATAAATGACCTAAATTCAAAATACATATTTGGTCACAAATATATAATATTGTGAGATGGCTGGAAAAGTTCTGCACTAGGATTCAGGAATCTTAGCTCTTCCACTTACCAGTCATGGAACCTAGACAAGTGACTTGATCTTTCTGAAATTCAGTTTCCTCAGCTATAAAATGGGGATAATTATTACCTATTCTACCTACTCTTATACAAATCTAAAGTTTTTAAGGATGGAAGAGAACTAAACTATTTATTAGACATTTCTTGTAGCATGAACTTTCTTAACATTCATTTTTTTTAATTTCAAGTTCTAAATTTTCTTCCTCCCCTTCAGCCTCACTCACTCATTGAGAAGACAAGCAGTATGATAGTTGGGCAAAACATATTTCCATATTAGTCATGTTGCAAAAAAAAAAAAGAAAGTAAAAAAAAAAGTACACTTTTAATCTGCACACACAATTCATTGGTTCTCACTTTGGAGATGATCACATTTTTTCATCAAAGGTCCTTTGGAATTGTCTTAGATCATTGTATTAATCAAAATAGCTAAGTCTTTCACAGTTGTCATTATTGCAATGTTTCTATCACTGTATACTGTTTTCTTGGTTTTCCGCACTTTACTTTGCATCCATTCATATAGATCTTCCAAGGTTTTTATGAGACCATTGCTCAGTAGTATTCTTTCATAATCATATGCCACAGTTTGTTCAGCCATTATGCAACTGATGGGCATCCCCTCAAATTCCAATTTCTTTCCTACCACAAAAGAGATATAGCATAACATTTATTACAAAATTAGATCTTTACAAGTAAATATTATATATTATATATATATGAAAATTAAAATCTGTTGTATGTTCTAGAAATTTACTTCAACTATTTAATAACTTCTAGTATTGTTTTTCATATCTCTTTGGGATCTCTGCTTTGAGCCCCACCAGAGTTCACTTCTAGACTATGCCACGTACTAGCAGAGTAGCCTTGGATAGTTCATTTTCACTTTATTAAATATCCGTTTTCTCATTTTAAAAATATGATTGAACAATCCTCTACTAGCCAGTTCACAGGGTTGTTGGAAGTATCAAGTTAGACAACCTAGTTCAACAACCTAGTTAAACACAATTAACAGAGGTAACATAAGGTAGTGGAAGGAATACTGGATTTAGAATTAGAGTGAGTAGATTCAGATTTTATCTCAGATTTGATAATTCAGATTATCAGGGTGAGTTAAATACTTTGCTCATCTGTAAAATTAGCAGACTAAACTAAATAATCTATAGTCTGGAACGGTTTAGTAAAGAAGAGAATACAGGTAGGTGGTATAGTAGATAGAGTGCTCAATTTAAGTCAAGATAACTTGGATTCTTATTCTGCCTCAGATACCAACTGACTTCGTTTTCTCAACCGTTAATGGGGGAATTGTAAGCAATTATGTCTATGGTTCCTTTCACCTCTAAATTTATAATACCGTAATTGAACCATTCATCAAAAAGCATGTATTAAGGTACTAGTATGTTCCCAGAAAAGAAGCTATGTGGATTAAAAAATAAAGGATTGATCCAGGATTGGAAAAACTTCATCTCATTTTACAGATGAGTAAATAGAGGCTCAAAGAGACTAAATGATTTCTCTAAGGTCACAAAGTAGTAAGAACTCATTTAGATGTTAAATATGTAGTAATTGCATTGAATTGAATAATCCTTCATGTTTCCATATTCAGTGATATCTCTTATGCAGTTTATTTCATCAATCAAGGAAGAAGTATCCATAGGAATTATGTATGCTTCTGGGGGACATTGTATGGGAGGGATGGGGTATGGGATAGAGTGAGCTCTAAAGTCTGTGACCCAATGACAGAAGCAACTATAGAATCCAGATCTCCCAATTCCTAATCCATGGTTTTTTCTGCTGATTTTGCTTTTGTATCACAATTATTCAGATATATTTAATGTAATTTGTTCTTAAGGGTTTGAGAAGATTCCTACTACTCAGAAAGAATGGTTGAAAAGGAAGAAAAGGAAGTAAAATTTGCTTCAGAGTCAGGAACTTTGATTCTAGATCTCTCAACTTTCCCTTCCCAAATCATACTCCCTTGTGTTTGTTTGTTTGTTTTTTCTCTCCAGCCCTAGTCTAACTGTGTGGCCATGCCTCAGATATACCACAACACTTGCTTGTACTGCATTTCAAGATAGCAGAATAGACTCTAAGACTCATTAAGCCTATGGAACAATAGAAATAGTAGTACAAATTAATTTTATGGGGGATTTTTAGCTCATAGATAACCACAATCACAGAATATTGGGAAAATAGAATTGAAGGTAGAAGGGACTTTAGATGCCACCCAGTCTGAGTCCCTCATTTCAAATATGAGGAAACCAAGATCCAGAGAAATAAAGTAGTATATGATCAGCTGGTAATTGACCAAGTTGGGATTCAAACTGAGGTCCTCTCACTACATATCCAGCATGCTTTTCACTATACTATCTTGCCTTTCTAATGCTGATTTCATTATCCTATTCCACATTTCCCCTGAGTTTGGCAGATATATATATATATATATATAAAACTATTATTATGGAGAACACTTAAGGAGAACACTAGAGAAAAAGGAAGCCCAGATATGACCTGAACATTGATCTGATCAGTTGCCCTGCAATAACCTACAGATGAGTGAGTTGAGCCCACTCAAGAAGTTAATGTGAAAATTTCAATATAACAGTCTCTAATTTCTTCAGAATGACAATTTTGGGCAAACTCTACTTAGCATAAATTAGAGGAATGCCAGAAACATAAAGTTCTGATTTGGAAGTTCACAGGGTTATTAAAACACCAGGATTATACTTTAGCATTCCATAGCTTTTGTGATAATCCTCCTTCAAATGAAAAAAAAAAGTTCATGTTCTCTAGAAGCTAGCAGTATAGGTATGATAAAAATTAGGTTGTAGGAGAGTCAGGAGGAATTCTTTAGAATGAAAAGACAAGGGGAAGGAAACAATTTATGGCATGGGTTCAGGGAATGAAAATTTGAGGAGGGAGAGCACACTAACTATGTTATCAAGGTTCTTTATTGTGACATATAAGGTGAACCTTGAAGAAAGAAAATTATTTTTGAATAATTTTCAGAGAAAAAAATCATGTATTTTTTACATGGGAGATAGCCTATATGAATGCATGGAAATGGGAGATAACAAATTGAATTCAGAAAACAGAAGAAAGTCCAGGTTGTCTGGAACATGAAGTATGTGAAAGAAGGCAAATTGGACTAAGGATGAAATGGGCTTTAAATGTCAAGCAAGGCAGTGGCATGGCCAAGTATGCATTGGGAAGATATTTTTAATAATAGGACTTAAAGATGGGAGAAACTAGAGACAAAGAATTATGAGGTTATTACCTGTCAAGAAGTGAAAAGGCCCTTAAACAGAGGGTTGTCTTTGAGCAGAAAGTTGTGGACAGGTTTGAGATGCTAGAGACACAGACAGAAAATAGTAACAAACCAAACATTGTTGATGAAAGGAGAGGGAGGATACAAGGATGAATCCACCATTTAAAGCCTGTTGATTAGAAAGATATTAGGTAATGCTATCAGCAGAAGGAAAGTTGAGTGGAATGGGGTGGTTTTGGGAGAGAAGATATTGATTTCAATTTTTAGACAAGTTATTTTGGAAGTATCAGTCACAAATCTAGTGATGATGCCCTCTTAGGGGTTGGAGTAACTCTTGTCTCTACATGTAGTGTTCTTTCTTTTGTGAAATATGAGTTTTAACAATTCTTCCACAAAACTAAGTTGCTTTTGCCACTGACTTCTATCCCATTTTTTTTCTTTGAAGAAAAAATTATTAATTTCCACTTTTAAAAACATGAACTTTTTATCAGTGCTTCTTGTTTTTACATCATAGTCACTTTGGAATATTTATCACACTTCCCAGAAAGTTTTCCTTTATAACAAAGTAAAAAAGCTAAGCAAAACCAGTTGACTCTAAGACCAAAAACCATTCTCTAAAACATGAGTAGTCATGAATCGTCACAAATATAATCAAATAGTTTTCAAAAGGAAAGTGACCAAAAAATTAAATGTTCCTTTTTTATTATGAACTTGAGTAAACATCAACAAACATGAACATTTCTATACAAAGAACAAGAAAAAAGTACTGTGCATGAAAGTGAATTCTACCTTGTATGACATATAAATATGTCAAATTTAGTAAAGTAGTTCTAATATTGTCCTGCCTGTCTTTGTTCTCTTCTGAATTCTCCTTTTCTCTCATCTGTGTAATTTTTTTAAACCCTTAGTTTCCATCTTAATGGTTGTAAGGTAGAAAAGCAGTAAGGGCTAGGTCAGTGATTCCCAAAGTGGGCACTACCACCCCCTGGTGGGTGCTTCAGCAATCCAGGGGAATGGTGATGGGCACAGGTGCATTTATCTTTCCTATTAATTGCTATTAAAATTTAAAAAATTAATTTCCAGGGGGCTAAGTAATATTTTTCTGGAAAGGGGGAGGTAGGCCAAAAAAGTTTGGGAACCATTGGGCTAGGCAATGGGGATTAAGTGACTTGCCCAGGGTCACACAGCTAGGAAGTATAGAAATCAAAATTGATCTCTCATCTTCAGATTTAACTCTCTGTCCAATGAGTCACTTACTCCTTGTGTAATTTTTTTAATGACACAGATTTTTATTTTCCTAATTTTCCTAGAATTTTTGTATTACTATCATGATTTGCCCCCAGTCTCTACTCACTTAAAAAAAAAAAGCCCACATTTATAAAAAGAAATTGCCTTGCAAAAACAACAAACAAAAAAACCATCTCCTACTGTGACCATGTGTGAAAGTATATACTTTCTGGCAAAACTGCTCTTTTGCATTTGAGTCATCATTGCTTTGATCATAGGTCACTGGTGAATGCTCTATATCATAATTTTCTTGAGGATAAAATTAAACTATGCATTTCACTTTAGAGAAGATTGAAATATATATTTATTGAACTGGATAAATTATCATCTCAATTTTCATATGTATTTCGTTATATGATACTTATCCTGATTCTTTCCCAGAAAAAAATTCCTAACTTGAATTAAAAACATCATTTAAAAATCATTCTGGGGGGCAGCTGGGTAGCCCAGTGGATTGAGAGCCAGGCCTAGAGATGGGAGGTCCTAGGTTCAAATCCGGCCTCAGACACTTCCCAGTTGTGTGACCCTGGGCAAGTCACTTGACCCCCATTGCCCACCCTTACCACTCTTCCACCTATGAGCTAATTCACAGAAGTTAAAGGGTTTAAAACAAACAAAAAAATTAAAAAAAAATCATTCTGTTCAGAATAAAGCAAAGAAGAAGAATTTTATGTCATAACAATGATGTTCTGCCCTGGTAGAGGAGCTCTGGAAACAATAAAGTTATTGGCTAGTAAATAATGAGATAGAAAGTAACACTTCAGGTTAATGCCAATGTAATAGTCATGTTAGCACATGAATTTTAATATCTCTACATCATTTAATTCCTAAAAACAAATCCCATCTGATTTTTGATAATTTTGATTAAAAAACCTTCTAGATATCATTGCATTAAGTTAGAATTTTCTGTATGCTTCAAGGGGGATACTTTATTATGCACAAACCAAAGTGACACGAAATAAGACTAGAATTGTTTTGTTTGTTCTGCTTCTATATGAGGCTGGGTTTTACATTTCCCTTTGCAATGATTTTGCATGTGCATGTGTGTGTGTGCTATACATTGATTTCTATGAAATTACAACTGACTGAGTAGAGAAACAATGATATTTAGAAATTACTCTAATTTTAAAGAGCAGTTTGAGGAGTATCATAAAATATGACTATGGTGTTCAGTTACAGAATAGTGATTGTTATGCATTAGTACCCAGTAACTTATTTCTAGTCATGTTGAATTTCAACAGCTTTGATAGAGGTGTATGCAGACAGTGCTCAGAATGAGCCTTTTTCTCTTTCAGGCAAGCAGCTAAACAGGGTACTTAAACAATTTTTTGAAATAACCCAATTTTAAGGATAGTACAACCATCTTACTTTCCATATTCTTGATAAAAGGAGAGTAGGGTAATAAGATTATTTACATATACTGCAGCTTCTATTCTTGGAGTGACCATTGGAAAAGAGGAAGATTGAATTTGAGTAATATCAAATATATCTGATCTCAGCAAATTCCGTGTTTTATTTCTGTGAGATCTGTTAGTATTCTCAGGGATGTTCAAGAATGCAATCGAAGCCACACTGTTTATCAGTGAAGTGATTGTAGGCATGTAGATGGTCATACATGCCTACAACCCTGTTTTTAAAATGAAATGACAGCTATTAAAGCTTCAATAAAGAAGCATGATCAGACTTAACATGTCTTAGATATTTGGTAGATGTGAGAGGACATAACTTTCGAAAACTGATTGGATGCTAAAGAATACCAAGAAGTGCCTAACAACTATATGTACTAAGCAAGTTGTTAAGAATTATCCTGCCATGCAGTTGTGAGTTGCTTATATTTTAATAAGCTGAGAAATTAATTACAAGACTACTGCTTATGGCCATTAAGCATTATTCAAAAGCTGACAAGTTTAGTATGCTAATAACAAGAGAATCCCCCAGTGGCTGAAAAGATATTATTCATTCTCTTACTGAGTGAAAACTCTTCTGTAGTTTTCATTTATAACACTCTGCATTAGGTTTTTGTACAACCTCAGGAATAGCAACCAACAAACTTACCTGTGGTCATTGAAAGTAAACGGAAGGAGAACTAGTTGTTCCTAACAAAAGAACTTTCTTTTTAGTATTCATTTGAAAGAGAAAATGTGGAAAATATATTTCTGCAATTAATGCAAGTCGAGTACCAATTCTTTTTCTGTAAATTCTAAAGAAAATTTCACTTTCTGAATTGCTATTAGATCCCAAATATTAACATTTTAAATGATTATCCTCTAGCTATGCTATTGTGAAAGAAAGACCCTGCGATTGAAAAAAAAAATTATACATGATCACTTTTTAAACCATATGTAAGCCTATTTTTAACCTGGTTACATATAATCACATGCTTTTCATTTTTATTTTCAAAATTATTTCATTAATTTTCCAGAAGAAAAAAGTAAGATTAGCAGATTGGTTTTTTGGCTAGGAGACAAGTGGTAAAAAAAAAAAAAATTCACTAATATATATAAACATCTTTCCAATTTTAGTTTCTTCTGTAGCTTTTATTTGTGAAAATAGAAAAAACAAGAAAAATCACATCTTCAAACAAAATTTGTTATTTATGTATGGTACATGAGAAGAATAATGGAATGGTGAGCTACATTCATTAATTGGCAGTAAGGAATTTTGGAAGCCTCTTTGTGAATCGTTTAATAAGGCTAGGTCTACAGGACACACAACTATATTTAACTTCATATATACATACAAAGGTATGTATAAACACCTCTAAGTATACATCCATATCTATATCTATATATATATCTCTATCATCTATAGCTACTCTATTTGCAACACATATACTAAATTTAAGATGATACAGAAGAGATTTAACGTGACCCTTGCTAAAGGATGAGAGAAATATTTGTTAAGTATTATATACTTTTGTTTTCTATACAGCAAATATATGTTTTTATTTATATATGTGTATATATTTTAAAGATATATAATACATATATTGTATATATACATATGTGACACACATATGTATATATATACATACAAGGACATGTATATATGTATACAAATAGGTGTGTATATATTTTAAAATTATTTGTACATTTATATAAATGAATATATTTATGTAATTTTATAACAATATGCATATACATAGGTGATATATATGTATATATATGTGAAATTTAAATTCTGTTTCTACATATTTTAAATTTCGTCCTTAGAGTTTAGTGATGTAACTTGAATGGAACAAACTAAGCAAAGAGCAGATAAGAGTTTTTTTGTAACAGCTAGTTCAAAGTAATTTGGGGGTTGGCTAGATCACAAGGCACTGTGGTCTCCAGGAATGCTTTCATATAAGAGGTGGCACTTCAGTTGCACTGAGAAGCAAGGAAAATCAGTTAAGTTTCTTGAGCAGAGGAATGTCATTACTAGAACTGTATTTTAGGAAGACTCATTTACAACTGTGGGAAGAATGGAATGCAATAAAGAGTAAAATGAGGGAGAACAATTAGGATATTATTTCATTGGTTCCAGGAGAAATTATATGAAAAGAATATTCAGGATTGTAGCAATAGTGTGGCCAAAATTTGGCAGCTGACTTGACATGGAGGGTGAGGAAAAGTGGAGAGTCTATGATGTTCAAGTTGTGAGCCAGGGATACACAAAGGATAGATCAACAGAAATAAGGTCGTTAGGAAAAGGAATGTATTTGAGAAGTGTAATGCAAGGATGCAAAAGAGGCTTTTGCTCTTTCAAGAGTCAACTGTAAACTTCCTGGCAGTTAGAACTCTTGGAATGTTCACAAAAGTTCTGTTGGAACCTGAGGCTTGAAGAGAGTGGAAGGTCCAACTGAGGCTCTGCTTTTGGCTTTTGGCTTTGCTTTGGCCTGTGCCTTTTGTCTCTGGCAATTTGAACCTAGCTTATTTCTCTGGACCTTTCCCTGACCTTCTCCATATTATACCCCTATTATCTTGCCTGATTTTCCCTTTGGGCTCTGGGAGGAAGGGTGGTTGTGGTTTTGGTGATTAGACTTTGTGAGTTTAGTTTACTGTAGGCAAGTAGGACATCTTTGGCCCTTATTTTATTGATCTAGTATATACTTTACTTTAAGGCAGCCAAATTTTCGGACTGGGAGGGCAGGCTCTCCCTCAGCCTAATCCTCTCCTGACCCTTCCCCCAGCTTCAGTTTCTCCCTAGTGGCTACTACAAAACCCTAAACCCATCTCTCCTTTCTGATGAACCCTAATATTAATAAACCCCTTTTGTTAGCTACTCAAGCCCTCTGGTGAATCATTGTATTGAAAATTTAAACAAGGGTTGAAGAGGGAAGGAATTATTTTCTTTTTATTTCTTGAGGGAACTGCGGGCATCCATCTTGGCAGGAAGTCCTTACCCAAGACTTCCTGCCATCAGTTTGACTGGCAGGGAGGAGCCCTTCGATTCCTCCCTCAAGGGACTTGAGAAACTAACAAGAAAAAGACCTCAAGGCAGATTTAAACACTTCTGACTGGCCCAACTCCTTTGTATCCATAGGGATACCTTTCCTGCCTTGAAGGGTTCAGCCTACTCCCCCAGTGTCCTCTGTCTCTAGCCTTCAGTGTCTAGCCTGTGTTAAGCTGCCTCTCCTGAATACCCCACCTATTCCCTCACTATCCAATATAACACCTCATTCATTCCTTCCCTACATTCAACCATCCCCTTCATTCCTCCTCCAAATACCTTCCTCACCTTTATCCCTCCTTTTAACCAAAGGCTAAAGATTTAACTCACTTCTTGATAACAGAAGCCACTGGTGCTGATGTCTAGCAGAAAATTCTCCATTTGGGATTATAGTTCATGAGAGAAATAAGAGCAAGATGTATAAATTTGAGAGTAATTATCATTCAATAATAATTTAGAGTCCCAATCCAAACTGAACCTTCTCCTTTTACTCCCCACTTCCATTTCTTCACCAGTGGCCAATCCTTCAGCAGCATAGGACTGGATTCCAGGAGGTATTTCTTCCTTATCAACTTTAACATTTATCAGTGTTTATCAAACCTTATTAATTCTCCATCTCCATCCTAGCCTTCTACATCTGAGGCATTCACTGTAACTGCTTCAGCCCAAATCCAGTATATTGCTACTCCCTAGCTATCTTTGTGGTTCTGTCCCTCCACTCCATGCTGGCCCTCTAATTCTTCTCTAAGACCAGACTATTGATAGTTGAATGCTCACCGTAAGTAGCCTGACCCAGACTTACCATGTTGCTACCTTGCTCTGTGTTCATAGTATGTTATTACTTATGTTTATTTCCCTCCTGTTGCCTCCTCCATCTCTTGCCCATGAGAACAATAATTAAATCAATACCACTATTTACATACACAGCTAAGTGAAATACCAACTGGGGAGGAGGGAAAAACTTTAACAGTTGTGGTGAATGGGCAGCTTCTTTCATAGGAAACAAGGGGATTTGAGCTTATCCTGGAAATGCTGTGATAATGAGGCAATGTCTTTGTGGATATGTCAATTCATAGCCCTACCAGTATATTCACCATCCTCAAGACATTCTTGGCCAAAACGACCCTACCTAGCCTCCTTTCTTTTCCATCAGTTGTCTTCCTGTATTCTTCCTATGTCTTCAAGAACAATAACCATCTTAATTTTAGTATTTTTATCTCCACTGCTTAGCATGTTAAATAGTATATAGTGAGTATTTAATAGATGCTTTTTCATTCTATAATCCACTCTGCCAGGTTCAGTGGGACATGATCTAGATTAAATAAGACAGTCTCTTTTCTCTAAGAGCTCCCAAGTGTGGCGAAAATGTTTCACACCAATATAGAAGCTCCAAGCTAAATAATAGGTTCATTGAGAGGAGGCCCATCTCACAATAAAGCTGGACCCTGGTCCCATCAAAAACAGAGACCCTGAGCCTTAGAAGATGATGTCTTTTTATAGAGAGAAATCTTACAAGTGCTAATTAAGCTAGTGAATGCAAAATAAGATCACTTTGTGTGGTAACTTAAGTCTATTATTATTGCTATACTTTGAATGGTCTTTGCAATCTTGGTGTCTTTTACTGACAATATTAGGAGTCAGGAATTTGGTTAACACATATATAAAAACAAGAGTTTTTCCTCTGTGACCATCTTGAACTTGCACCCAAAGCAGGCCCCCACCTCTTTAACTGAGGCAGGCCTCCCCCTCCTTCCTGACCATCTTGAGCTTGCACCCAACAGGGTTATGGTGGGCTTGGTAGTAACTTTTGGTTATAGGCTTGTTAGAGGCTTAAGGTCAAAAGATGTAAAGATCTGATACCATTCTAAACTATAATTTTCTTAGCTAATCCCTATAATTTTCACTTTTACTTTTAACTGAAAACTAATAATTGTGTTACAGAAATAATCATAAAGGCAAATACCATTATAATCATAAAATGAGGTAGGAGGTTTCCCACTCACATAGGCTAGTAGGGGAGATAAGAAAGAGAGAGGGGAGAAGAGACAGAGAAAGAGAGAGAGAGAGAGAGAGAGAGAGAGAGAGAGAGAGAGAGAGAGAGAGAGAGAGAGAGAAAACTTTTACAAAATTATATTGGTTAAAATGTACAAGAGCAAATCAAATACTATTTGAATTATGAGTGAGAGGGAATCAGTAGACTAAATGCTCAGTGATGATTTCATACAAAAAGTTGTCATTTTGGCCAAGATTTAAAAGATAAATAGAATTTCATTAATTGGAGTTAGAGCTGACAAAGGTGGACATGTTATGTCTGGGGAACAATTTAAACAAACACATGGAACTAGTATAGCATGAAGTGTGGCCAGGATAAGCAAGTTTGACTATAGCTTAGTTCATAAAGAATGGAATAGTATAAATCAAGGCTGGAATGTTATGAGCAGGATAGATTAGAGAACCTGAATGATGCCTAAAAATTTGAATTTTATTTGGTGAAAAATGGGGAACCACCAAAGATTTTTAAGTGTTGATATGATATGATCATATTTATGCATTAGAAGAAATAATCTTGAGGCAAGGTGAACAGCAGTTTGGAAAGGAGTCCAGTGTTGTGAGGAAGATTAGATTAGGTATTTATTATGTATTGATTAGGAAGTACCTAGCAGGAAGGAGCTGGAGCTGGGAATTCCAGGTTGGAATGAAGGAGAAGGAAGTCTGTCTGTGCCCTGAGTGTGGACTCCATTAGAGGTGGGCAAAACTGTTGCCAGCCTGGGAGACCTCAGAGCAAAGGACACCCTGCTTCCTGTTTTCCCCTGGGATCCTGTGTGGTGTGGCATCTAGCAAAAGGACAAGATCTACAGAGCCAAGAGAAGAGGTGAAGTTTGAGTACTGGAGGACAGTGCTTCAAGCAAAACCCTTACTACTTGGTTCCTGAGACAACTTTAACTCCTGGCATCCAGAGATCATCAGTGGATTGCAGTGAGAATCCCAAAGCCACAAAGCCCTAGCTGTACTCAAGCCTGGCAGGTTCCAGGTTTGAGCAGAAACCCAGAGACTCCATTTACAGCTCCTTGGGCCCTATTAGTTTAGATCACTTAGATAAGAGTAGAATAAGTCCTCCCATTGCCCTGTGGTTTTATCCTTTAGATTTTAAGTATAGAAATCCTTTCCCACCTTTTAGTCTGACATAATTAAAGCTGTTCAGTCCCTTTTACCTTGTTAGCCTATTACTATACTCTGGTCTAGTGGAAGCTGGATGACAGTTAAGATCAACTGCCATTCCTGTGGAAATCCAGTAAACTCTGGTCTCTTCACCCTGGTCCAGTCTCTCATAAATCCTAAAGTGTGTTCCCACAAACCCCTTAGTTTATTATAATATCCCTGGTGACCCCATTACCTCACTTATATTTTCCTACACCAGACATATGGCATCAAGAAAATTAGTTGATACCATTGGAATAGATGTTATAGGAGGCACTGAGATAGATCGGTGGTGATTGAAAAAGATAAGGGGGGGGTGGGACAGCTGGGTGGCTCAGTGGACTGAGAGCCAGGCCTAGAGACATGAGGTCCTAGGGTCAAATCTGACCTCAGACATTTCCTAGCTGTGTGACCCTGGGCAAGTCACTCGACTCCAATTGCCTACCCTTACCACTCTTCTGCCTTGGAACCAATACACAGTATTGACTCTAAGACAGAAGGTAAGGGTTTAAAAAAAAAAGAGAAGGAAAAGACAAGATGGAAAAAGACTAATATGAGAAGTAGGATGTTTCCAAAATGGAGGATGTGTGAACATAAGGAATTAAATGATTGGATCTAGACACGGGATGAGAGGTAATAAAGCATCATTTTTAGGGCTTACTCTCCCAGTATCCACTCAGATTAGTAGGCTGGACCCTCAGAGGATATCTGTCACATGACCCCTTCAGAGGTTTGCAGGTAGCCCTAAGGCTAGTATTCACTTCAGGAGTCCTCACTTCGGTACTTGTGTCAATAATGATTAGTGAGGCTGTCTTAAATTTTTTTTCAGGAATGAGGATATACTTAAGTATGAAGTAAAAATACTTGGGGGAAAAAACATCCTTACCAATTTGAGGGAACTCTCACTTACATGTGAATATAAAATTGAGAAGGAAGTGGATTTAAACATAGGGGACATGACATGGAAAAAGAGACAAAGTTCCTGGAAGTCCTTTTCTGCCTTTCAAGGGATTGTTAAGTTCTCCTTGGGCGTGATACAGCATACAGCTTTCGTCTATGGTCATTGTGGAATACCTTGCATGTTTCCTTAGTCCTTGCTCCCATGGCTATTCCAGGAACACTTCTGTGATGCTAATAAGCAGTTCAAATTCACTAAATCTTCAGTATTCATAAGGTCCTACTCATGTGTCACCCAAGTCTCACTTGTGACTACAAAAAACTCTATCACCCCCCAGCAAAACTATATTAGAAGATGAATTAAACCAGTTTGAGGATCACTGACAAGCCTTAAAACCATCTGAGAATTAGGGGCAAGTCTGCTCCAAACACATGAAGACTTCCCCCAAGTGGAGTGGGAAGATGAAACCAATTTGTCCTAATGTATAAAGGTGGCTGAAGCAGTTGCTCTGGAGTGCTTAGAACTAATTTGACATTAAAGATGTCCCTACTGTATCTTAGGCCCTTTCAATTTGTCTTGACTTTTTCTGACTGGACTTTGATGACTCTGGAAGAGAGAGTGAGATTACAGCTTTTCCTTTCTTTAATCCAACTTGCATGCAGGTCAAGATATCACCCTTGTGACATCATTGGTTCTGTTTTAATATGAAAGATGAAAAGCATACATAAGATCAACATCTAACCAATAGAGAGGAAAGGAGGGAAATAAAAGCATTTCTCTTTCCCCATTTTCCCTATCCATCTAAGAAATAGGTTTTTAGGGGTTTGACTGGAATGGTTTCTCTTGCTGAGCTGGCTAAGCACTCACAGGATGATTATCAAACTGGTTTTCTCCTTTATGTAATCCACAGGGTATGAACGAATCTCTTCAATCAATCACAATATTCTTTCAGTGAAGTGTCACTCCATTTCAGCCAGTGGCTTTCACTCCTTACATATTGATCAAGGACTACTCACAACTAACCTAATGCCCTTAATTGATTATTTTGGTAGACTTATTCTTACTTGAAACATATATTAAGGGATAGTATCTTTTTAGTTACTTCAGTTGGGATGGAGGTGATAAGTTCATTAATTTAATTGATCCTCCACCATTATATGAACTAATTTTACTAGGGAAATAGTAGTACCACTGACAGAAGAGGAGATGTAAGGATTTAGGGAAAAGATTATATATATATATATATATCTGTATTGGAATTACCAGAGATTGGACAGACTTTCCTCTACCAGCCACTGATTTCATGGGAGTGGGGTATATACTAAAAGAAAGAAAAAGAAACCTGGTCCAGAAATGTAGAATTTTTAATTCATCCTCCAACTTGATGCCATAAGAATCTTCCAAGACTGAGCAAACTTGCACCTTCATTTTTCTCACAAAGACTCTGACTGAAATCTGACATTTGGAGCTGTAGTTCCAGCTGCCAGTAGAGAGACATCCATTTCATAGGTGGAGTCTGTCATAGACTGAACAATGATTGGTGATATTCCTTCCCTTTCTTCCTTGCTTTTGACTAGCAAAATACATGATTCTAGTAATATAGCAATTCCAAAGACAGTTCCAAACAACTATCAGGGTCAGAGAGGAAGAATCTTTTTGTTTGTTTGGTCATTTTTCAATTGTGTCAGACTCTTTGTTACTTCATTTTGGGTTTCATTGGCAGAGATATTAAAGTGCTTTGCCATTTCCTTCTCCAGATCATTTTGCAAATGAGAAAAATGATGCAAATAGGGATAAGTAAGTTGGCTAGGGTTACACAGCTAGTATCTGAGGCAAGATTGAACTCACATATAGGAGTTTTCCTGATTCCAGGTCCATTATTCTATCCACTGTGCCACTTAGCTGCTTTCCAGAGAATCAGAGACACCAAATGCTCAACGCTGGAAATTCTAGATGTTGCCATGATGGAGAATGTATTCTGAAACCTTCACTTCTTGACCTGGCTTCTTTTCTTTCTTTTACCCCAAACTTTCAGCAAACAGTCCCAGATATCCTAGTCACCTGACAAGAGTTGCTAATGAGTTTGAGAGAAAATCATTTTTATCTATATATTGATCCCAATGCAGGGTTAAATTCATTAAAATATTTTCTGTACTCTTTTTATGTAAATGATATTTCACATTAATAATATAGTTATACTTTTGTCTAAGAATAAATTATCTAAATAAATAATATTTGTTATATATAGACTTTGCAACCCTTTTTCAAAATTGTAGGATTTTAAAGTATAAGAGAATCTGAAGGATTCATGATCTTTCATTGCTTAATCTCCAACCATATTTCCAATCCAATTAGTATGAGCTAATATAAATTACTCACCATAGAGTACACATTACTCACAGGAAAGGAGCTTGGTCCAAAACTGAATAAAAATAACAAAGTGGGCTGGATTGTCTTTAGGAAATAGTGTAGTGCTAGTAGTGATCCTAAATTGTTCCTTGCTATCAAAGGATCCTTTAAAATCCTTTAAAATATATTTTCCAGGTAACATTACGTAGCTGTGAATGAAGAAAATGTTCTATTTCAGAAGAATAAAAATTGCAGCTTGCACAATGGCATATACAGAAAGACATTTAGGTAGTGTTTATGGGCTATATTTAATAATCATGATTAGCTGTAAAGATGAAGTGGTATAAAAATCACCATTCTGGATGTGTGACTTAAAAAGGAAGTCTATGCTGTCTTTAGCTAATAATATTTATATATTGTTTCACTAACTACCTTACTTACATTATCTTGCTTGATGTTCACAACAACTTTGCAAGGTAGATGCTATTAATTTATCTTTATTTTAAAGATTAGAAAATTGAGACTGAGAAAGTTTAAGGGACTTGATCCAGAAGACATACATAGTAAGCATCTGAGACAGGATTTGAACTCAGGCTTTTAAATTCCCAGTTCATGAAACCTAGCTGTTTCATATAATAAGAATAAGGATATAATTCTTGGATAGCCCACATGCTGCTCTGTTACCCACAAAATATTCAACACAATTTTTAAAAAAAGCTTTCAGTATATTTGGTGAACCCTGTGTAGAGATTTTATGGAAAGAAATAAACATGAATCACACAGCATTAGATGGTATGACTATCATGTGATGGGAATAATATGCAAGTTGTAGAATTTGAAACTAACACCAACGATGGCTTATCTTGGGCATAATATTCATTTTTAATAGCTGTACTTTTATTTTTTTAAACCATTACCTTCCACCTTAGAATCAATACTGGGTATTGGTTTTAAGGCAGAAGAGTGGTAAGGGCTAGGCAATGGAGGGGTTAAATGACTTGCCCAGGGTCACATAGCTAGGAAGTGTCTGAGGCCAGATGTGAACCCAGGATCTTCCATCTCTGGGCCTGGCTCTCGATCCGCTGAGCCACCTACCTGTCCCCAAGATGTACTTTAAAATATTTTGACACTCATATATTTTTGATAGATCTATGATCTAATTAATATAAGATCTATGATCTAATTAATATAATATTTATTATAATGATAATAAACAGTTTTTTCACCATGACTATACATGCCACCCCATCCAACTGTTAAATAGATGTGCTTTTACATATATGTAAGGAAGGAGGAAAGAATCACTTACCCAACTTAAATTACCTGTTTGTTCTGAACAAAACATTCTGTTTATACTAATATTAAAACTACTGGGAATTTGAAATTAACATTCAGAAATTACAATAATAATGGAGCTAATCTTGTGTGAAATTAGGCCAAGGTTTGGATAGATATTGAATTAACACAGAAGGGATTTGAATGATTTTTTAATTGTTTTTCTTCACATAGGGTAGGGTTCGCGGGGAAGAGATTTACAGGCTATACTTTGTGTAGAAATGGTTTTGTTACATATTTTAAAATATTAGATAGCATGAAAGGTTCTTTACTAGTCAAGTTTATATGTGTCTTTGCATGTGGATGGAAATTATAGTAAAAAAAATTCAAAGCAAATTATTTAAGAACACGTTCAACTAAAGGGCTTAAATGAAAACTTGCTGTTATTCAGTATAATAAATCACTTGCACATGTTATCTTTCCCCTTGGGCTGTATTGAACAATCCATCTATTTCCTACGGACCATTATAGGAAAGAAACAAGTGTAGTTATGTGTCAGGAGGTCTCAATTTCTCCACCTCCAACTGAGTGTTGTTGTCATGGAAACCATCAGAGCTTTTCCATCTAATGACTTTAGATATATTGTCTCCTATGAATGATTCATCATTAGAGATTAGAATGGTGAAATTCATCACTAGCTCTATGAAATAAGAAGAAAAGATAGTGTGTCTCATTAATGTTGTCTAACTTAAAGGGAAATCTACGTTTTTATTGTGTTTATTAGTATGCTATCATCTAATGCTGCCACAAGGTCAGGGCTACTTTTTGAATCCCAAATTTAGAAATAATTATTCAAAAGGTCTTTTTAAATGGTTCTTAATCTGAAAGCTACCAACTGATATCCTATGTGTAATCACAGAACATAGAAATTATTTAGTTATAATAAAACTTCTTATTGCTTTGATTATGATTTTCCTTTAGCCTCTCTTCTTCTCTATGTTTAGTAATTTGGGGTGATAGTGAGTCACATCTGGTATAGAATATGCAAAGCATTGTCCCTCAATTCCAAGTGTAGCCTTAGATGTAAATGGAAGTTTGGGAGAAAATAAATTCAGTATCTTATTTTTGTCTTTTATTTAGCTAGTATGCAACTTTTTCTGCTTACATTAAAAAATCTGAATGGATTTATTAGTAATACTCTATGGACAACATTCTAGCTTCATTTTAAAGATCATAAAAATGGTAATTTAATTCTTTCCAATATATTTAGACTCCAGTGACACGTTGCTTTTAGTTGAAGTTCAAAAATCTTTGTAAATAGTGTAATAGGAAATGCTTTGTTGAAAAATAGACTAGCTTCATGTATTTAACAAGTAATAGAAATAAGATTATTATTATTATTTTCTGTAGCAAAAACAATAACACACATTTATAGCACCCTTTAAAATTTATTCACAACCATCCTCTTGAGTGAGTAATACAAAAATGACTTTCCTTCTACACTGAGGAAACCTAAGTTTAGCTAGGTTAAGTGACTTGTCCATTAGTTATACAGTTAATATATGATAGGAATATGTCTGAAACCTAAACTTTTAACTCTTTTCTCAGAGCCCTTTCCATTATTTTCAACATTGTTTTACATATCATACATATAAATATATAATGTACCCCAAAAGATAACACATATGCATTTATACACATGCGTGCACATATACGAATTTATACACACATTTTGTATAGAACATAACAGGTGCTTGTGTAATATTTTCCCTTCCACTTTACTGTGTGGACTATGCCCTCCTCCAATCTACCACATCCTGGGTATAACCAACAAAGGAAGTTTTTGCTACTTGCTATCTTAGATATCTTACCTGTGTATCCAAGGGTAGAATAATTCTGAAGTTAAATCTTGAGATGACCCTGACACTTGAAGATGCACAGTCTCCAACCTTGAAGCTGTTGTGGCCAATTAAGTAACTGTTCAGTTTCTGGAGGTATCACAGAGAGACACAGCAGGTCTGGGGGTTATTAATGGATTTTACCACATTATGGAGTTATTAAAATAGTTATTAGTTAAATGAAACTGTTTAAACGTGTGTTACACTATAGATTTTAATTGATTCTTATAAATATATTTATTGTTTATTTAAATACACTATGGGGGGGTGTTGTTTTTTGTTACTTGAGAAACCTGAGAAAAATTGCTACTGTTATTACTCTCTGTGTTAGCCTGTGTTTACCTTCTACCACTCTTTTGTGTTTCTAATCCTGAATTGTCTCGGATTTTCATGGAAAGATGGAAGAGAACTGTAAAAATATATACTTAAGCGTCCTGCATACTATCCACCTCATTTTCAGTATGCCTTTCCATTAAAGAATAATGGAAGTAGCTAGCTGCCCTAGCAACACATAAGAAAAATGTGCATTTGATTTAGTTTTCATTTAAAGACACTGCGTTGGCTTAATAGTATTCATTTAGGAGTAAAGAGATTTATATTTCTCTTATTAACATCAAATAACTTGTCTCTAGCAAGGCATTCATTGAACCCTTCAGTGTTTAATTTTTAATTTCTGAAATTGGATCAGTATTTATCTACCTTGAAGTTGTCCTGAAACAGGATTAATGAAAGATGCCCGATACATGAATATCAAATGCTAACTGGGAAATATGTTAATACTATTCCAATGCGTGCTATTAAGATGCTGAGTAGTATTTGACTACTTAGTAAGTAAATATTTTGATAAGGACTTTAATATTGAAATGTGTTTTTCCAGTCAATAAATTACATTAAATTAATAATACATTAGGTAACCTTTAACATAGTGTTGAAAATTGTTGCTCATGCTCTGTGGATCTTATTTTCTTTCAGATTTCTAAAGATTTACCTGAAAAACAAAAAGAAATTGAAGTCCTATTAAAGAATTTTGTGCAATTTGAAGAAGAATTGCATCATCTGACATTGTGGTTGATCCCAATTAAGAGTCAATTGGAATTTTATAACCAAGCAAGTCAAACAGGTCCCTTTGATATTAAGGTAAGTTCTACTACTCTCTTCTCTCTTTAAAATGTTCCTTAAACTCTTGACATTTACCTCTTCAAGATTTTATCTTTTTAGGACCCAACATGTCAACAAGTTAATGTGACAAACTACCTCAAATTAATACCAAACCCTATAATGACTCTAAAGATGGAAATTTCAGACCAAATGAGAGGAAGTCAAATGTTTCTGGCAATTAGTGGGATTGTGGGTCAAGAACCAGAAAGACTTTTTTTTTAAACCCTTGTACTTCGGTGTATTGTCTCATAGGTGGAAGATTGGTAAGGGTGGGCAATGGGGGTCAAGTGACTTGCCCAGGGTCACACAGCTGGGAAGTGGCTGAGGCCGGGTTTGAACCTAGGACCTCCTGTCTCTAGGCCTGACTCTCACTCCACTGAGCTACCCAGCTGCCCCCAGAAAGACTTTTTGAAGGCATCCACTTTAACTCCTTCAGTATACAAATGGGAAAAATGATGCCCAGAGAGATTAGGTTCATGATGACAAACCTATGACATATGTGCCAGAGAGGGCACACAGAGTCCTCTCTGTGGGCACATGCCGGTCACCTGTCAGAGTTTGTTACCAGAAAGGCAGAGGAACTCAGGGGAGCTGCTCCCCTCCTCCTCTTCATTGTGCCTGATGACATTTCTCTCATCACCTACCTTCTGTCAAGAAATCCAATGGGAGTGCTTCCCTCCCCTGTCTGGGGTAAGGGGTGGGAGTGAGTGTCACTCAGTCTCTGGGGGAAGGGCATGGCATGTGTTCTTTAAAAGGTTCACCATCACTGGATTAGGTGATCTACCCAAAGTTACCCAGATATTATGGAGCAGAGATAAAATTTAATTCAGTCAATCAATTTAACAAACATTAAGCACCTATATGCCAAGCACTGTACTAAGGTCTGGGGATATAGAAGGAGGCAAAAATAGAATCCCTGCCCTCAAGAACCTTACAATTCAATGGAAGGACAACATACAAAGAAATATATCCAAAGCAAGATAAAGAAAATTAATTAACAGGGAAGGCATTAGAATTTTAAAAAGTTTGGAGAAGCCTTCCAATAAAAGATGGAGTTTTATTCAGGATGAAAGGAAGCCAGGGAGGTCAGTAGTTGGAGTGGAAGAAGGAGAGTATTCCAGGCATGGGAAACAGCTGATGAGAATGCTTGGAACAGAGAGATAGAAGGTCAAGAGAACAGTGACACTGAATTGAAGAGTACTTTGGGGGAAATAAAGTATAAGAAGCCTGGAAAGTAAGGAGGGGGCTAACTTATGAAGAGTGGGGAGTTGGGAGCACAGTGAATAGATTACCAGCCTAAAGTCAAGAAGACTCATCTTTCTAAGTTAAAATTTAGTTTGATACTTAACTAGCTACATGACGCTGGGCAAGTTGCTTGTCCCTGTTTTGCCTCAGGTATACCAGCCAGTAGGTTATTGCAACAATCAGGCAAGAGTTCATGGGTGTCAGAGGAGAGAAAATAATATATTTGAGAGACATTAAATTAAGTTGACAGCTATTGGCAACAGATTAGATATGAGGGTGGGGGGGTGAGAGATAGTGAGGAATCCAGGATGACTTAAAAACTCAAGTTGTGAACCTGAGGGACTTGAGAGGAAGATTTTGCCCTCTAAAGAAATAAGGATGGTAGGTGAGAGAAGATTTAGAGGAAAGATAATGAGTTCAATTTTGAACATGTTGAGTTTAAGATATCTACTGGATATACAGTCCCAGATGTTTGAAAGACAATTGGAGATACAAGATTGGAAGTTAGCAGAGTTTGAGTCAAGCTAGGTAGAAATCATCAACACAGAGGTGGTAATTAACTTCATGAAAGCTAATTAGATCACTAAATGAGGTATTATAAAAGGAGAAGAGAAGAGGACCCAGGACATAGGACTGAGGGATACTTATGGGTAGAGGGTATGGTCTGGAGAAGGATTCAGCAAAGGAGACTAAGAAGCAATTAGATAGTTAGAAGGAGAACCAGTAGAAAGCTGTGTTCTGAAAACCTAGAGAGAAGAAAGAATAAAATTGGAGAGAGTCACCAACAATGTCAAAGGCTACAGACTGGTCAAGGAGAAAGAAGTTTGAGAAAAAACATTGGATTTCCCAACTAAGAGACCACTGGTAACTTTGGAGAGAGGAGTTTCATTGGAATGATAAGACTGGAAGCTCATTATTCCATGTTCAGTACTTTTTCCCATTCATTAATTAACAGATTATTTGTAATGAATTATTACAACCTACTTGGCTTTTATCTAGTTGCTATTCTACCAGGAGATGGAGAAACAAATGGGGGAAACAGGAATAGAGGAAGAAATGCTTTATCCCTATACAAATTCAAGGGTAGATGCCTGTAGCTGCTAGGAGGTCTTGCTTTACATTTTTTTAAAGTGAAAAACCCTCATGTTTCTCTAGAAATGACTACTTGCATCTCAAAGATGAATGCATATTTCTACTTTCAAATACATTATAAGTGGAAAATAAGGTAAATTAAATTCGGTGTGTGAATATATTTTAAACAAATGCCTATATTTACATATTTAAAATAAAAGGTGATATTTGAAGGAGATTTGAAAGCAAAGGAAGCACCTACAGATAATGAGGTGCCTCCTAATTAACTGAACTTTTATATTTTTCCCAAATGATGTAGAGCTTACTCCAGGTACTGAAATGCAATTGTGGGCCTCAGTTCCTACATGTCCTCATAAACCACTTCCAATGATGCATTGCTGCTTTATACTAAGAGCCATTCTCAACCACTTAGTCACTTCACCTAATCCAAGCTAGAAGAGATATTATAATTTTAAAGACAGAGGTATAATCATTTATTCTGTTTGCTTTACCTCTTTCACTCATACCTTCATTTACTTATGAAGGAAAAACCTGGAGGCTTGATCTTTAATCTCAAGTACTAATCCTCTAAGATTCTATATTTTTTCCTAGCTTTTTTCAACTATAACCAACATGAATTTGGAATGTTATACTTGTAGATTTTTCCAGCTGTTTCCCTCTCAGTTCTGAACAAGAAAGAACAAAAACTGTATCTATTAACACTTTGTTTCTCCCTCAACTACCTGAATGTTAACTTTCAGTCAGTATGTATCAGATGAGGATCTTCTCTTCTAGTTTCTGACTTTATTCTTCCTCTAATAAATACTTAATTCTGCACCAAGCCTTTGCTATAGTGAATCCTATAAGGTATATGTGTGTATAAATACACTATATACACATATATACACACATATATGTATATATTGCATGTGTGCATATTTTAAATTTTTTAAAATTTTTTTCATGGTTACACCATTCTTGTTGTCTCCCTCTCCATTTCCTTCCCCCTTCCAAGAGATGACAAGCAATTTCACTGGATTATACATATATTTGTGTATATATTTTAAAAAATATTTGGCCCTGCAGCATACTTGCTGAGTCTTATCATCTGAAACATTGCTTTAGTCTTCAGAACATAGAAATACTAATTTAAAGAGTTATGGGGAAAATGTATCTTTTCAGGTTGAGAAGAGAAATGTACTAGTTTTAAATCTTGGAAATTGGTTATCATGAAGAATACAGATATTAAAAAGAAATAAGTTTACCATATGGCCTCTTCCATTTTATCCCCAAATATAAACAATCTGGCAACTTTAATGGGGAGAAGGGGACAGTAGCTGGAACTAGGGGATAAAAAGCTTTGTGAGAGGCATCTGGAGGCATTTCCAGGGAGACCATTTTCTAGTCAGAATCTGAGCACCTATTAGAAATATATGTCATACCTTTGGTGAGCCTCAGCTTTGTCTTTTTGGCATTTCATACTTATTGATGAAATTAATCTAGTTATGTCATAAAGTACTCCTACCACCCCCTCAAAAGCCCTTCTACCTATGTTCTAATACATTTTTTATCCCAAAGTAAAAACTGAACTATCTTTAGATTTACACAATTTGCCCCTGAAACTTTCCTATTCAGGAAATTTATCAATAGACATTATGAAAATCAGAGAACTTGCCAGTAAAGTGAGCACCCTGATGCAGAAGATCATGAGTTTAGCAATTAGGTGTAATCATAACAAAAACATATCCATCAGCATACTGAAGTCAGTACTTTGCATTCTGGTTTTAAATATACATTCAATTTAGATTTTTTTAAGTGTGTTGATTTCATATTTATGAAATGTTAATTGATGAATGCTACAATCTATGGATTGCTTAAAATTCTTAAAAATGAACTTGTGTTTTTATTCTTTACTAAATACTACCAACAATCACCAGGAGTTGGTATTTATCTGGCATAAAATGGTCTAATTACTGCTTTCCTAACTTAGTATTAAAATGGATTTTGGGGATCACATAATTTTAATGTCAGATTCACTGATTGGGATCCTTTCATATTCATGCCAGTGAGACCTTTCTTTCCCCTCCTCCTTGTATAGTGATTTTCCCTCTGTAGTATATAAATAAAAATGACATGCTGCCCTGCAGGTTCTCCTTTTCAATATAAGAACAGTAATTACACATAACTGCAAATGCTCCCTGAAAATCACTAAAAGGCATGATTGAAGTTATTGAAAGTCAAAGCAGCTGGGTAATATGAAGTACCTCCTCATGTGTTCACATAGATGTGAACATTTCTGCCAATGACTTTTCAGAAGTCAATGTCATTTCTTTGATGGCTTGCCATTAGGTAACTCATGAGCAAGGAATTGTGGTGATTTGATAGGCAAATAATAGCGATACCTTAAACTAGAGAGAGCGTCAAATTTAGTAGTTTAATTTATTTATCTGGGATGGGGGAACAAAAAAGAATCAAAAGAAGCCATTAAATATATTCAGAGAATCCCCTTGCAGACATATATATGTATGTATGTATGTATGTATGTATGTATGTATGTATATATAATTTCTACTGAAAATGCATTTTAAGGTAGCAAAATATGAAGGTATGTTTATAGACAGTGGGGAAGGATTCAGAAAAGAGAAAATTAAGATAACAAAGAGAATGATTAATTGGACAAGTTTTCAAAAGAGAAGAGAGTTGATAAAATCAAGGGAAGAAGTAAAGGACTTATTCTTTGAAAGGAGACATGGAGATATTGAGAAATTTATCAGTGTAGACAAGAGAAAACCAGGCAAGTAATAGCCCTGCTGTATCTTGTTCTAATAAGATTATATTTGATGTAGTTATTTCAATTCTAGGCCCAATATTTTAGAAAATGTATTGATAATTGCAACAATTAAGTGGTACAATGAGCAGAGCACTAGATTTTGAATCAGGAAGATTCGTTTTCATGAGTTCAAATATGGCCTCAGACACATATTAGCTGTGTGGCCCCAGATAAGTCACTCAACTTTGTTTGCCTCAGTTCTTCATCTGTAAAATGAACTAGAGAAGGAAATGGCAAACCATCACAGTATCTTTGCCAAGAAAATCCCAAATGGAGTTACAAATAATCAAACAAGTCTGAAAAATGACTGGATGACATTTATAATCGGGAGACTTTTTAGAGGATAATGATCAAGGGTAGTGAAGGGCCTTGGGAATCAGTTAAAGGAACTGAAATTTAGCCTGAATAAAAATTTTTTGGGGGGATATGATAGTTATATTCAAGTATTTGCCAGACTGTTAAATGGAAGAAGGGTTAGGCTTTCTTTGCTTGATCCAATATTAAAGAACTATGAGTGAAAGATGGAAGTTGCAAAGAAGCAAACATTATTATATAAAGAAATACTTTTTCAAAATTAAAGCTAAGTGAAATATGCTGCTTCAGGAGGCAGAAATTTCTGCAGACCAGAGACATTCAAGTGAAGGCTGAAAGCCCTCTTGTTAGGAAATATATGAAAGCCATTCCTCATCAGGTTTGGATGGATTTTTTCATTTGATTCAATAAGTTATTATTAATATTCCTGAATTTAAAAAAATGGAGTAGTCACTTTTCTAGTTACCAAACACATTAGTAAGTGGAAAATTTTCTAATGTATTTTTTTATAATTAAAGTTCTATGCAAAGATTTAACTATATCAAAAATCAATGACACTAGGGGAAGTTAGGTGACTCAGTGGATTAAGAGCTGGGCCCAGAGACAGGTTCTGGGTTCAAATTTGGCCTCAAATACTTCCTCACTGTGTGACCCTGGGCAAGTCCCTTAACCCTCATTGCCTAGTCCTTATCACCCTTCTGCTTTGGAACAATATGCAGGATTGATTCTAAGACTCAAGGTAAGGGTTTGGAAAAAATCAATGACACCCAATGTTGTGTCTTTCATGTGGGGTCCTAATTAACTTCCAGCACCTGATCTTAAAGTATGTAGTGACTGCTTATGATGGCCAAAGCAGAACAGCTGTTCTAAGAAAATTTATTTCTATTTCACAATATGAAAACCACTTTTTTTAATGGATTCAACTGCGGTTGTTCAATATATTGCTAGTATATTTTTCATGTACAGTTATTCCACTGTTCAGTGCAACTCCCACGAGATGGTAGAAGTGAGATATGAAGGTAAAGCGGAGAGGTAATCATTACTCAGAATCACAGATTCATAGAACTTTAGATTTGGAAGGAATTTTAAAAATCATCTACTCCAGGGATTTTTAGCCTTTTGGTCGTATTCCATGATTACTTTTAGAAATTCGATGAAGCCTATGAACTTGTTATTAGAATAATGTTTTAAATGAGTAAACTAAAATACAGAGATAATATTAAAATACATTTACCAAATTTTTTTAAATCAAGTTCATGGATTCATGATTTTGTCTAATTTTAGACCAAAGAAGAACAATAGCAGCCCTAGGAAATGACTATATAATCTCCATTTGATGACCTCTGGTAATGAAGAACATGATACCCTATCAGTTACATTTCTGAAAAAAGTGGCATAATAACACATTTCTCATTATGTTAAGCCAAATTTACCTCTATGTAGCTTTATACTTTCATTGGTCCTTACTCTGCTTTTTACTAGATAGAAGCAAAATCCATATTACATAATCCCACATTACAATCCTTCTTAAATATATATATATATATATATATGCACACATATATATAGTATTCCCTGAATCTCCACTTTCACAGGCTAACGGTTCTGATTTCTTTCATTCAATCTTTTTAATATGATGCTATAAGGACACATGTTAAACATTCCTTTGTGCACCTCAATATGTTTTGTAATATTTTACAAGTGTTATTAATTTTTGAGTATGTGAATGGGAAGATGTCAACTCTGTCTATTGTTTTCAAACAACTCTTTGGTAAAATTATCAGTGAAACCACTTCTTTCCCAAATCACATAACTCAAGAGATAGATTTGACCAACAAGACAAAAAAATAGAGTAAGAACAATATGAATTTAATGAAGAATGCTTTGAACCAATATTTCTTCCAAACAAATGAGTAATATAGAAGAGTAGAAGCTTGAGATTTTAAAGTTTTTTGAAAGAGTTTTAGGTTACACTCTGAAAATCAATGTGTATAGTAGTGCAATACTTGGAGCACCACTCCTCCCTTAAATATGGGGTCATCAACAAAGCTACTGCCAAGTATTCTGTGGGTCCTCATCCACTCAAAACCATACTTCATGAGCCTCTTCTGATGTTACTATGCAGCCAAAGAATAAAGTTAGTTCAAATGAAAGATCTCTAATGAAACAATGTAAGATTACTTTTAATAGATCTATTCCCCAAGAAATCAGGACACTCTCTCCCAAAATGCAGTGAGTGTAAAGATTTTGAATATACAAGGAGGTATATACAAATAAGGAACACATGTGAAAGGGTCACAGACTTGCTTCATTTGACTTCAACTCTAGTTCTTACCTAAGGTTTTAGCTCTTCAGCACAAGAATATGTTTTAGTGTTTCTTTTTTTGGTTTAAAACCAAAGTTTAAACTTCAGTTCATTTAAAAGTATAGGCCCTTCTCACAACTACTTTTTTTATTTTTTAAACATTTATTAATATTCATTTTTTAGTAAAGTTAACATGGTTACATGATCCATGCTCCTACTTTCCCCTTCACCCCTCGCCCTCCCCCCACCCCTGGCCGATGCACATTTCCCCTGGTTTTAACCTGTGTCATTGATCAAGGCCTATTTCCAAATTGTTGATCATTGCATTGGTGTGGTAGTTTTGAATCAAAATCCCCAATCATGTCTGTCTCAACCCATGTGTTCAAGCAGCTGCTTTTCTTCTTTGTTTCTACTCCTGCAGTTTTTCCTCTGAATATGGGTAGCATTCTTTTCCATAAATCCCTCAGAATTGTCCTGGATCATTGTATTGCTGCTAGTACAGAAGGCCATTACCTTCTATTTTACCACAGTGTATTGGTCTCTGTGTACAATGTTCTTCTGGCTCTGCTCCTTTCACTCTGCATCAACTCCTGGAGGTCTTTCCACTTTACATGGAATTCCTCCAGTTTATTATTCCTTTGAGCACAATAGTATTCCAGGGGTCTAATTACTCAAATATACAAGGAGTTAAATCAACTGTATAAAAAAATCAAGCCATTCCCAATTGATAAATGGGCAAGAGACATGAATAGGCAATTTTCAGATAAAAAAATTAAAAGTATCAATAAGCACATGAGAAAATGTTCTCTAATAATTAGAGAAATGCAAATCAAAACAACTCTGAGTTATCACCTCAACCTAGCAGATTGACTAAAATGAAAGAAGGGGAGAGTAATGAATGCTGAAGGGGATGTGGCAAAATTGGGACATTAATGCATTGCTGGTGGAGTTGTGAACTGATCCAACCATTCTGGCTGGCAATTTGGAACTATGCTCAAAGGGCTATAAAAGAATGCCTGCCCTTTGATCCAGCCATGCCATTGTTGGGTTTGTACCCCAAAGAGATCATAGATAAACAGACTTGTACAAAAATATTTATAGCCACACTTTTTGTGGTGGCAAAAAACTGGAAAAGGAGGGTATGTCCTTCAATTGGAGAATGGCTGAACAAATTTTGGTATATGCTGGTGATGGAATACTATTGTGCTCACAACTACTTTTTGACTAGGGAAAATATAAGTATCATTTCTACATTCTGATTTTCTCCATAGTAGTTTTGATATATCATGGGTTGGTACAAAAGATTAAAGGGGAAATTTGAGGGATTTTAGGGGAGATTCAGATGACACAGAAAAAGTTTAGAAACTTCGAAACATATAAAATATATGTATAGTATTTTATAGTATCAACACATTTTATCTTTTAATAGCATAAATAAATACACAATTTCTTATTTAAGGTCAAAATTAGTAAGAAGTTAAAGTTTGTAAAGAAACTGCAGCAGCCAGCAGATGACACACAAAGCCTAGAAATGTTAACACTGACCTACATAAAGCCTATGGCCAAATGCTTAAGTCAAATTTTATGATAAGGAATTGTAAACATGCATTAAAGATAAAGAAAAAAAATTCAGACTTCTTCTCTGGTATGAAGGGAAGACCAAAAAGTTTTGTGTGGATTTTCCAGATCCTAACAGTGCTACTTTCCTGACTGCCCTTGATGTAGAAGAGATAATAAATAGTACTTTGGACACTCTTTCCCAAGAATCATAAAGCCATCGGTTCTTCATCTTTCTCTTCAGTAAGAATCTGCTCCCCAACCCCCACCCCATAATCAAAAAAGACAATCTTCTTTACCTCTTGGTGTCAAACTTTTAGGACAGAGTCAGATTTATCAAATACCTAATAACATTTCATTTACCTTTGAACCATACTTCTTTCTACCAGGAGGATTGTAAGATCATAGATTTAGAGATAGTTCTAGACTATTTAATCCAATCCTCTCATTTTTCAGATATAGGGAAACTGAGACACTGAGAGTTTAAGTGGTCTATCCAGGGTCTCATAGCTAGTAAGTGGATAAGGATGGATTTCAGCTCATGTCTTCCTGACACCGAATCCAATAATTTATATACTATGCCACGTAATTGCATTGTCATTGTTCCAGTCCTTTATCTGATTTTGATTCAGAACATAATTACTTAAAACAGCAGGCTAACTTTTGATGGTAACCTGCACTTTCCAATTCATTTCAGAAACGTCCTTTCCAAGAACATAGATTCCATGAACATGAAAAGAAAGAGAATAGGCAAGGAACAAAAGCAAAACAAAAAATCCCTTCATGGAGTTGACTGGGATCATTGACTCTTTGTCAAACCTTTGTTACACATTTTGCTTTTTTGATAGTACTCATAGCAAACCTCCTATGCTTTAAGCAAGTCTATGGGGGTGGGGGTGGAGAGAAGCACTGGATTAGGAATCAAGGGGAACGGCTTTTCTTCCACTAATTAATTGTATGATCTTGGGCAAACAGCTTAACTACCCTAGGTTTCAGTTTCTTTCCAGTTATAAAATAAAGATCTTAGTCTAGATTATCTTTAAAGTATCTTTTTGCTTTGGGAGTCTATGCTTTTCTTATAACTAAAGCTACTGAATTATCATGCATATTTTTAAAGAGCCTCTCTTAACACTTGAAAAAGCAAAGCATTACCAGAATTCTTGTCACTTTTCTTAAATAATTTAGATTATTAAACACATCGATTATGTGAAAGTGGTAGTTATAAGGGTCATGGTTACCTGTTCCTCAGTTGTTTTATTTGTTTACATTTTAAACAGTGAAAAACCTCATTGTAGCATTTCACTGGGGAAAGTATTTGTTATATATCAGAAAATGAAGTGAGTAGAGTGCTTTACATCTTTATTCATAAGGCCAAATCACTGAAAGATAAATGTTAATGCCAAAAAAAGTGCTATAAGCATGAACTACTATCCAAAGATTGACTTAAAAACAACATATAGGCCAACATATAGCAAAGAATCTATTCTTAGTCTCTCTCTCTCTCTCTCTCTCTCTCTCTCTCTCTCTCTCTCTCTCTNATCAATAAATTATTCCGATGCACTAGCACTAACCTTTGAGAAATTGATTAATTCTCTGTTTGTATGTGAGGAAATAGATTCAATGGAACTAAGTGACTTGTGTAGGTTAAATTTTACGGGTAGCATTAGAACTCTGGTCTTCTCAACACTAAGCCTAGCACCTTGATTTTAATATGATTCACAGTGCTAGCTAAGAAATATAATTCCTACAAAAACTAGAATACACAGAATGGTAGTTAAAATATTATGTATATGTTCTTTAATTGATTGTCACAAGTCACTTACTTTTGTCTTAGTTTCCTAACATGTAAAAGGGGATAAGTGTGTTGTGAAAATCAAATGAGATAATATTTATAACACTTAGTAAAGTGCCTGGTACATAGTAGGTGACATATAAATACTAGCTTTTTGGTGGTGAGGATGATGATGATAATGCTGATGATGAAATCAATACAATGCATAAAAAACAAAGGTTAAGATTATTTTCCTCAATATAAAGTCCCTCCACTCCATTGTAATCTCCAGCAGAAAATTTCCAAAAGGAAAGGGCAATAGTATTTATTTAGTTATATTTGAGGTGGTAATATAATGAGGTGTCTAGAAAATGGATAGCATTATGCAGCATATATTTTATATAAGTTCTCTTTTTAGTTAGACTTTTTCTAGTGTGTCTCCTCATTGAGTTTCAACTATTCTTACTATGTATTTTTATGCAAATACACTTTTAGATTTTGCTTTGACTTCTTTGCAAGAAACATTTTGGTACTGAACATCTGGAAGGAAATCTTTATGAAGAAGTCATATCTAGACTTGAACTATAATGGTGAAATGAACAGCTAGTTATACAAATAAGGAAATTGAAACAAATGAAATTAAAAGACTTGCCCAGGGTCACACAGTTAGTAAATGTTTGAGATCAGTTTGAACTTAGGAAGACTCATCTTCCTGATTCCAGGTCCAGTACTCCATCCACTGATATACATGGTTTCATGTGTGTATATGTATAAATATATATATACATATACATATATATTTATATATAAAATGTTTATTTTAAAGGTAACCTACTCAAATATCACTAACACATGCATATTTGATACTTTTGTGTCCCTACTTTTATAGGAAAGAAGAATTTAAGAGCTGATAAATTTTACTCTATCACTCTTTATGATATCTTTTCAATGAAGATATTGTGTGAATTGTTATAGATCTGACTAATATGTATTACATGATGAATTTTATAAAAGGATTACGAATTTACTGAACTGTACCCTTCTTTGGTTGCATAGTTCCAGTTTTTCCAGATGTGTTGAATGGCTGAGGCTCTAAATTACAAAGAACTTTGGAAGTATTTTGTTGGGTCTAAACCCTATCTTAATAGGAATCTAGTCTACAAGATCTTAGGTAAGTGGCCATCCAGCTTCTATATCATGACCTCATATCATGAGAAGCCTACTATGTCTTAAGGTGGTACATTTTTTTATATCTATTTAGAAATTCTCTCATCTCTCTACCAAGCCAAAATATGTGTCTCTATAGCTTTTATTAATGTTTTCTGGTTCTGCTCCCTGAAGCAGAACATAGCAAATCTAATTCCTCTTTCAGATGATTCTTTCATATACTTGAAAACAACGATTATGTGCCATTTATGTCTCTTTAAGGCTAAATATTTTTAGTTCTTCCAAACTTTTCTTTCAATCCATCCCATTTGATTCAACAAACATTTTTTATTGTTGATACATATCACTGTGTTAAAGAAAAGGAGCACAAAAATGAAATAATAAAAAAGTTATATATCTTGATGGGGATAAGGTATTATTTAAATAGGAAAGGATTGCTAGCAATAGGGGATACTTTATGGAAGAACATCTGAATGGATCTGAATAACTGAAATTTTGAAAGTCTGAATAGAGAATACATTCTAAGGAATAAGAGATAGACCATGAAAATGCATGAAGGTGGAAAATAAAAACTGAGTTCAGAAATAGATAATAGTTTGGCTTTTCTGGAATTTATAGAATATGTGTAAGAATAGTACTATATATAATAAAGCTTGAAAAGAAGATGGAACCAGATTATAAAATTTCTTACATGCCAAATTGAGTAGAGTTTATCATAGGATCAATAGAGATCAGTAACTTCAGAAAATCATCCTTATAATTCAAATTCCTACATTCTCATGTTATCAGGCCTATCATCCATTATGGTCCTGGAATAAAATGATAGCTAGGTGACTGGAGAGGAGAAAGATATGTGAAAAGTCATAAAGATTATATTAGGAACTGATTTGCTATTTTAAGGGAGGGGTCATATATGAAAGATATATTGAGGGTGAGGCCTTGGTAGACAAAAGAACATTTAAGAAGCTATTATAAAGTTATTCGTGTGTGGAGTGAGAAATTAGTGTGTTATTTTCAAGTTATTAGAAAGCCTATGCCTCTACCCCATCCTTCTCCCTGCAGGACAAAGGCCTTAAAGCCTGTAAGTGTTTTGTGTTGGCTCTTTGGAGTTTGCCTTATGGGGGTCCCAGAATGACCTTGTCTTAGATCCTGAACTACCCAATGATCAAATTTTAAGTGCCCTTTTGACTTAGAAGTCTCTCCCATTGTACCAGACGCTTCTCCCAGGTGGTCAAGTCCCATGGTTGGAATCCATTGTATCCTTGTATCCATTGTAAAACATCAGCCTCTCCCTGGTAATCCAGCCTTGAACTGCTCTCTTTCTATAATATTCCTGTCCTTTATTTCTAGATTAAAACCTGACTCCAACCCTTGCAAAAATGCTATAATCCCTTGAGGGAGGTTTGATTATATCAGGATTTTCCTATAAATAAGGGCTTTTTCTGTAAATTTTGGGTATTTATCTCAGATCAATGTCTTGAAGTAATACCCAACATTTCTCTGTAAATCTTTGGGGGACATTTTTCTCAGATCAATTGATTTTGGGTATTGTCCCATCTCTCTCTCTCTCTCTCTCTCTCTCTCTCTCTCTCTCTCTCTCTCTCTCTCTCTCTCTCTCACCCCCCCCATGCTACCACTCTAGTATTCACTATAATGTCTGAAAGTAGAAACTTAGGTAAAAATAAATAGATTTGAAATCTTCTGTTTTTTAGTTGTTCTAATTAAAGGTACATACTCATTAATAAACAGTTAGGATATGTCTATCTATAGATACATATATATATATATATTGGTTGCTTGTTGTTTTTTCAGTTGTGACTGACTCTGTGATTCCATTTAGGGTTTTCTTGGCAAAGATACTGGAGTGGTTTGCTATTTCCTTCTCCAGCTCATTTTACAGTTGAGGAAACTGAGGCAAACAAATGAAATGACTTTCCCTGGGTCATACAGCTAGTATATCTGAGGTCCTATTTGAACTCAGGAAGATGAGTCTTCCTGACTCCCCTGGCACTCTATCCATTGTACCAGCAAGGTGTACCCATATACATAAACATATATCTGTATACATGTGTACACCTGTGTATGTATTAGTATATGTATAATGCACAGAAATGTCAAGATAGAGATATCCAATAAGCAGGTGGTAGTGTAGAACTGGAGTACAGCAGAGAGATTATAGCTCAGAGGAACATAGCTATAGACCTGAAAAGGCCAACAGAGGTCATCTTATTTAATCCCCTTATTTTACAGATGAGGACAGTTCCAAAGAGGTTAAGTGACAAGTGTGCCTATGTTTTCTTCATCTTCAAAAAAATCTTCATTTGATCTTTCCATCACCACCGAATATTATCTCATCTAGCTCCTGCCTCATGGCTAAATTCTTTGAAAAGACTATCTAAAATAGATGCCTCAACTTTCCCCTCCTTTTACTTTCTTCTTATCTCTTCTACAATCTGACTTCTGACTTTTTCATTCAATTGAAACTACTCTCTTCCAAAGTTACTGTTGAACACTTCATTGCCAAATAGTCATTGCCTTTTCTCAGGCCTCATGCTTCTTGACCTCTCTTTCACTGACTTGTCACTTGTCTGTCACTGATACTGTCAATTTCCATCTTCTCCTTGATCCTCTCTTCTCCTTGGATTTTTAAGACATCATTCTCTTCTAGTTCTCTTATCTGTCTTTTCCTTCTCAGTCTCCTTTGTGGGATCTTCATGAAGTTTATGCCTGATAAGCATGGATATTACACAAATGCATCCATCCCTCTTCTTCTCTGATACCACAACCACCTTGGGATATTAGTGGAATCTCATCACACTTGGATTATTATAATATCCTGGCACAAGTCTTCATCCTCTATATAGATATCAAAATGATTTTCCTAAACTCAGGTCTAACTATATTATTCTTCTAAAAGAATACCATTGACTCCCTATTAATACTTGGATTAAACATTTTACAAATATTTCATTTGACTTTTAACATCCATTACATCCTTTCCCAGCCTGCCTTTCCTGACTTATTATATATTTCTGTCTTTACCATATTCCTTGTTATAGTCAAATTGGTCCCCTTGCAATACTCCTAATGTAAAATACTTTATCTTCTTTCTGTAGGAAAGAATTGGCTCTCTCATGTGGCTGGCATGTATTCCTTTCCCGTCTCCACCTCTCAACTCAAGCACTACCTTATTTGTGAAATCATTGCTGCTACTCCCTAATTCCATTGTTTAATTTTTGTATTCCTAGCTAAGTTCACATTTTCTCTCATGAAGGAATATAAGCTCCTTGAAGACAGGGAAAATTTCATTTTCTTCTTTGGGTTCCTAATGCTTAGTATAGTCTGTGATCAATATTGGTGAGTGGAAATAGAAATTTAGTCATAATACATGGAAATATTGATCACAATATGGTATCTAATATTAGCATGGTAATAAAAATTTGAATGAGATAGCACAAATATAAATAACAAATAGATACGTATGTATTTATACCATTTCTAGCAACAATTATTTGTTCATTAATTTATGCAGTTAAGAAATAATTATTATATACCTACTATCTATCCTGTACTATGAAAGAAGATATCATTAAACATATTTTTCCAAGTGTTGGGTAAACAAGTAATTATCAGTGTGATTGTCAGATTACTATCCAGTGGGAAGGAAGTTCTAAAGGTCAGGCCTATGGAAGATATTATTGATCTTTAATACAATCATTAATGAGGAGTTTAAATCAAATGAAGAATATGATCACTAACTTTGCATATACCTTTAGATTTAACAAAGTTTCCCACCACTGTCAGATGAAAGTTGCCTGAGGTCAAGGACTATTTAATCATTGTTTTTGCTTCTTTGTTGCTTATAAAATTTCAGGTACACTGTATGCACTTCATACTTATTGAAAAGGATTAAATTGAAAAGCTTAAAGGATTAGATTTTTTAAATGACCTTGATAAATGACACAGCAAGCAAGTGGCCAAATTCAAATTTGAACTTAGATCTTCCTGACTCTCAAGCAATGCCTAGCTGCTTCCTTATGAGACTCATACAAGACAATTATGCTGTCATGCTTTGTTCATCACATTTTTAAAAAAAACTGGAGCAATTAGAGGGAATCTAAATGAAATGTTACTATTAAAAATGGTTAATGAATGGAAAGCAAGACATCTTTGTTCTTCATACAACTCATGGAAATGTTGAAGGGACAAAGAGAATTCGAATGCGTTTTGTTGAAGACCGATCATATACTTGAGAATACCCAGTAATTGCCAGATTTTTTTCTTACGCATTTAGATCATGCATCTCAAATCTAATCACACCACTATTGGAACTGAGAAAATCCCTAACCAGATAGCAATCTGTAGCACAAATATTCTTCCAAGAAGTATTCTTTGCCCAACCATATGAAAATCAGTTGAGGGAACTGAAGATTCTTAGCCTAAAGAAGTGATGAATAACAGAAGGAAGAAGAGAGGAGGCTGTTGACAGCTTTTGAGTCTTCAAAGGACTGTTACCTACAGGATGGATTATACGTGGTTTTCTTGGCCCCACAGGGAAAAAGTAGGAGAAATATTTAGGAGCTGTGAAAAGCTTTTAATTCAAAGTAAAGAAATTCTTCCTAATATTATTTGTATTTGTATTTTACATTTTCTTAATTAAGAGGCTATATGTTATAAAAATGGGCAGATAGGTAGCACAGTGGATAAAATGCCAAGACTGGAGTTAGAAAGACTTAACTTTGAGAGTTTAAATCTGGCTATAGACACTTATTAGCCATGTGATCCTGGGCAAGCCATTTAACTCTGCCTCAGTTTTCTCATGTATAAAATGAGCTGGAGCAGGAAATGACAAACCATTCTAGAATGTTTGCCAAAAAAATCCTAAACAGAGTCACAAGGAGTCAGATACAACTGAAATGGCTGAACAACAAAAAATGCAAAAATACTTTCCAAATTATATCTCAAACAAACTTCAAAATATGTATATTTCTTGTTGGACTGAAATTTATAGAGGACTTGGAAGTGAGAGTAACTTTTCAAGAGATTTTAGAACTGTGAACAATGTGCAAAGATAGGAATGTTTAGATGGCCATAGTGAAATGAGACAGAAATATCTATGAAATAAAAACAAACTATGACAGCCTGGTTAGAGTTCTTAAAGTAAAACATAACAGATCAACATTTAGTGTGAGAGAAATAATTTTAAAATGTTATTTTTGTCTATATTCTTTTCCTAATTGCAGAAAGTATATTGTTTGGGATTTATTATCTGTACATTTTAAATAACCAATATTTTATTAGTTGATTTAAAAAAACACTAATTTTTTTCAGCATTTTATTTCTATTCCAGTCTCCAGGTGGGAAAGAATTTAACAAAAATAAAATGCTTTGGAGAATAATGGACCATAAATTCAGTATGGTAGCAAATGCTCATTCAATAATAATAATAAAAACCTTGAATTTTATCTAAAGTTGGATCACTCATGAAGTCGTAGAAGTGATTCATAGTTTTCTTTATTCAATCAAAATATCACTGCCCTAACTTTTAGCCTAAATATAAAGAATATAAATTTACTTTGATATACTCTATGAATCATCATTATACTGTACACTTCTAATACCTTCATGATACATTTCAAGAGCTAAGTTTAACTGCTACATGAAGAATACCAGAAAATGACTTAAATCTTTATCAGTATAAGCTTCAGAACAGAACAAACTTGACCAAATATGATGAATGGGCACTATTAGAAATGTGTCAACATATAGTACCAAAAATGATTGTCTATCCATGGGAATCATACAAAGAAATACTACCTTCACTTGTCTGTACCTCTCTATATATCTGAGTTCTCCATATTTTATTAAGGGTTGCTACTTTTCCTTTTTCTATAAGCTACTTTAAGTCAGTTTCTTTAGAAGCAAGGCACTTATTAATGGAAACATATTTTTATCTGGTAGTTTATGTAACATTTTAAAATTCTGGAATTATACTATTTCATCAAAAAAGCAATATTTTTTCCAGCAATAGGTATTTGTTTTTTCTAATTTTTCCTCCTCCTCAACTTCTGCCGGCCCAGACTAGAATCAATGGATTTTGATTCCTTTTTCTTTTGCAATCAGAACTCTGTATGAGCAGACTTAAATAAGATTTAAAAGGTCCCAGCTCACTTCTATATTTGAAAGTTTTCTATTGTGTATCTTCTTGTTTTTAAAAAAATGAACTCCTTCCTCTTCTTACCTTCTTTTTCTTTTGTGTCTTTCTGACTTATTGATTGACCATTTTTGTTCTAAATGCGCAACCTTTAGTTTCCCTTATTGACCCTCCAAGCTAGTTAGACTATAGAAGAGTAAGTCTCTTTTTTTAAAATTTAATTTAATTTTTATTTTTATCAAGGTTACATCATTCTTGTTGTCTCCCTCCCTTCTTCTCTCCCCCCTCCTGGAGTTGACATACAATTTCACTGGGTTATACATATATTATCACTCAAATCTTATTTCCGTATTATTCATTTTTGTATTAATCTTTTAAAACAAAAACCCCAAATCATATACCCATACAAATGAAGGATAAGTCATGTTTTCTCCTACCGATCTTTCTCTAGATGTGGATACCATTCTTTCTCTTAAGTCCCTCAGAGTTGTATGGGGTCATCACATTGCTTTTATTTGCAAAGTCAATTACATTTGGTCATCCCACAATATTTCAGTTACTGTATACAGTGTTCTCCTGGTTGTGCTTATTTCACTCTGCATCAGTTCATGGAGGTCCTTCTAGTTCTTACAGAAATCAAGAATTCATCATTCCTTATAGCACAATTCTATTCTATCACCATCCTATACCACAGTTTTTTCAGCCATTCCCTAATCAAGGGATATCTCCTCATTTTCTGATTTTTTAACATCACAAAAAGTGCATCTATGAATATTTTTATTCTGAGAGAACTTTTCCCATTTTTTTATCACCTTGGGATACAAACCCAGTAGTGGTATTGCTGAATCAAAGGACATACATTCTTTTAAAGCCTTTTGGGTATAATTCCAAACTGCCTTCCAGAATGGGAAAGTCTCTTTTCTATATAGGATGTATTCACTGCATCTTGACTTTACCTTTTCTAGTCATTCAAGATTACTTGAATTACCTTTCTTAGTTTGCCTTTTGAAATCTCAGCTATTTTTTTCCCCAAGAATGCTTCAAAGTTATTCTATTATAAAAAGTCCTATTTTTTTTTTCACATAGGATGTTGAACTTCAAGTGATAAGTTATTGTTAGTTGGTGCAAGCTTTGACTTTTTAGAGAATCATATATTTAGGGCTGGTGGAAAACTTGTAGTCTATTTTGTTAAATTCCTCCTTTCATGGATATGTAAATTAAGGTCCTGAAATGTTAAGTACTTAACTAGGGTCAGATATATAATGTAACAAAGGCACATTCAAACACACATCCTATGCTTCCATAGACAATGATCTTTTCACTGCCTTTTACTTATAGTTCAATATTTTCTTTACTTTGTCATTGTTGATAAGTCCAGCACTTTTCTAACTGGAGTTTCTAGATAATGTAATTGTTCTTCTAGCCTCTTGCAGTATTCCATAGACCTTGGAGCTTTGGAGCTTTGCAATCACATTTCTTCATGCATTATATCTAGTAGATCATTCTTTGGGATGTTTGGAATCAATCAAATTTCAGTGTATTTTCTGCTTACGATACTTCTGGTAATATTCTGTAATACTACTTTAATTAATTCTTGTAATATGAAATGTAGTATAAAGCAAAAGAAACTACCTTCATGTTATGACCACTGAGGCTATTCCTGTTCCTTTTCCCCAGGTAAGATATATTTATAATAGGTATCTGCTGTTATAAATTTCCTGTCTTTTGATTTTTCTCTATTATTTTCTATTGTACTTTTTTGTATAGTATTTTGTGTAATATTTCCTTTCCTGGAGCATCCTAAATAACTTTTGTTATAGTTTCCTACCTTCTATTCTAATGCAACTATACTATTCTTTCCTTCCTTCTTCAGTTCTTCCAACCACTCAGAGTCCTTGAAGCCTGTTCATTCTGATAAACTCTTGAGGTAAACAAAAAACCCTTGAAAATAGTCCACCTGACCTATAGATAGTATCCAAATTTCTTTGAATCAACAGCTGCTGTAGCAGCTTCCAAATGGAGCCCATGGAATCAGGTTTTGGATGGAAGAGTATGGGACTGGTACTTGCAATAAATTTTGAAGTTGAAGTAAAGGACTTGGAGTATGGAATCAGTAATATAATCTGTCCTGGATTTCCCCCCCTTTCTGTGGAGATTACCTTGAGAAGATATATTTTGAGTTTTATATGTTTGTTTGTTTTTAAGAATTTCTAAATTTCTGGCATGGGGTAGAGAAGTCTTATTTTTATCTAAAACTTTCTATACCAACATTTTTCTAGAAATTGCCGGTTGAATTTTATACATCACTTAATATATATTTTCTTTTTGTCCTAACACTAAAACAAAGGGAAAAAATAAATACAAGTATCACCTCACTTCTCTGAAGAAATCCAGATCACATTCTCGTCTTACTATTTGGTCATTATCAGTAACAACAATAGGTAGTATTTAAAGTATAAAGTACTTTAAAGTTTGAGAAGTGCCTTATATACATTATCTTCTTTGATCCTTACAACAACCTTGGGAAGTGGCTATTATTATTATAGATGAAGAAATCATGTTTGAGAAATTAAATAACTTTCCCAGTATCACAGAATTAGAAAGTACCTATACCAGATTTTAAACTTGTATCTTCCTGACTCCATGTTCAGCATTATAACCACTTTATGGAAATAATGAGAGTGAAAAGACACTTTTGTTCTACTATCTTAATAGAAATGTTAATAATGGTTTTTAAATGGTTGCAATATTGTTTGGGTTTTTTTTTGTCTCAAGGGCAGGACTAAACCAAACTAAAGTTTGGAAGTAGGTAAAATTTGTCTTTGCACCTCCAGCCTGTTCCCTCTGTTCTCTTTCCCCCAACAAATTAGATTCATCCTGTTTGACTCCAGAGGGCAAAACTAGGTACAATGAGTGGTAATTGTAGAGAAACTGATCTGTACTTTGTTAAGGGGTTGGGGGGGAAATCATATCAAACATTTAAACCTCTCCACACATAAGCCTGCCTTCCTCAAAAAGTACCAAATTCCCCACCACTGAAGGTCTTCAAGTGAATACTAGATAATCACTTGTCTGAGATCTTGTAGAGGGTATTCCTACCCAAAAGGCTGGGCTATTTGATCTCTTACATCCCTGCCATTTCTGAAATTTGGTAATATTGGTGAAATTTTAGCATGATATATCTTCTTGACCTGCAGTAATTATCATAGTAAATACATCATAGTTTAGGAAAACAACCGATGTTGTCTATTAAGTTTTATAAGTTATTCTCTTCTATTCTATGCTATCCTAAATCGTTAGTTAATAATCTGTTTGCCAGTATTTAACCAAATTGTGATTCTAAACCCTAAATGTGGAGGCATAATAAGAAAGCCTTACGTGAATGATTTGTAGCATTCAGTCTCATTAATTTTTAGTTTTATATTTTACTTAGTCCACCCAATTATCAAGCTTTGCAGATGCTACATATACAACATGGTCGACTATTATTTAGTATCATAATATTGAACATTTAAAAATTAATATTATATTATGCAGACAATATTTTTTAAAATCTATGAATCTCTACATTACAAAAATTCTCCCTTTTTGTGGCACACCCTTGATTAACTCAAGATAGAAATAGAGAACCTGCCATTCCTTTTCAATCAATTTGATATGTGCTTGACAGCCTGAGAAAGACCAGCAGAGCAGTGGCTGAGCAAACCTAATTGTAGATAAATAAAAGAACATTCACCTGGCATGAGGAAAATGAGGGAGAAACTGAACTAAGGAATGCAGTATTTTTCCATCCATCAACCTTCATTTGTCAGGAACTGCTTGACAATCTAGGCCAGAGAAGTCAGGTTTTAACACAATATTGATTCCATTTCAGCTTCAGTTTCTTAGTACCCTTTGTAGCAAACAATTTGTATATAGGATGAGAGATAGCCTGAGCTCGCTCTCTCTCTCTCTCTCTCTCTCTCTCTCTCTCTCTCTCTCTC
>NC_058132.1:390490313-390544365 GCF_016433145.1 Gracilinanus agilis | reverse complement strand
ATATATATATATATATACACTTATGCATATATACACACACCAGATGCTCGAGCAATTTACAGCATAATCCAATACTAAATTCTTCTTTAGGTGCATGTGTAAGAAAACACAAATAATTACAGACAAGGAAAACCTTAGAACACCTTGCCAGTTTAATCAAACTTCTCCAGTATTGAAAAGGTAATGGGGCTATTCTTTAAATGCCAGCAATGAAACTCTTGTTTTGCCTTGTTGCATTTCATGGCAGCCCCAATAAGGAAAATGGCTAAGATCTTTTTCAGGGTTGCTGGCTATAGCTACTTCTTTCCTCTGCAGATAATTACATCTACTTTCTGATTATGGTAACAAATATTATTATTTATTAGCTAGATAATCCATAATGCCAAATTCTAAATTTCCTTTGAATAATTTTTTCCTGCATAATGAAAGTTTCATTTCTATTACGTTTAGAAGAAGTTACTTTTATATTTGAAATGTATCTCTAGTGAGAACTACAGTCATCACCCTCATACACATGCCATCTTTTCTCCTCTCTGTATCATTATTTATTCACAGTAGCATACCTTTATTAATGAAAAGTATATATTGTAGTGACATACTTTATTATCAGAAACTTTGTTCTCAAATATAGAAGGGTTATGGGTGTCATGAGACAAATTCTGGATCAGAAAAAGGGTGTTTATGATTGGCAAATATTAAAATATATCTAAAGTGATATAGGTTTTGCTAGGAAATATAAAATTTGCATATGAGAATCTCAGGGAAGAGTAACAGAGGATTGAGAAAATCGCTTAGAGAAAATAATTCATGTTACTATGGTGGAGAAGGAAGAAGAAAGAGAACTTATAGAAGAGTGTTTTGCAGGCTGACCTATGTTATGGTATCAAAGGCAAAAACAATGAGACATTTTCCTGTGTCCCTCTGCCAATATCCAATTTTTCTTCCTTAAGAGAGTAGTGATTAATATAGGGAGAACGAGTGATTTCCCATCTGTATCCCTTACCTTGTACCACCATCTTAATTTAGTTGAATCTATGATTTCATTGATAAAAGTAATTCTTGGATGTGAGAGGGCTTTCTCATCAGTGGGAAATCAGTTCATGCTCTTTGACTTGTGGTCTTAAAAATATGCTTAGGGCCCTGAGATTTTAAATGACTTGCCCAATCTTCTTACCTTTGAGGCCAATATTTTAAGTTACCTCTTTCACTAAATCATTTTTTAAAATCCTATCTTCTGTCCTAGTATCAATTCTAAGACAGAAATGTGGCAAGAACTAGCCAGTTGGGGTTAACTGATTTGCCCAAAATCACACAGCTAGGAAATATCTGAAAGGAAATCATTTTAAAAGAAGTAAATCTGGGGGCAGTTGGGTAGCTCAGTGGATTGAGAGCCAGGTTTAGCGATTGGAGGTCCTAGGTTCATATCTGGCCTCAGACACTTCCCAACTGTGTGACCCTGGGCAATTGCTTGACTCCCATTGCCTAGCCCTTACCGCTCTTCTGCCTTCGAACCAATACACAGTATTGATTGCAAGACGGAAGATAAGTGTTAAAAAAAAAGAAAAAATAAATGAAAGAAGTAAATCTACATTAATTTTAGGGAAATTTACAAGTAATCTTACTTTTTGCCCTAGCCCTACCCTATCTTCCATGAGCTACTTGGTGCTAAGATTGTCTTCACCATAAGCAAAGGTTTTAATTTCACAATTAGGAACAAGAAGAGGAAATAAGCATTTATTAAACTAAAAAATATCTTACAAATATTATCTCATTTTATCTTTACAACTGTATGATGTAGGTGCTATTATTATTATCCCCATTTTGCTGTTGAGAAAAGAGGCAACTTTACACAATTAATGTCTGAAGTTAGATTTGAACTCTCATATTTCTGATTCCAATCCCAGTACTCCTAGCATTAAAATGCAAATGCAAATGATTCATTAGACTTTGATCAGACTAAACTATAATCACTTAATAAACATTTGAGTTTGGGGTTCTGTCAAGAATACCTAAGTTGTCTGCCATTTCTTTCTACAGCTCATTTTATAGATGAGGAAACTGAGATATACAATAAGTAAGTGTCTGAGGCCAGATTTGAACTCAGGAATGAGTCTTCTTGACTCTAGTCTTGGAACTCTATACACTGAGCTACCTAGCTACCCAAATAAACACTTTAGTGACTGATATTGGCTTTTTTGGTTGTTTAAGAGACGTGGGAAAGAGGAGTCACAGACCACGAGTATACTTGGAAAAAGGAGGTAGATCTATCCCTACTAGGAATCAGAGAAAGAACTTAAAAGGGAGTCTTAAGGTCAACAATGACACTTCACAATTCATCCTAAGATGTCTTTAGATACCTCTGCCCATTCAACATCAAATCAAACCAATGTACCCCCCAGTGAGAGCATCACTTTCCAGCCAAAGTAAGCACACGAGTCAGGATTTTTTAAAGCAGTTTTATTGATCTAAGGATTTAGAGCTGGCAAGGATTTCAGGGGTTAGCTAGTTCAATGCCCTTATTTTTCCTGATATATTTTGTTATTCAAGAACATTGTTAATGGAGAATTGTTAATTAACATATACTCTAGCATCCTTATAGACCTAAAGAAGAAGAATATCTCAGAGATTCTTCAAATCCCCCTTCTTTTACAAAAGAGAAAATTGAGAGCCAGAGGCATTAAATCGATTTGCCCAAGGTTACCTGGGTAAATATCTTTTAACTGAACAGATTTACAGAATAGCGGAAGAAAAACAATGCCCAAGGATTATGATTAAGAATTTTCCCTTATAACTAAAAACATAAAAATAAGGAATTATTATGCCCAAGATATTTTCTTGTACAGATATCATGTATTTTCTTGTAGGATATAACATAACTATAAATATCCCCTTAATCCTTCACTAATCTACCCAGTACCTAGGTTATGGGATATAGCATATGCTATAGGGAAACCAGAGAGTAAGATGGATAAAAGCTACAGGATCTATAATTGATTAGACATGAAAATAAGCAGAAGAAAGAGTCAAATATAATACATAGGTTTACAATGTGAGGGGCCAGTTCAATGATGGATGATTCCATAGACAAAAATTAATGAAATCAGAAGGAGGAACATATTTAGTCAGGAAGATGATATGCTCAGTTTTGTACGTATTGAATTGAAGGTTGTGATATCCTATAGACATTTGGAGAGATTGGTCAGGAGCTTATATGAGAGGTCACAGCTAGAAATGTAGATTTTAGAGTCATCTGTATAGAGATGAGAATTGAAGTCACAGTAATAAATAGATTATTAAAGATGAAAGTACAGAGAGAAAAGAGAAGAGCCATTGAAGTATTGAAGTCTGTAGAAAAGACACCTTTTGAGGGGTAGGAGGAAAATTAGGAAAGTGTGGTCTATCCGAAGGAAGAGTATTCAGAAGGGCAGAGTGGCCAAAATGTCAAATTGTTGAACAAGATCAAAGACAAAGAAGATTAAAGAAAGTTCAGTAAGTGTGGTAAATAAAAGTTAATTGATTACCTTTGAGAGATAATGGTGGGGATAGAAGCCACATTGCAAAGAACTTAGGAAAGCTGTATTTTCTACTTATTTATTATAGGTTATGGATATTTTCTTCCCTAAATGAAAATTTTTTTCAGTTAAAATGGATAATGCAGGATGTATTTATTAAGGTTCAAATGAGTTTAGTTTTTAACAGATGATATGATTTTTAGTTGATAGATTTCAGAGGTGATTCCTAAGTCTTAGTTCACAAATTTGTCAAAAACAGAAAATTAGAAATGCAACTTGTTAAAAATAAATATTAACTAAGAAAGTTTGGAGAGCAACTAAAATAAAAACTTCTCAAGTATTTCCAAATGTCCATGAAACATCAGGATGAGTATTTCACTGAATGCCAATTACAACTCTTCTACACTTTAGTGTATTTGTTATGGTTGAAAAAAGTAGTCACCTGGGGAACAAATTTTGGATCTAGACTGACTTTCTGACAGTATAAACCATACAAATTCAGGCCTACAGCCTCAGAAAAGTCTTTTCAATTTATTAATACTTGTTAGTTCAATTTATGAATTCTTGATCTCACTAGTTTTGGAGCCTTAGAGAATCCAGGTCATCTGTCTGACACACTGAAACATTCCATTTTTACTTTGATGTTTAATATGTGTGTTTTAAATTTTCCTACCACCAAATTTAAATTATGGATTATTTACTGGAATGCTTATTAAGCCCTTAGTAAATGTTTGACACCAAGTCCAATTTTCCTCACCCTCTTTGTAATACAAAAATCTCCCTTTCCTATTAAATGCCTACATTCGTGAGCTTAGCTTAGTTCCCTGGGGAAATAATAAAGTTACATAAATATTTTAACAAAGGTGATATCTTGGCAAATAGATCAAGTGGTTGCTGACTAATGAAGTTTGCAGGCTTTTTTGGTCTTCTTGTTATGACATCTTTTTTATCAGTTAAACATTTATAGGAAATTGTAATACAATTTCTTTTGTGAAACATCTTTTCTTTTTCTCTTTTTTTGTCAGTGAGCTCATTTAAGATTCTTTTCATCTTTATCTTTAATCTTCTAAAATGTAACTGATATTGACCTTTATTATATCTAGTTATGATTACATGCAGACAGATGACCCTGAAATGACTCCTGCATCAATAATCAGTTATGTCCTATCTGTTAAAATAAATTCAATTTCATTTTTGGTGATGATCAGTTCTCTGAAAGGCAGTCTACCCAAAATAAAACAGCCAAACAATTCTTATAGTAAAACTCAAATGAATTAAGAATATAAATTATCCACACTATTGAATAAAGTTGGATAAAGATTCCATTGAATTAGTCGATCGCTATGTATATACTGAGCATTGTAGTAGGAGCAATTTCTTATGCAGTTTAAGCTCATTTTTCCCCTTAATAGATGTTGAAACATTCGTTGAGACTTGGTTGACTTAGGAGACTAAAAAGGACTTAGGCTGTCATCCCTTCAAGTTGTCTGGTACCAATGCATGAGAGCTGGAGCACTTCTAAGTTGCTTCACTAGTAGATCTTGAAGGGAGCTAAGCTCAGAAGAATCAACTCAGGGACTTCTCAATGTATATGAATTTCATATCAAATATTCTTCTGCAGTGACTCATTTTGTATCAGTATCTAAAATATATTTCCAAGGACTGGCTTGAATTATGTCTACTCCAGAAAAGAAAAACAATGTAGATGTTCGATTAGCTAGTCACTAGTTAGACTATAGTCATGAAATTGCATGGTAGTTTCAATAACCTTGTGCTATTCCCTTTAAGTCTTTTTTTAAAAAATATTTAAAAATATTAAAAAAATAATACCAATATTCTTCCAGGGATGTCATACAGTTGTGGACTATGGAATACCATTTTCTCCAAAGAACTATAACTGTAGACAACCTCAAAGGCAACATCTGTTATTCAGATGAATAGTATTTGAATTAAATCCCATGATCAATTAAGAATTTAAATTGCAGGACATCCAAATGACAGTAGACAGGTCAGTAGTGGGTAACAGTAGGCTGTCTGAGGAAAAACTTTGACTAGGGAAGCCCACAATAATCCCGTACCCAAATCTGCTTATGGGGAGATGGAAATGACAAGATCCCAACAGGGAAGTTCCATTGGGAGTCAGAAAACCACAATAACACCCCTCTTGGAGAAGAAGCTGAAAGCCCCTAAGATTATGGGTATTACCTAACTATGAGCTGTTAAATACAGAGTTTAGACCAGGAATACAAAAACATATCAACACTTTGACCACTGAATCACAGAGTATAAATAAAGAAGCCATTTTTGTTGTATTCTGAATACCACCATCTTTCCAGTTATCCATATTCACTGAATTACTTTTGACTTTTGCTTTTTTGTCAACTCCCATTAATAACAAAATCTTAGATTCTTCCCCTACAGTAACATTTTTTAAATTCCTCTCCTCTCAGCCTAATTTAGATCTTTAACATTTTGTGCCTTTTCTTTTCCAGAAGCTTCTATCATTCACACAGTTGCCACATTAATATTTCTAGAGTATAATCCTGATTTTCTCACTCCTCTGCTCAAGAAGTTTTAATGGCTCAAGATTATGTTTAAAAAGATATTCAGGAACCCACTGCTATATAAACCCCTTCTTTGCCAGCTTTTATTAGCATTCAAAAGTCCCTACTGTCAGGTTCCAATCTGTTTTGCCAGACTGCTTTTATATCCCTTAGATATTCTCTATTCTAGCCTATCTTGTTTGTTTTCCCCTCATAAATCCCTTTATACATAATTGGAATATACTCACACTTTACCTCTTCCTCTTAGAGTTTCTCCTTTCCTCATAGATTCATACTACCTTCTATGTACAAAGCCTCTTTTTTTATCATCTCATTTATTAGAACTCCTGTGAAATTATTTGGGATCTATTTTGTTTACCTTTTGTATTGTTTATCTATATACACATTACTGTTTCTCCTAGTAGAATGTAAGTTCATGAGGACAGGGGCTATTTAATTTAATTTAATTTTTTGATTTTGCATTCAAGAACTAACTTTGTTCTGAATAATTTGTTTTTGTTCTGAATAAATGTGTGGATTGATTACAATAAAGAAAAAAGTTCTCTATCTTCTTTTCTAGGTTGTCCTTATCTTGTTCCTTTAGATCAAGGATTTTTAACATGAGGTTCATGAACTTGGATGAGAAAAAAATTTGCATTTTTATTTTCACTAACCTTCATTCGAAATTTACCATTTCTTTCAATTATTTAGAAACACTGTTCTGGGAATGTGTCCATAAACTTTGCCAGACTGCCAAAGGGGTCTATGATACATACAAAACAATGTTAAGAACCTACTTCAGACTCTGGCTTATAAGCATGCCCCTAGATCCTGGCTTGGATGTACTCTCTGAATTTGTTTTTATCTGCTTTGCCTCTGTCTACTTGGTTATGACTTAAAACTTCCATATACTTTGCTACTTGTATACATCCTGATTCTGACTCATCATTATTTTGCTAGGGTCAGGGATACCTGACAACTCATTTTCCTGAAGAGGAATTATTGAGTCTAGTCTTCTATTATTCATGACACTCTACAAAGCATTCCAGGATGCATATAGTACCCATAAGAGGAAATCCTTCTGAGGGGAATAAGAGACATAAATCAATTCAACAGAATACATACAGAGATAGCACAAATTTTAAAATAGTGTATATATACATATATATATATTCACATATGTACATATAAACATAAATATGTCTGTGTTTGTGTGTGAATGGAAATGAGACTATGATGATCGATGATCGAAAGTGAATGGTAGATCTTGGCTAATCAGGAAAAGTTTTCTAATGCTTCTCATTGATTAATCATTTCTCTAGTGCTCTAATATTTCTAGTATTTAAAGAGTATTCTTTCCAAAACCCCTTTTAAAATATTTAACTTTATTTCCTTTAACTTAAATTTATGCCCATTTTACTATGATCTTTCTGCAGTCAGAAAGCTGTTCTAATGATCCACCTCATAATCAAATATCTGGACACATGGCATTCACTTTCCCCAATTTTAAATTATCATAGAAATTCATTTAAACCTTTTCATAAGGCTGGGTAATATATGGTTTCTTAATCATTAAAAGAACCGGCATGCTGCTGTAGAAAGAGAATCAGCCTAAAAATTGAATAGATTTGGAGTCAAGTCCTATTTCTCATATCTTGAGCAAATCACTTAAAATTACTGTTGGGGCAACTGGGTTAGTAGAGAGCCAAGGCTAGAGTTGGAAGGTCCTGGGTTCAACTTTGGTCTCAGACACTTCCTACCTTTGTGAGCCTGAGCAAGTTGCTTAACCCCAATTGCTTAGCCCTTGCTGTTCTTCTGCTTTAATTAAAGCCAATACTTTGTTATCAATTCTAAGACAAAAAGTAAGGGTTAAAAAAGTTTCTCACTGTTTGAGATAACTAAAAGTATAATTTGGAGAAAATTTGATAATCTGTATTAGTAGGAGTAATCTCCTACCTGGGAAGTCCCTATACCAAAGAAATCATAGTTCTGAACCCAAAGAAATTACATTTAAAGCATTTACTCAACCTTTTAAAAAATTAGTGATATAAAAAGAATTATTTGATTGTTGCTTAGAAGTTCATTATGACAATCTAAGGCCAACATGGACTTATACAGTAAGATGGAAAATCAAGTTATTCTTGCTAATAACATAACTAAACTATATAGAAATAGCATTTTTCATTTGTTCTCTGAGTGATAGATGAAAAAAGCAATAATAAATAATATCTATGTGCAACATGATACGATGTAAAAAACAATGTCAGAGGACATTGTACAAATCCCACATCTGAAAGTTGCTACCTGTGTGACCTTGGACAAATCACCTAAGATCCCTGGGACATATATAAAATGAGAGGGTTCGACTAGATGGTTTCTGAGGTCCCTTATTTCTCTATATCTATTATCCAGGGATATGTTATGATGAATAGTAACACAGAGTTAACCAAAGGATATATCAAGGAATATAAGAAAAACAAAATAAGCAGGAGCTGAATATTAAAGAGTATTTCACAGGGATTGGCATGACCCACCTATTTTGGGTAATTTTTTTCTTGTGTTTCTCTGTCAATGTTTATTCCTTCTCTTGCCCCCAGATGCTATTTTTTTAGCACCACATGTGGAGACTTCAAGAGGATATTTAAAGTTAGTAATTTTATTGGCACTGTGAAGTTAATCTATACTGTGTGTTTTCCCCCCAGGAAATTGAAGCAACAGTTCAAGCTAAACAGCCGGATGTGGAAGGAATTTTGTCTAAAGGGTGGCATTTATACAAGGAAAAATCAGTCACTGAGCCAGTAAAGGTAATGAAGCAACCTCAAGTAATATCCATTACCACCTAATGGGTTATGCTTCCCGTGTTGTACACTTGCCACTGATGTGGTCTATTTATAATCAATGAAATAACCTCAGAGACAATATTGGCTGTTCTGCAATAGCAGAGGCAGGGCTGTTCTTTAATCTGTCTGCTATTTATACATTCTGATCCCAGGGTTATTAATATGTCATTGCAGCAAAGCATTCATTTCTGTATTGGTGCTTTTTCGTTTGTGGGAGGAAAAGGGGAATCCACCTTCCAAAAAAATTTAATTCTTTTAGTGTTTATTGGGTTTTTTGCAGGCTCAATACTTTTCATACTGTTTGGCTTCATTCAAATCAAGGCACTATATCATACTGTCTGCTCTGACAACTGGAGGAATTGTCTTCCCTATTGCCCTTTCATTTGATGAAGAAAATCAGTATTTTATTAGAGCAAGATTTTTTTAGGTGGGAAGAGGGGATGTTATATAATTAATTATTGTTTCTTCTGTGAGAAAGTTGACCTGGGGGAAAGCTTTCAATTTCTTTCTCTCCCTGATGTATATCTCCAAGTTAAGCAAAAATGTAAATTTAAAGACAATATTAGAACAGAACAAAATTAATTTCATAGAATTAAAGGTCTAGATGTGAGAGGAATCTTAGAAGTCATTTGGTCCAACCCACTCATGTTACTAACCAGAAAATGGAAGGTGCAAGTATCAAACATAGTAAATTGCTATAAGAGCTGGAGAACTAGCATTTACTATTTCATGGGATTATAGACAATGGATATTGGAGGTCAAGCTAATCAAACGCCACAATTTTACAAATGAATAAAAACTGAGACCAAGAAGATCAAGTGATCTAACCCATAATTTTCCAATGGTAGTAAATATGATACCAAAAATGATAACACATTTTATTTTTGTACCCAACAAAAATTATAACTCTAAGTTTTGATTAGAGGTTCTTGAGAGTACTTAATGGTGGTTTATTGATCAATTCTGGTTTCCCTTGCTATTATTATAGGGCTGAAATACAATGGGACTCACTCTCATGCTTAAAACAACTTTAAAACAAGTCAGGTCAATAACCTCATTATATAAAGGCAGTTTGTCCTTGCAACAAACATTACTGTGACTTATTCTCCATTTTGTTCTTTGCTTAAACCACATTTCTGTAAAATGTTTGTTTTTCCTACAATTTACAAGAGATTTCTTAAAGGAAATTTTGACCTGTAGAGAATTTTCTAACTCTGCCTGTTAATAAGATAGTCTGTTTGTTCTAGTTGCTGATATATATTTGTTCAGGAATGCATCATTTCTGTTTATAAAATCCATAGGAAATAAATTGTTACCTGCTTGTCCAAAATTGTATCTATAGTTTTCATAAACTAAAAATATTTCTAATGCCTTGGCACTATAAGCATGAAGAAAATACTAAGAGAAGAATTGAGGACAAGCCTATATTTTTGCCCTAATTCAAAGCAAGAGGGAGCTTATCAGTCATCATTCCTGGTTTAACAGTTTAGCCATTATGGTAGAGAATAGAGTAAGGCCCACTATGCTCTAGCCAACATAAAATGGTTGGATTTTTTGACTTTCTTGACTTCAGTAATGTTTTTTCAAAACATACAAATGCCAGACAGTTAACAATAAAATGTGCCAAGTACTGTGCTAAGTACAACTATCTCTTTCACTTTGTCAATATCCATCATAGTTTCAATATATCACTGGTTGGCCTAAGAAATTAAATGAGAATTTTGGGGAAGTTTTGCAGAAGCTATAGACAACTCGTGAAGGCCAGCAGACAACTCAGAAAATGTTTAGAAACTGTATGCCCTAGATACTGTAAATATCCTATAAAAGGAAAAGAAAAAGTTCAAACTTCTGGTACAAAGGGAGGGACAAATTTATTAAACTGATTTTCCAGATTAGGGGTTGCTGCACCCCTAACCTCTGTGATGTGGACAAGATACCATTATTTGGGATAAAAAGGCAATCAGGACATATGTGAAAAGTGGGAGGAAGGGAAGCTGAAAGCTGAAAGAACTAGAACCTGGAGGGACAGAGAGAGGCTAACTTACAAAAAGGAGAATTTGAACTGAATGTAGAAGGAAGTCAAGGAAGCCAAGAGGAAGAAATAAAGAGAAAGAGCATTCTAAGTATGGAGAACAGCAAAGAAATAGAGATGTAGATAAAATTTCATGTGAGAGTATTAGCAAATGGGCCAATGTAAATAGATCAAAGTGTATGCAGAGGAGATTGGATACACTATCAATTATAAATATTAGGAAGAAGTAAAATAATAGGCAGCTAGGTGGTACAGTGGCCTGGAATCAGAAAAATCTGATTCCAATATGGTGTCAGATACTAGCTGTGTGACCCTGAGCAAGTTACTTAATCTCTGTTTGCCTCGTTTCCTCATCTCTTAAATGGGAATAATGATAACAGCTACCCTGCTTGATTTGTTGTGTGTAAATTGCTTTAGTTCAGTGCCTCACACATTTAGTTAAATGTTATCTATTATCATAATTATTAAGAAAAGAATTTTAAGTGCCAGATAGTAGAATTTATATTTGATCCTGGAAGTAAGAGTGTGAGCCCACTGGAGGTTTTTGAGATGATTGGACCAAAGCTTTAGAAAAAAATCTTTGGTAGTTGAAGGAAGGATTTGTGTAAGGATTGAGAGTTAAGGTGAGGAAACCAATTAGAAGGCAACTGAAGTAGTCCAGAAGCAAGGTTATGACAATCATACCAGTGGCTGTGTGAAAAGAGAAAAGGAGATTTATATAAGAAAATTTTTGGATGAAGGAATGGCAAGATTTGGCAATAGACTGAATATTTTTGGGGAGGGAAAGTGAGGGATTGAATAAGACACTCAAGAAGGGATCCCTCCACTAATAGGGAAGTTTAGGATATAATGAATTCTTTTTTGGACATGCCAATTTTGAAATGCTTCTGGAACTCTTAGTTCAATATTTCCAAGAGGCAGCTGAACATCACAACAGCTAATGTTTCTATAGCACTTACAATGTGCCCAGGACTGCACTGAGCATTTTACAGTATCTCATTTTATTCTCAGCAACTTTGGGAGGTAGGTGCTATTATTATCCACATTTTATAGAGGAGGAAAACAGAAGCAAACTGAATCTAAGTGATTTGCCCAAGATAACACAGATAGAAAGTATCTCAGGCTAGATTTAAACTCAGGTCTTCCTGATGCCAGTCCTGGTACCCTATCTCCTGTTCCACCTGGTTGCTTCCAACACAACAGATAGAAAGAATCCTCTGCATACTTATGATAATTGAACCCATATCATCAGATAAGGTCATCAAATGAGAAATATGAAGCAAAAGGATAAAAGGGCACAAGACAGAGCTGTGAGTACGACTTTAATTATGGGGTATGACATGGATGAAAGTTGTAGAGAGGAAACCAAGAAGAAATAGTCAAAAAGACACAGAAAAACCAAGACAGTACAATGTCAAAATAGCCTAGAGATTGAGAGGATGTTCAGGAAGGGGAAGGTATGATTGACATTGACAGATGCTTCCGAAAGGTTAAGAGGAATGAGGATTGAGAAAAGGCTATTAGATTTGTCAGTAAGATGTCGTTGGTATCTTTGGAGAGAGCAGTTTCATTTAAATAGTGATGTCAAAAGCCAGAAGGCAGAGGTTATAGAAGAAAGTAAAAGAAGAGTGAGAAGACCTGGGATTTGGACCCAGCTTTGACACTATGAGTTGTGGAACCATGAACAACAGTTTGGTCACCCCTAAAATGAGTATAAAAATAAATGTACTACCTGTCTTTCTTAAACTCTCAGTTCCTGGTATTTCTTCTCACCCGTCCCTCATGACTGCAATGTTTTCCTTCCTAATCTCTATTATTGACTTCTTTGACTTTCTTTAAGTCTCAACTAAAATCCCACTCTCTAAACTAAGCCTCTTGTAACCCCTCTTAATTTTAATGCATTTCTTCTCTTACATACTTCCTATTTTTCCTATACATGGTTCCTTGGTACATATTTATTTGTTTGTTGTCTCCCCCATATAGAATGTAGGGAGAATTGAGGACAGGTACTGGGTTTTATTATTTTTTTTATCCTCACTTTCTGTTTTAGAATGGATACCAGAGTTTTGGCTCTAAGCCAGAAGAGCAGTAAGAGATAGGCAATTAGAGTTAAGTAATTTGTCCAGGGTTGCACAGATAGGAAGTATTTGAGACCAGATTTGAACCCATATTTCTGGACTCTAGGTCTTCCTTTCTCCACAGAGCCACTTTTTGCTTCTCTTTCAAATGCACATTTGCTCCTCTGCCAAATTAGTTTGGGAAATGCTATGGTAAAGGTTTATGTTTCACATTAATTTGCCCTTTAAAAATCACTTCCAATACTAAAACTACAATCTCAGGACATACTTAAAATATCCCCATCTTGCAATTAATTGTTTCTTATTATATTCATAAGAGCAGTAATTGCATATTAATTTAATGTAGTTATTTTATCAGTTAATATTTCCAAGCAAATACTCTGAAAAATAAATAACGAAAAACTGCCAAAAGTTACTTTATCTCATCAGTGTTCTGGGAGGGAGGTATTTAATATGTATTTGGTTTTGCAGACAGATATAAGTACAATTAACAATTTCCTTTAGAAAAAAATTCCAACTTCTTTCTAATCATTTTATATTTAGTATTAGAAAGTTTGAACTAATGTCTGACCCAATCAAAAAGCCTCCACTTTCCTCCCTCATTCCCCTATTCCCATTCTACTTTCAGTTTATTTTTCAAATAAATTTTTTATTGGTTTTAGAGTTAATTATATCCATCATATGGTATATTTGCTTGATAAATGACTGTTTTGTGACATCATTTTGTATAATCTAGGTCTAGAAATGCATCTTTATTTTGTCACACTGTTGAAGAAACTAGAAACAAAATGTTAGCCCCTTATTTTAAATGGTTTATGGATTGCTTGTTTGGTTTGGTTTGGTTTTTAAATCTAAAAATAGGTAGAAATGTAATCACATTAAGCAATTGAATTCCTTAGCTTTAAGGAAGCATAGCAGAGTGTATAGGGAACTTGCTTTGTAGTCAGGAAGATCTGAATTCAGGTCATACCTGTGATACATAATGGTGTGTGACACCTGAGCTGTATCTGTGTATGGAAGCAAGTTTCTAACATTATATATGTAAATAAATATACATTGTTAGAATGAGTTTTATCACTCACTGGATGATCCCTATACCAATCACAAGTCCAAAAAACACCTCCCCCTTTCCTTCACCTGAACCAGACATTTCTTGGGAGAGGGGTAAGGGAGCAGTGAGGAATAATATTACAGTACCAGTAAGACAGATTAGTAGTGTCACATTCATAACTAAAATTGAACAGCTTTATTCTTTTTTTTCAAGTATTTAGTGAATAGATGAGTACATTTTTCACCTCAACAATCCTCATGCTCCTTGATCCCTGATTTAGGGGACACTTTCCATTCCTAAAAAAAGAATTTGTGACACTTGATAAATATATATCCTACCTAAAGTATTCAAGTTTTATTTTTCCTTCCTTCCTTCTTTCCTTCCTTTCTTCCTTCCTTCCCTCATTCCTTTTCCCCTTTCTTCCCTTTTTCCTCCCTCCATCCCTTCTTCTCTTCCTCCCTCCTTTCCTCCCTCCCTCTTTTCCTCCCTCCCTTCCACCCTTTCTCCCTTCCTCCCTTCTTTCTTTCCTTCATTTCTTCCTCATTTTCTTTCTTCCTTCCATCCTTCCTTCCTTCTTTCTTTTTCCCTTTCTTCCTTTTTTCCCTTCCATCCTTCCATCCCTTCCTCCCTCCCTCCCATCTTTCTTTCTTTCTTTCTTTCTTTCTTTCTTTCTTACACAATATACTTGGGCAGAACATTGTTGGCTTCAATGCCTTTTGAAGTATCCTCGTCTTAGCACCAATTCTTCTCCTTTCCTTCCTCTCCTTCTTCCTTCCTTTCCTATCATTTCTGATTTTTAATTCAAACAGATTTAGAGACAAATAAAATATGCATAAGTATTCTCATTTTCTCAGTGGGTTAAAACTACCTACCAACTGATGAACTTTTGTGAATTTTATATATTAGAATTCTAAACATTAGGCTGATGTTTGGAAGGAAACAGGGACACATTTGATAGTTTCTAAAGAATTCATTAGTATTAAAATACTTTAATAGTTTAATATCATTGTGGTTGAAGCATCTGGACAAATGGAAAAAATGACAGGACATTTTGGATTTGTTTTGATTTCACATGTCCAGGTGCTTGGTCTTTTGGTCAGGACATTTTAAAAAGATATATTAAAACACAGAACTTGAAAATATATCATATTAGAAATAACTAAATATTGTCTATTCATTTACATTTATGGCCAAAAAAAATAAAGGGCTGAATTTGAGTAACTCTCATTTAAAGCTTTACTTGATTTCACTAAAAAGAACCACTTCTGAGCTAGGCAATTGCAAAAGCCCAAAAGACGATTAGTGCCCTGGCTTTATTTTTTTTTTTAATTAAAAGGGAAATGAATGTAAAAATAACCTTCCCCGAATGAAACTAAAAAGTTGCCAATTAAAAAAATTAAATAGCTATAATCCTCATGGCAATACAATGCAGAATGCTGGTTTTGCAGATACTGTTTTGAAGCCCTGATGTAAAAAGGAAGGGGGAGTGCTCTTCGCTGAGTCCACTAGCTTCCTAGGGTGAAATTAGAATGGAAGAATTAGTTAGCAAGAAAGAGATACTGAAATCATGAAACTGAGTCAGGAAAAAAAGTCTTGATATAAAGAAGGCTAGCACAGCAGTTTAAAAAGTCATCTTTTATATAGTGATAATAGAACAAGAAGCTCCAACATCTTTTCTTTAGGGTGTACATTTCCAAAATCTTAACTACTGCATTCTTTAGATTTGCACACTGGGAAGGATAAATGGACAGGACACTAAAGAAAGTGCTATGTATATCATCTCCTCAGGCAGTTCAAACTGGAATTGGGGGGATCTGAATTCAAATGTGGCTGCAGACATTGATTAGCTTTGTGACCCTGGGCATGTCACTTAACCCTTGTCTCTCCGTTTCCTCAACTGTAAAACTGGTGCCTCTCAGAATTATTGTGAGGATCAAGTGAGATTATATTTGTAAAGCACTTAGCACAATGCTAGCACATAGTAGGAACTTAATAAATGCTTGTGCCTTCCCTCTACTCCGCCCACTCTGTTTTCCAGTGTGCCAGTAATTAACATTTTATTAACAGTTAACATTAACATTAACAACTGGGAACTCTAAGCAGAAACTCTTACCAATGTAGATAAACTATTATTCTGCAATTTAGGGTCTCTAAAAAGTTGCCTGAGGCAAAGAGAAAGATTAAATGACTTGCCTTTGGTCACATAACCAGTATGAATCAAAGATGGAACTTGAAACAAATCTCCCTATTTAGCCTTCAGGTCTGTTCACTATCCACTGTCCCACACTAGCTTTATGCTATGTTTCTTGGGGTCACAAGGAGGGAAAACTTAATTGGATTAATACTTGAAACTCTTTTGGGGAGAATATTTTTATAAAAAAACTTTAATCTTTATTTTATTCCAATAACAAATTTATACAAAAGTTTTCCAAAGTTACCTGATTCCTGTTGTCTCCTTCCCCTATTTCCTTCCCCCTTTTGGAGTTGATAAGCAGTTCCTCTGGGTTATACATGTATTTTTTTGAGAGGGGGAGCTTTCTATTTTTATCTTTATTTTATTCCTCATGCATTTTAAACTGTACAGAGTTCCAGGCTACCAAGGTGTGTAATAAAGTAAGGATGAACAGAGAAGATACATGCTGTAGTCATTTAAAAAATGATTTTATTTACAAAAAGAAAAAAGAAATAGTTCCCTTTATATGAGCTGTATTTGATATCTGACCTTGAGCAATGAACTTTACCTTATAGTCTATTGTAATCTAAACTGCGGAATTCATGTCTGCTCTTGAAACTTCAGTAATAATACTTAATTTGTCAAGATATATAGGGACCCATATAATTTTTTTGAAACTTGGTTTCTTTACTTTATTTGGTTTTTAAATTTTATTTAATTAATTGATTTAGAATATTTTTCCGTGGTTACATGATTCATGTTCTTTCCCTCCCCTCTTCCCCCCCCACCCCCATATCCAATGAGCAATTCCACTGGGTTTTACCTGTGTAGGGACCCATATATGATTGGGTAAAATAATGACTTCATTTTTGAATATTATATATATATATATGATATACAATATATAATATACATAACATATATTTATATACTTTTTTGTTGTTTGTTTTTAAACCCTTACTTTCTGTCTTCATAACAACTCTAAGATAGAAATGACAAGGGCTAGGCAATTGGGGTTAAATGATTTGACAAAAGTCACACATCTAGTAAGTGTCTGAAACTACTAGATTTGAACCCAGATTCCCCCTGACTCCAGTCGCACTCTATGCACCACGTAACCTAGCTGTTCCTTGTATGTATATACTATTAAAAGGATAATAATTTACAGAAATATTTAGGAATACATGGTCATTTGTTCCTATATAAATAATTCACCTTATTTTCTCTACTCCATTCCATCTCCAAAAAAAATGCCTACACTTTGTATCTTCTCTTCTATCCACTTTATAAAAGTCTCTTAACTAGCCTTTTCACTTAATGCTACCCTATTTAAGCCAAGGATATATTTGATCTTAAGTAAGGTTGGGTCCAGACTCACAAGGTAAGTAAGTCAATGCTAGAGCTCGTATGGTATTTACAAGCATGAGAACTAAGGATGGAACCACAGTTGGAAAATATACAGGAATCACTGGAAGAAGCAGGTTATTGAATGAAAAAGTTTTTACGTGTTTATTTTCCAGACACTGTGACAAGGGCTGAAGACTCGCATGCAAAAGTGAAACAGTCTCTGTTGAGAAGGTAGCCAGAGAAGAGAACATCTAGATAATTAGTCATGGACTTAGTGAGTTGATCCATAAAGTTGTCTTGCACTTAGCAGAGAGTCTAGCACACTTTAGATCTTTTAATAAATGCTCTGAACTTGCCTTGTCTTGACATAGGGACACTGGTAGTAGAGCAGTATTGATCTGATTACTGAGCACTGAGCAAGAGGTGGAAATTGGAGCTGGCCAAGAGAGGGACATAAGCAAGTAAGATAAAAGGTACCTGGCTTGGTGGGATAAGTCTTAATCCGAGTCTTGCTGGATAGAATTGGTTAAATAGCTCATGCCTCAGGGAAGTAGTTCCATAATTAAGTAGGTTAACTCCCTTAGGGTTGGGTGCCATTTTCCTGGAAGTCTGGTCAAGAGATGTGGCCTCAGATGGGAAGAATCAGGTCAGTTAATAGGAATACCCTAGTGGTTGATCTGTTAGAATATGAAGCGTAGCAGAATCAGAAATAGGGAACTCAACTAGTAAAGGAAATTATGAAAATCTAATATGGCCCCAGGGCCAAGGTCAAAACCAGCAAGCCAGATAAGGCACAAGCCACAGAGAGTAGAAGGGATTGTTGTTAAATGGGTTGTCCCCATTCTGACATTTACTATGTGACATGATCATTTAACCTCAGTCCCAGTTTTCTCATCTCTAAAATGGGATGATAATACCTAACTCACGAAGTGATTTTGAGGGAAAATTTCACAGTTTTCAGTTTTTAAAGCACAGTATAAATGCTAGGAATTATTTGTTCTCCTAACAGAGATCTAACTTCAAGTTTGGCCTACTGATGATACTGTTTTGGGAATTTCCTCAACAGCTGTATATACTGATGAAGTCTTATTCATCCCCATGTTGAAAATCTTCCTTCAGGCCCTGTATCTATCTCAGATACCAGTTCTATGTCCTCTAGACTTAGCAGGAACCAGATGGAAGCTGATTCATCCAACATGCTGGTTTTTGTCATTAGATTCTTTTCTCAAAGCAGTAACTAGGACCCTCACAAATGAGCTTTTGCCCAGGGCCTTGGCACACAGCTTTTTTTTTTTTCATAGATTGTTAAGGTTGTCTGTCAGATGTCTTACCTCAGGATAAGTTAGAGTACTATGTTTTGTTGGGAGGAACTGCAAGTAGAATTGAAATATTTTGTGTCTGAGCATTTATATAGTCCCCAACTTTTTCCAGTTGGAATTTTAGATGTATTTAAACAATTATAAAATTTAAAGAAGACTTTTTAAAATATTAAAACTAGGGTCCTCCACCCCACCCCCATAATCCCCTTACCCTTCTTTACCTATCTGGTTATCCTGGAAAATGGTATGCACAAGAAAATTTAATCTATTGGGGGAAAAGCAGCAGCATTTCTATAAGCAAAATGACTCTGATGAAATTCTTTGAAGGAGTAAATGCATATCTAGACTTGAAAAAGACTTGAAAAATACCTACACAAAATACTACTTTAAAAATTGAAAGATCACGCTGAGTGGAAGGCTTTTGAAAAATCATTGCTAACTTTGTAGCTATCTCAGATAGTTGAGATGTCTAGACAACTAACCAGTCTATAAAAGGAAATTTACTTGATTTGCAGGCACAATTATGTTAGTACAAGCATAATTAAATGCAACAGGATTGTATTTGTTGCACTGTGTTATGTGGAAGAAATCTCAGCAAGGATATGGGGAGGCATGGCATTCAGATCTCAAGAGAACCTTAGAGGAGCATGGTAGAAGCCACTGGTACTTGCCTCCTCTTGACATCTAAAGAAACATCAAAAGAAATTTTTCATCTAAAATAAAAACAGCTGAGAGATTTTCCACATAAAATAAAAATAGATGATGTGAGCAAAAGAGGATTTCTGGGACCTAAGGTAAGGCTAGATCACCCGCTTTATATTGTCTGATTTTATAGATGCAGGAGGTCTGAGAAATTAGAAAGGAGAAAATGGATTTAAGTAAATGGGATGACTTTGAGAATGATATTAGGGAGAGAAAGAAAGGTCATTTTACCAGGTATAGAACGTACAGATGGTGGCTAAAAGAGCAACTGGTGGTGGGGCAGGTTCTTACCTGCCTCCTTTTTGAATATATTCCACAATAATCATTTTTAGAAACCCAGTAAAAAATAACCCGTCTGACATTGAGGGTAGAATCCAGTGTAGATACAATGTAGGTCCAGTTCAACATTAAGTAATTAAACTGATTATAAGCAAAGTACTGATATTGTCTGAACATCTGTTACCTGGCCTGGTGGTTTAGAATTCAGGATGATGGAGTATAGGGGTCCTTTTAGGAACTACATTTCAAACCATTAGGGGTCTTGTCTGAATATGTGCTACTGAAAAGCTAGCTTCTTTTTCTCTGGAATCTGCTGGGAGTCTTTTCTCCTCTTATAGAAAATTAGACAATAAGATTGATTTACAGTGGTGTCCCATGGAAAGGGATTTAGCTCTGGAGCCAAACCCCTTCTGGTGCACAGAAGTGATTTAAGGAGAGCTACAGTTGCTGTGGTGGTGAGGATAATTAGCTACCATCTCGCCTGAAGCTATAACTACCTCTCAGCTACCCATGAGATGATGAGAAATTTCCTAGCTGAGGCACTTCATGTTTGGTAGCCCCACATCTCTCTTTCTGGCATCTGGCCTGCTCAATCCTGGGTCCCAATAACTATGCCCAGATTGAGTTTGGAGTCTTGGGAAGTTCGTGAAGATGTCACCCCTCATTAGGGAGGCTGAGATGGAAGAGGCTCATAATAGAGCAGGAAAGAAAGGTGGAAAGGGGAGAGAAGACAGACTATCCTGAAGGAAACCAGACATCTGGCTTTTCAAGCATGAAATGCCAAAAGAGGAAATATACAGGGAACCACTGGTTACCCAATGCTCATTTTCAGAGACCCAATAGGAATAGAAGGGGTGGGGGTGGGGGGTTCAATTAATTCCACCCATGGCCCTGTACTTGAATCATCTCTGGGATTTTGATCAAGAATTCTCACAACAGGAGTTCTTCTAATTTCAAGAAGTCTAAGTTGCATTGTAGACAAATCAATAACAATCCCACTTAACAGTTCCCTCTGAATGTTTTAGCTTACTTTCTGAGAATTAATTAGGCAATTTGAAGAAGTAGTTTATCAGCTGTTGGTCTTGTTTTGTTTTGTTTTGTTTTTCAAATTTTCAGTTGCACTTTCTTTTCCCTCTGATCCCAGTCTACTGAGGCCTTGAATATTCCTTGAAATGATTGACTTCCCATATAAACAATCACTGCAATGTCTCTAACAGTAATTGAAGTAGGCTTTTTAAGAGCTATTAGTTTTATACATTTTCAAGGAGTAATACCCATTTTTTAAACCACTGTATTAAGAACAGAACAAAAGAGAACAATGAAACACATGTGTATGATATGAAGTCTAGCATTTAACTGAGAGAAACTTCTGACTTTGAGGAAACTCAACTCAATAAGGTTTCTACCAAAGTTAGACTTCTGATTCAGCCTAGTAGTAGTAGAAGCACCTATCCATGAACATTAGTGCCATGAGATGAAGTCATATCAAAAATTTTAATAGGCCCAAGTAATTCAAATTCATATTCAAAAAAGTCAGTTTTCATCACTCCAGAACTTCCTGGGAGACCTTTCTCTGGTTTTAGAAGACAGAGTAGTTTATATATAATTTAGAGTGGTGCATCTCAATCAGCCTTAGGATTAGTAGTGGAAATGGGCAAAGCCAACTCCTATTTCAGTGGGAAAGGTCATTTAAGGCAATCATGCACCATCAAGGTAAAGAATGGGAATTAAGAGGATGCCTTATAGTGTTAGCTCTTAGTTTTTCAAGACTTCATCCCTAGGAAGGAATAAACAGAAAGCCAGTTAGCAGAGTGAAGGTGCGAATCAGGAACACAAGAAGGTAGAGCTGTATATAATAACTAGCTGACTCTTCCTCATAGAAGGACTGGGTAACAACTTCAATAATTAATGTAGGGGAAGAGTCTTTCCACTAGTCTCCATCAAAGCATATATAATCCCTTAATATTGATCAGATACAACTGTGATAGGAAGATGTCTCCCGCTGCTCACCTCTTGAACCTTGTTGTCATCATTTGTTGTCAACTGTATCACTGTAGCCTGTGGTATAGATGTAATTGTGCTAATCTGAAGAAGACATCTTGGAACCAAAATAAATTAAAAAGTTGATATGGTATCATCTTACAATTATGGCCCAGCTCTTATTCGTGGAAGGAAAACCTATCAAATGAGGGAAGAAAACATCTCACCAAACTATGAAAGAAGAAGAACCTGCCTGCTGCCCCTTGCAGGTCAGGAAACCCTACCTCTCTCTGTGCAGGTGGCTGCCATCCAGAGATTGCAAGTGTGACTTCCACAAAGGATAGAGGAAGACATGGGGAGCTATACCCAGTTATCTCATATCATTACTAAATGTTTTGCAAATACTCCTTAATTAATCATTTGAATGTTACTTTGGTTCCATGTCTTCACAGTGGTAGATTCCTGAGCCTGGCCCAGATTTCATATCTTTTCCAGTCACCATAAAAATAGGTTGTTTTCTTCCTAATCTATCAGTAAAGGTAGAGCATTTATTTTCTCCTGTTAAAAGCAAGTAGCACATTTCAAATCTTATGAGACGTGAAGCTAGTCACATTTAAAAACTTTTAGGGAAATAGCTAGTTTCACATTGGATAAAGCAATAGACTTGGAGTCAAGTAGATCTGAATTCAAATTCTACCTCATATACTTACTAGCTCTGTGATTTTAGGCAAGTTAATTAATTACTGTCTATCTCAGTTTCTTCATCTGTCAAATGGGGTTAATACCTCACAGGGTTGTTATAAGGAAAAGAAGATAATATTTGATAATAGTTACAAAGTGCTTTGCAAGCATTAAAGTACTATATAAAAGCTAGCTATTTACTATTATTGTTATTTATTGTACTTAATTATTTCTAATAACTAATTATTAATATTATCATTTAATATTATTAAGTGCCCAACACTAATACATATTTGGTCATTTCTCTCCTGTTAAATTGATTAGACCTAAACTTTGTTTCCTTTTCTATATTTATAATATATCTTTCTATCCACATAAATCTTTCTCAGTCCCTTATAAAGCCAAAGTAGCGAACATAGATCATTTTCAAATGAAAGCTTTTAAAAATGAAAGCTACTATGGCTACCTTCTGCTTTATAAATCAATTCCTATATAAATCTGGGGTTCTTTGTTTGGAGAACCCAGCTGATTTCTATTAATCATCATTATTTTTAAAAATTTGCTCTGGAATCTATCTAGCTCATGCCTTATTTCTTTTCTTAAATTTGTGGTTTGCTTACTGATGTTTATATTTTGAGAGTGATTTGAAAAGTAAGCCATTTAAACCAAGATTTTTTGGGGAAAAGCCAATAAACTGAATAAAGTTTATAATATTACATCCCACATCATAATAGCATTTACTCAAGAAATTATCCATTGAGTTCCCATTACTTTAAGCCCCCATACTAAAATTGTCAGAGAAAACAGCTAATATTTCTAAGACCTATGTCCAATTATAAGAATTAGTGAAAAATAATCTTCAAAAAAGTAAAATGTCTTAAATGGTATGAAATTATATTCTCAAAAAAGACAACTTTTCAAAATAATTCTTTTAAGATCAACTATTTGCTAAACTTGTGTTTTCATTGTTTGTGATTTATATTGTTTCAAGATGATTGGGTTCACAGATTTAGAGCTGCAAGGAGCATGAGAGGTCCTCTTGTTTTTATAGATTCTAGACAGCTTAAATGACTTGTCTGAGGTTACACAATTACAGAGTAGGGATTTGAACCTACAGCTTTCGACTCCTTACCAACTGGTCTTTCCAGGTTATCAGTGTAGTATTGCAGTTTATCTAAAAACATCTTTCTAATTTATTATGAAACATTTTGTGTGTTACAGTATGTGACATCCTCCATTTCTAAGTGTACATGTCTTTTTATTTCAATAGGTATTGATTTTAGTTATATAGTTTTTAAATATGAAAATCTAAATTTAAATGTCTATATTTAATTTTACTAATAGGAGCTACGATTGGAAGTAGTTACAAAGAAAATTATGACTCAAATTTCTCTTTAAAAATCTTTAATGAAATAATAAAGAAAAATCTGCCTATCACCAATTATCCAGTCAGTCAACTATGATTTATTAAGCATCAGCTTTGTATCATATACTGTGCTAAATTCTTGGGATACAAAGAACAACAAAAAGCAATCCCTGCTCATATGGACCTCATAGTCGATTATGAGAGAAAACATGCAAAAAACTATGAATAAACAAGAACTCTGTAGGATAAAGTGGAAACATTTTCAAAGGAAAGATGATATAAAGAGGAATTAGAAAAGCTTCTTCCCAAAGATTGGACATTAGCAAAGACTTGATGGAAGTCAGGAAATCCAGAAATTGGAAATAAAAAGGCAGAGAGTTCCAGGCATGGGATAAAGCCTATATGTAAAATTACCAAAGTTAGGAGATGGAGTACCAAGTGAGAAGAACATCAAGAAGACCCATGTCAAAGACCCAAAGAATACAAGATGGGAAGTAATGTAGAACAAGACTGGCAAGGTAAAAAGGGTCCAGGTTATGAAGGGCTTTAAAAAGGCAAATCATGAATTTCATATTGATCCTGAAGGTAATGAGGATTCACTAGTGTTAACTGAATCAGGAGTTACATGGTAGAATTTGGACAATACACACACGGACACACACACACACACACATACCACTCCTCCCCCACAAATAACCAGATTTTAGCAGGGTTCTTTTTTTCTAGTTTTTATATGAATATTTTATAGTGTAAAGGCAAACACCTAGATTTTATCAAAATAAAAAAATGCCTTTAAATCTCCTATTCTTTCTATTCAAGACCCTATTCAAAATACCACTACTCCTACTGGCTAATGTAGAACTGAATTAGTAATCTTTAAATTTCTTTATGGATCAGCATGGGACACTTGAAATTTTAGTAAAGTATTTTTCATTATATTCCTTGGATCTTAAAATAAAAGATTTTTAATTGAGAAACTTATATGAGACATAGTCTGTATTGTGATTTCAACTCTAATTCCTTTTTCCTCTTAACTTAAATTAAATACAAATGAAACTTTTAAAGATTATTTATAAGAAACCAAACTTACTTGCAGTTTCTCATTCCAAAAAACCACGTGTTCCTAAATATACATATATAAGTATGTTTGACAAAATTTGAAAAACAGGAATCAATCCTTTTAATAATGGAAAAAGCAATATAAATGAATTGTAAAATACTTATAAGCATTTGTCTCTTAGAAATTCACTTGCATCTTGCTGAGTAACTTCAAAAATAGGACCAACCAAGGTTTAGATTTCCCACTGTTCCCCTCTACTTTATAGAGTTAAAGACTAAAGAAAATATTGGAACCTGGGACATTGGAGAGTTTGGGTAGCAACAAGTAGCAAAAGCATCATAGAGCTAACACTCAGTACAACAGTATGGAGCACTTCATGGTTTGCAAAATGTTTTTCTAATAATAATTGGGTTAGGTAGATAGTACACAGTGTGCTAAATATTGTACAAATTATATACAGTAGACTTCTATGGTATCATTCTTTGGAAGAACTGAAAGTGCTTTTATGTAATATTTTAATTGTTTGTTCCCATGGTAAATCTCAAGAATTTTCAATCACCTGATGACTGACATTACTCCAATATTCCAATAGATTTGTAATTTCGTCCATGTAGGTAATTCTTCCTATTATACAGATCAGAGATAATACAGACAGTCCATGATTGTCCATCTTGTACAACTCTTATCCACCCACAACCTCCTAAAAATGTGACAGAGAGGATTCGCTCAATCCATTTTAATTCCACAAGAATTTATCCAGAACCTACTATATGCTAGGCACTGAAATATGCCTAGGAATTAAAGAAAATAAAAATATAAACAGTTGTTGCCTTCAAGATAGAACTAATTTTCAAAATAGCAAAGTGATAAAAAAAAACAGCTACTAAATACCACTACTAATAGCTGACATATTTATAGTGGTTCACAATTTATAAAGAAAGGCATTGTTCCATTTTATCCTTATACCAATTCTATAAGGTAGGTACTACAAATATTTTTATCTCACTTTTTACATGAAGAAGATGAGATCAGGAAGGTAAATAAAATCAGGAAATCTTATCAATTCTGTCTCTATAATAGCTTTCATGTCTGTCTCCCTCTTTTCCATTTCTATAGAAAGTTTCTGGTTTGGGTCTTATCTCTTCTCAAGGCTACTGTGAAAACTTCCCAAATAGTCTTTCTGTTCCAATTATAATCTGTATTCCACAGTGTCATCTGCATAACCGTCCTAATGCATCTACCCAAAAACCTTCAGTGAGTCTATGCTACCTAGTAAATGAAATATAAAACTCTGGTCTTTGTGTTTAAGACTTTTGAAAAATTGTACTGCTCTCGACACAATTTTTATGTTGCCCTCTCTCTTCTGTTTTCTCATTTACCTTTGCCTGGACTTCTCCTTTCCACTGATCACATTCTATCTCATAGCAATTATTTGTACTCATGTAACTATACCACTTTCCCTTCCTCTAACCCATTTTGTAAGATTTGCGTGGCATCTGTTTTCATACCTCCCCAAACTCATGACAGGCTCTTCATAAATGATTGTCTAATGGAACTGAAATGTTATTTGTTCAGAGTCACACAACGAGGAAGAGAGTTGTGACTTCAATATTCCAAATCCAAATCCAGTGTACTTTCTAGATGATAGATTCTTAACCTTGTTCTCTAGATTGTTTTTTCTTTAAAATATTTCAACATTAATATTTAAAATTTCGTAACTGTATTTCAATATAATCAGTTTTTCTTTGTAATAACATGCATTTTGTGATACACCTTCAAGACCATTCTTCTAAGGAGGGATCCTTAATGTTCACCAGACCACTAGAGGGGTGTAGGACATGGACATACGAAAAAGGTTAAAAACCCTACTTTTCAGGGCTCTGATATGATAGATGAGGAAAGTGAGGTAGCTCAAGAGCAATGAAGTGACTTGCTAATGATAAGGAGATAGAAGGAAAATTCATTAAGCACTGTGCTAAGCATTGGGAATAGAGATAGAAGCAAATAAGACAGTCTTTGCCCTTAAGATTATATCCTAATGGAAAAAAACCAACAACACTGAGAAAAATTGTTATACATATTAAACGTTAAAACAAAAATCAACAGTAAAAACCCATAAACATTTAAAAGTGCTCAAAAATATTTGCCCAAAAATAGTGTCCATTCCCCATTCATATAGTTTGCAAATAGCCCAAAGCAATCCCACTTGTATAGCTTATAAGAAACCAAGGTTGCCTTGAAAGAATAATCTGAGGAGAAAAGTTTATTGAATATCAGCAAGCTCAGGATCATTTTCTGTTATAGAATATTATAGATTTTCTTAACTTTTTCCTTTGCTCTCCTCCAAGAATAATAGAATTTTGTTTCACAATATCATTAATGTTATATGGCCATTGAGGTGATTTGAATACATGTAAGAAATTAAATTTCATCACTAGAAAATATTCCCTTCTCCTGAAGTCTGGAATTTCTCACTGATTTAGCGGGTAGTTTTCCAGAGGTAACCATGCCCTAAAATTTCAACAGCTACTCATGAAGTTGGTGATGAACTTTTCCAGCTTTGGCTAAACAAGTCTTTCTCTAACATTGTGTCATAACTTGTACCCATATTATGAATATTCAAGGAGAGAGAGAGAGAGAGAGAGAGAGAGAGAGAGAGAGAGAGAAGATGGAGGGAGGGAAGAATGGAGGGAGAGGGAGTGAGGAAGGGAGAGAGAAATAAATAATTCCTTTGATATTCATATATCTCTATAAAATACATATACATATATAATTAGATTGTGATAAAATGTTTGGGTCACTACATCAAGAGGAAGGGAACTGACTCTCATCCTTACTTCTATCACTTAATGACTTTCCCATCCTAGTCAAATCATTTCCCTTCCCTGCTTATTTCATCTTTCAAATAAGATTTAATGGTAGCCTTTTCCAGGCCATATGATTTCTTGCAGTCACTACAAGTCCTAAAATCTATGATTTTCTATGTTAATTTACCCATTTTTTTTGGTTGTTCAGTCATTTTCCAATTGTGTCTATCTCTTTCTGATCCCATTTGAGGTTTTCTTGGCAAAGATTCTGGAGTAGTTGGCCATTTCTTTCTCCAAGTAATTTTATAGATGAGGAAACTGAAGCAAACAGGGTTAAGTGATTTGCCCAGAGTCACATAGCTAGGAGGGGTCTGAGACCAGATTTGAACATAGCAATATGAGTCTTCTTGACACCAGGCCTGGCATTCTATACATTACACCAATTGCTCTCAATTTTTATAAGTTCATATACTAAGGTATTAGAGAAATATAATTTTTCTTTACTCAATTATAAAAAGAATACAATGATAAAGATATATATATATATACATATATATATATATATAACAAAAAATATTACCGTCTTGCTAGATAGGCCACAGTAACAGTGCTTTGCTGATATACTCCATTTTACGGATGAAGAAAAAAAAGGCAAAGAGGTCACATGACCTGTCCAGCATCACACAGCTAAGAAATATTTGTGACCACATTTGAACTCAGGTCTTCAGGCCTAGTGCTTTATCCACTGTGCCACCTAGGTGCCCCTATATAATCCTCTGTAAATATGTATATTTATTTTTGCTTTCTATAGCAATAAAAATGACTATAATTTATAATATAAGCAGAAATGGGAAAAGAACTAAACTATTTATGTTTTTGACCTTTTTCCTTGACTCTAGAATTAGCTTTTTTCTAACTCCTCTCAAAAAATCCCAGCTGACTACTATGGTACTCTAAAAAAGCAAACCCAAAAAATAAACCATATAGATCCCAAATGACTCACATAGACAAAACAACAATATAGAAAATATTCTAGTTTATAAGAAGAGGAAAAGGGAATGAAGATATGTATAAGCCCATTGAGTTCAAAAATTACAATTCCTTAGTGTTTTATTGTAGAAAGACTAATTATATATGTAATTTTATCTCTAATTCTTACTAAGATTGTGGCTTCTAGTAATATACTCATAATAAATTTCACTGCATTAGAACCATTTGTACATATTAGAACAGTTCAAGGTTTTTACTATGTATAAAAGATGAATTAGCCTAGTGTCAGTAGGACACACACTTGAGTTTAATTTTTTTTTTAATACATTGGGGCAACCTAAAGAGGAGAATCCCCTTGAGTTCAAATTTGATGTTGGGTTACAATGAGAGCCTTGCAAATATCATTAGACATTAAACAAAGGTTTATTTTGCTCAGACGTCCTATCCACCCCAAAAAAAGCAACAAATATACAGACCCAGCCCCTCTCATTTCCAACTGAAACTCAGTAACCAAAGTGGTTTTAGGCATCAAGTCTGAGAAACCTTAGCTCCTGAAGACTAGGATCAATCAGGTCATAAAGCATCACAATTAAAATTGAGATTGACCAGTTACACTCTCATGGGGCCAATAGCATGTGATTAAGGGTTGAGGTAATTCCTGTAACTCACCACCAATAACAACCAAACCTTACTTTTTTCCCTCCATCTAGTTAGTAAAAACTAACTAGTGAATATGGAGATAAAACTACTGACATCAACTTCATGTTCTAAGCATCTAGCTAACCTAGATAAATTCATTCAACAGTTGAGATCTGTTGTATACAAATATCCCAATGAGTAAATGAGGCAGTATTTAAGGGAGAAGGAAAAAATAGATACACTGTTGGTAGAATTGTAAACTGATCCAACCATTTCAGAGAACAGTTTGGACCTTTGTCCCAAGGGCTACAAAACTGTAGTTACCAGTCTATTCAGACTCTCAAAAAAGGAAAATATAAATGATTAACAAATCATTATTCTAACTTGTTTGGAAATAAAAATTTACTGTTTTAAATGTCCTGCATCCAGTGGGTATTCAAGAACTATTTGTAAAAGCAATGAATGATTAAATTTTGTACAGTACCTCTCAAGGTATGAAAAATACCTAAGGTCAATTAATTTTAGACTAAAATGTATTAATGTAATAATGTAATCCAAAGCAATGAATAAGATAATGCAATAAATGTCTTTAAGGTGTTTATCTAATAAGTAAAATGCATTCTTTTTCTATTAAAGAGAAAATTAGAAGACTTGAGCTCTGACTGGAAGGCAGTAAATCATTTACTTGAAGAGGTAAAGGGAAAGCCAAAAGGAGTAGCGTCTGGACCTACTGTTCCTGGTGTCTGTAAGTACAATAGAGTGAATTATCTTTAATGTTCAAATAAAATAGAAAAACAAAGATTCTGCAACTAAATATGAAAAGAGAAAAGTTATATGTGTGATTAGTGTTTTTTAAAGATATCTAAATATAGTGGATTTTAAAAAAATAGTATTTATCTAGTGGAAATCTTGATCAGAAAGAGTCACAAAAGCATTTCTTAAAATTAATATTAAGAAAACCTGAAGAGAGTTTCAAAATTTTTTGAGAGCAATAATGAGAAATATAAAGCAAGAGAGAGAGGGAAATAGAGACAGAGAGGAGAAGAATAAAGAAAGAGAGAGGCTGAAAAAGGAGAGTAGGAAAAGGAAGAAGGGAGCGGAAACATACCAGTCATCCAAGCAGATGTGGATAGGGGAAAAAAAAGTCTCCATTTACCTATGTTGTAATCCTTTCTCAAAAACAAAAACAAAACAAATAAAAAACAACTTCATGTAGTCAGTCTTTATTTGACATAAAATCCATTGGTTCAGGTTTACCAAGAGAAAGAAGCATTAGTATAGTAATAGAGTTGTGGAGGCATGGGGCAGCTTTGACAATTAAACAAAAGTAAAATCATTTTGATATTGCCATGCTTGGTCTTGATCTACAGCATGATTCGAGGTATGATGAGAAGAGTAAGGTATATTGTTTTTTTCTTTCATTGCTAATATTCTAAACTAGCTGGGTTTTAGTGGCTGTATTAGCCAGAAAACATTTTAGCAGCAGGTACAAACACTACTTGAATTAAAACCCACTTTGCAATTTAAGGACTATACTTCTGTTGTTTTGCTAGGGCTTTCTAAACAGTCAGAACTATCTTCAGTGACATAGGAGGACTGAACATCATGTGCAAGCATTCATTTTTTTTTTTTGGTCAGTCAGAGGCACTAAACTTGCTATGTCAGAATCTGTATTCATCTGATTATGTCAGGTCCGTTTCTTTTTATGAGCTGTAAATTTGTGTTTTCTCAGCACATATGCATCCATTTTGTAGTACATTGTTGTCCACTTGAATTTGTTTTCTAGCTAGATAATGTTCATAAGCCAGTTAGTTCTCACTTTATGAATGGGTCGTGTTCCAGAAGTTCATATCAGAGTCAATTGTTGGTATCTCATAAGCTATTTTATCATAGAAATCCTGAAAATAGTAGTTTGGTTCCCAGTTCAGATCACAAATGTCTATAAACAGATGAGGAAACTGAGACCCAAAGAGTCAATTTAACTTCTACAAAGTCTAGTCACTTAAAGATACAGGACTAGAAAAGAAAACAGTCTCTTGATTCCTAGTCAGATATTCTTTAAACACTTGTGGCTTATTTCCTCCAAAATTTAGTTTTGATAAAAATAAGTTTATCTGACATTCTAACAACTAGGCATCTCTTTTAGTTGGCCTGTCACAGCTACAGGGTAATAACAGTTTATGGCCTAATCACATCCCTCAGGCATTGCAGGAGTCTGAAGTATTTCCTGAGTTATTAAAGAAAGATTAAATTATATCCAGAATTGTTTTTTTAATATCAAGCCAATGCTATTATAATTGTTTTACAACTGGTAATTCAACATATTATAGTCAATAACTCCCAACCTTACATAGTGTAAAGAGTGATGCACTAAATGCCAAAAGATTTTGTTACAAGGCATAGTTTTGAGGTGATGGGTGAATCCCTTAACAGCTAAGTCTTAGTTTTCTCATCTATAAAATGGGGAAAATATGTACATTATTAAGCTTAATGGGATGTCATGAGAAAAGGGCTTTATAAGCTCTACAAATATGTTATTGCCTCTTCTGTACTTCAATAAATGAGATATTGAAGAGACTATGCATATCCTTCCATGCTTAGCAAAAGCCCTTCTTTGCCTTAGCAAGAAACCTTCATGAGTTTCACTAGACAAAAAAAAATTCTTCCTGGTGGCCAATATCACCTTTCCAGTGAAAATTCTAGAAATTAGCTAATTTTGTCCTTGGATAATGAACCTGAACCATTTCCCCATCACCTCGGATAGGATAAGAGTATATTGTTTAAGGAACTAAGATATTTTCATATCTAAATGGACATTTATTTAAGCATATCCTGTTTAACTTTAAAGTTTAAGGTATAACTTTAAACAGATATTCAGTGTTAGGTCAGCTCTATTTGTAATACTGGGTTCATAATATATTGTCTGGAAAGAGGAATTAGGAAACAGTACCCTACTACACATCAGGATTCCAATACAAGTGATGCTGAAAAGAAAACAAAAAATGACAAAAATATCTTCATCCCTGGTCAGTGACTTGTAAACTCTAGATTCAATTCATTCATGTTGCTTCATCTTGAGAATAAGAAATTCTAATGATTCTTTTTTACTTTGCTAAATCAGGTGCATAGACAATTCATAATTCTGCTACTGTGAACCATCACTCACACATATTTACATTAAAGAGAGAAAAGAGAATTTCTGAATACTGTAATCTCTACAGCTGCCTCCCATTTGCCTTTAATTCTTTTCATGTTGTTGAATGAATGGATGAGTCAACATCCATTTAAAATCCTTACCATGTACTCAGCACTGTGCTATAGGCAGCAAAAAGCAAAAGACAACTTAGTCCCTCTTCTAAAGACTCTTAGATCTTGCTGGAATCATAGAAACAGGCAAATACAGCCTCATGCACAGGAGGAGTCAGGGAGTCCCTGACTAGTTTATGTACAAATGGCTTTCTTCAAATCCCTATCTAAGGACCTAAGACATCCTGGCAGAATGATTCAGAAATCAGAGGAACTCTTCTATATTCCATGATGCTGCCACTTGGGAATTCCAATTCATACTCCATTTCCTTTCCTGTCCTTTCTATTGTTGCAGAGCCAGGGACTACAAAAGATTACTACTAGAAAGAGCTCCCAATTCAGTCCTCTGCTTCTTACTTTAGGATTATTAGGTAAAAGACTTAGAAGTGGAAAGGACCACACTTTAAGCCATACTTGTGGGTTGCTTCCTCCCAAATTCAATTTTGACAAACATAGATGTATCTGGCATTCTAGCAATTAGGCATCTCTTGTTGTTGGCATGACACAGCTATAATGTAATATACTGTGATCCAATTTTGATAAATTGGACCTATTTGGTATTCTCGCAAGAATACCAAATATTTTTATAATCTTTGGAGACAATATTATAAATAGGAAATAATACAGTATAAACTAAATGCATTTGACATATAGAAAACTTGAGTAGGAATCTAATCTTATCTCTGCAAGTGATTAGCTGCATGACTTTGGACAATCTGAATTGCTTCTCTGTGCCTCAGTGCTCTGATCTTTAAGATGAGGGCTTGGGAATAGATCCAGGAATCCAAGGATTTAGCCAGTAGATTTCAAGGATCTAAGAACTTAGATGGTGGGGCAGGATTTCATCTGCATATACATATTATTGATTTCCCCTGTAAATCCAAGTATTTTATTTTATGAATTTAATAATTCTCTGAGAAGGGGTCTGTAGCCTTCACCAAATTGTCATAGGGGACCATGATACACACACTCAAATGTCTAAGTACTCCAAGAATAGATAATTTCCCTTGACCTTTAATCATACAGGAGTCATTCAATAAGTATTTATTATGGACCAGTTTTTCACTGAAGTGTAATGAAATTAAGGAGAAAAGCACCATGAAATATCTCATACAGCACACAAGAAAAACTTCAGTTCTTGGAACTAATAAAAGCATACTGTACCTAAAGCTACCTACATTTCTCAGAATTAATTAATGCAGAATCCATCGACCTTGAGCAAGTTGCTTTGGTTTTTGTGTCCCTCCTGGATAGAGTTCAAAATCTTGCCCCAGTTTTTAACTGTTACCACCATGTAAGCAAAATGGCAAGATTTAGCAGCCTATAAATCATCAGGAAAATTATATGTTTTAAGTAAATTTAATGATGATTATTTAAAAACACACACAAAGTTATAGAAAAGAATAAAAATTAAATTCAAATCCAGCGTTAGACATTTACTAGCTATATGACCCTAGACAAGTCACTTAACCTCTTCCTTCCCTATTTCTCTTACCTGCAAAATAAGGACAGTAATACCCCCAAGTTACTCAAGTTGTTGTGAAGAAAAAATAAAATAATATTGTGGAGCCCATCCCAAACGTTTAACATTATATAAATTTTAGCCACTATTATTCAAATTTATCATCTTTGAAAACTGAATTTGAAGGCATAACATACTCCTAAAATGGGAAATTTAATTCTGACAGGTTTCTTATAAAATAAAAAGTAAGGGCTTATTTCCAAATAAAGAAAAAAAGAAATGTATAGTTCTTTTTTACAGCAGTCAAGTTTCAAAGCTTCAATAGTCAACTAAACACTACAGTGCCATTACTTTTGTGCTCATTGTTTTGTACTGTTACAAGAGGAATATTTGGAAAACAAACAAGAAAAGGGGAAATGGTAGATAGTTGCAGACACTTTGGATTTATCATCTTTCGCTAGCTTTAGATGAAAATCCCTGAAAGATCTGGAGGAACTTCCTCATTTATTTGTGTTGTTTACATTATATATTGCCTGGCACAAAATATAAAGAGGTCTTCATAAAGTCGTATTTGAGGATGCTATGATCATGGCACCAAACTATTATAGAGTGGAGGAGCTACATGGGAAGATATTAGAGTATGTTTATGCATTATGAAGGGCAGGGAAAGTGTGCTATCAAACCGTTAATTGGAAAAGAGAAAAATGAATGACTCGGGATGTTATTTATTTGTTTCCATTTGGATTTTTAAAGGTGATTTTCATTAAATTTCAAGCTATTCCCTTTTAAAGTCCTTTATCATTCACTATTAACTGAATTTTATAAAAGCAAATAAAAGAAATCTAAGGCCAGGTAAATTTGTTGGGTTCTTATACGTTTTTAAAGAGGTTAATTTGGGTTCAAATGTTACATTACTATATATTTTCTATTCTGTTTTTAATTGGACACTTTTTATATCATGGAATTCAGGTTATATAAACTGTATAGCTCCTATAAATCTGGGAAAAGACATCAACTTGTCCACATACTTTTTCTTTCTTCCTCTAAATCCAAATCTTTGTTTTCTTCAAGAACAGAAAACCCCCAAACTGAAAGAGAGCCATCTACTCCAGCCCCAGCACAGTTTCCTATTTCTGTCCCTACCAATGACAGCCTTGTTATTGTCTATGCCAGACTGGGTGCAATCTGGATAATTTTTAAATAATCTCGGCTGGATTAGATTGTGATGACAATTGTTAGGGGCCGCCTTAATGTCAACACCATATTTAAAGTTCCATATTGAGAAGAACTGAGACCTTCACAAGTAATTGGATAGTTAACAAATGGAAGTTTACTTTGTCCTAAAACAAGGAGGATGTGCAAGAAGTTATAGTGGGACTTTGCTTCTCTGGTTACTGCCTCTGTCATTTCCATATGTAACCAATTCTGGTCAACAGGGCAGGATAAGATGACTCATTTGTTCTTTAGAAATCTTCCAAGTCCTGAAGAAGCTAGTTGGCTCAGAGGATAAAGAGCCAGTCTTGCTCTTTAATTTTTTTTTAATTTTTTATTAATTTAATTTAATTTAATTTTAATTTAATTAATTTAATTTTTAAGAATTGAGGTCCTGGTCTCAGACACTTCCTCCTGTGTGATCTTGGGCAAGTTACTGAAGTGTACCTTCCTAGCCCTTTACCCTTGTTCTTCTGCCTTGGAATCAATTCTTAGTATTGATTCTAAAATGGAAGATAAGGATTAAGAAAAAATAAAAAGTAACCCTCTAAATCAGAGGGTCTCAACTCCTTGTGGATAGGACTTTTCCAAACCCTTAGGTGACCAGGAAGCTACTTGTTGAGGGCCAAGAAAAATCCCTTGGACAGCTTTGCTTCATTTTAGGGAAAACCCATCTCTATTGCAGAGAAATAGGGAGCTACCATAACAATGTAGTGAGTGAAATTTGATGCTTAAGTAATTAAAACAGCCTAATTCATCCATACTTTTGCTTATTTTTATTAACTAGATACAAACAACTCTGAAAATACTCAAACTTCTCCAAATCCATAGCTGAATATTCTGCAACAGTCTGTGAAACCACATAATGAGAGAAAGAAATTAAAACTATATCCTGTCTCTGGATATCTTATAGCCCTAAGCACTGACAGAGATATAACCTAGGATTTGGCAGCAGCAGAATATATATGAAACAGTGTGCAATGAGGTTTCACAATCTGATAGAACATATCATGCCACATGATAGTGGTAAGAGTCATAACTGCAAATCGAATACCTGGCAGGCTCAAGTCACCGTTAAGGGGGGAGAAAAGTCGTTATAGTCAGGCAGTATACATCAGTCTTTTTAATCAGTCTCATGTATGAGAAATCACACCATCAGCAGTATCACTTTTTCATATGAAGGACAGTGATATACAGTGAAATCTCTATTATTCAGAGGTTAATTATCCATTTTGTAGATTATGCAGGTCCTTTTTTTCTCTCCCTTCTGACCTTTTGACAGTTTTATTGCTTGATTATTAATTCTATGAGAGGGAAAGAAGGAACAGGTAAAGAAGAAAAAAACTCCAATTAGTCAATTTTTCAATTGTCAGTAGCTACGGCAAAGAATTTTATGGGGGAGGAGGCTGAAAACTAATGACTAAATGAAGTTTTCAGATTATTAGAGGATTTCAATTATCCATGCCCTCCATTACCACAGATAATAAAGGGTTGGCTCTAGCACAAATGTCTTAACCTTGGTAGACTGTAAAGTTTCACTAATAGAGTAGCCTTGCATGGAATCCTGGGAAATCTATCATTAGATGTTACCTCTTTGCCTCATGTCATTGGTGTGTAGAGCCCCTCCTGTGGACATTTCTAACACTGATGCAGAACAGTACGTCCTCTGTGTTATTTAGTCATAGAGCTACATGAGACACAGACATTCAGTGACTTGTATCCCATAACTAGTATTTGTCCAAAATAGGACTTGAAACAAAGTCTTATTGTTCCTTAGGTGGTCTGCTTTGCACTGCTACATTGCTTTTCTATTAGCAAGGGGATGATAGAACTATTAGCAATTATTTTCATGTTACAAGTGCCCATATAATATTAGGGAGGATAATAATTTATGTATTCCTAAAGGTGTTCAGGTATAACCTATTTTTTTCCAGACAGAACCTCAACACATACAAACAGATGCACATACAATATTCTACTAAAGAATTTTAACTTTACTTTTAAAAAATAAAAGACAACAGAGAAATTGTACACATTATAGAATATAGTTTTGTGTCATATAAGGTCATGGAAAGGTTAAATGTTAAATATCTCTCCTACCAATTCCAAGAAAATCCTTGAAGAATGATCTTATGAATATAATCTTCTGTCTTTTATTACCAATATAAAATAATGTCCAAATTATTCAAGACAAGGAATTATTTTAATATGTGATATCAATAATCATAGGTGAGAGCATTTCTATTTACATTAAGCTAACAATTAGCTAAGCTAATTGGACCTCATTCAGATGAAACAGGATGGATCTGTTTCCCCCACCTTCTTTGTCCAATGAATACCAAATTTTGAGCCATACACATTTCAATGTTCTCTTTTATCAAATTTAAAATTTTGAGGCTTATTGAGAATGGAAATGCCATTGGAAATGGGCAAAAGTAACTTGTAAAAGAGCATACTTGAATGACAGATATCAGAGGAGATGTTAGCATGGAGAATTAAAGCATTTCAAGAATTATTCCAGGCCACATTGAAATCAGTTCCATTAAGACTTTGAGTAAAGGCAAGTGTGGTAAAAATGAAAAACAATACCAAGAACTGACAAATCATTGCTGAAAAACTGCCTAGTTAATCCTCAGAAAACAAGCAAAGACAAAAGCAGGTGGGACTGTTATGAATTCCTCTATAGTGTAGTTTGAGTTTCTTGAAGTTGAAGAATAGCAAAAAAGCCAATAAAAACAACAGTTGCTAATCATTGCTATGAAGAGGAAGAAAAAAATCTTGTTTTAGGGTAGGCAATACAAAGATTGGAGACCAAAAATAAAACTGTTGTCAGAAGCATCCAAATGAGCCTGTAGCAGCTGTCCCGCTTCATCAGATTGTAAAACAATAACTCACAAAATGTTTTAGAAATGTTTCACTTTTAGTGGGCCTGAAAGACTCATTGAGGGAATGATGAATTTTGATGGATATACAGAGAAGCAGTATATTACAGAACTACGGAAAGTCCCAAATGGATATAGGATAATACAACATAGTCTTGAACCATGATGACTCACAAAAGATTAAAAAATGTATTTCAGAAAAGATAAACATTTTTCAATGACCTGACAATTCACTGATTTGAACCCTAATGAAAATCCACTGGTTATATCCACAGCTAGACTTAGAAAAATGAATTGTCCATTAAAAGTGTACTTAATATTCAATATGATAAGCTATTTCATTATAAAAGAATTAGGAATGTGTCAAAATCTTTTGAACACAATGGCAAATCTTGTATAATAAGTGATTGTAACAAAAGGAAGCCATGCTAATGATAGTGATGGATACTATTGTGCTATAAGAAATGGCAAGCAGGATAATTTCAGAAAAACCTGAAAAGGCTTATATGAACTGATGCAGAGTTAAGTGAGCAGAACCAGAAGAGCATTATATATAACGACAGCAATATTTCTTGAACTGTGAATGATCTATTTATGCTTAGCAATTCAGTGCTCCAAGCCAACCCCAGAGACTTGTGATAAAAAATCATCTGCCCTCAGAGAAAGAACTGAAGAAGTCTGAATATAGACTGAAACATATATTTCAATTTCTTCTCTCTGTTTAATTTGATATCTCTTCTACAAAATGACTCAGAAATATGTTTTTTTATGATTGCACGTGTAAAATCTATATCCAATTATTTACTATTTCTGGGACTGAGGAGGGCAAGGAGGGAGGGAAGGAGGATCAGAAGAAAGGGGAGAATTTGGAACTCAAAACTGAAAAAAGAATGTTTAATGTTGTTTATACATTTAATAGGGGGAAATTAAATGTTATTTTTAAAAAGGACACACTATATATTCAACCTTTTTGTAAAAATGTAAAAAATTGGAAGGTTTCTTCTATTAAGTAAAAATGTAATTGTTTTTTTATTTGACATAAATTTGTAGATGTGACATATTTGTTTAACAATTTGTCATTGTGATTTCAGTCAGGACAGTCTTTCTATAGGCTAATACAAATTGTGGTTGCAATTCAAAGCCATTTGCTCCCACCACATCATCAATGGAAAAAGAGAAATGCTTTCCATAGATCTGAGTCCCCTGATCTATAAAATAAAGGAATCGGGTTCCATGACATTAGAAACCCCTTCAGTTCTACATCTATAAATCTGTGTTTTCTTCTGTGTAGGAATGTACAATGAGTCTTGTTCACTATAAATATTACTTTAAAGTTGTTTCTCATCAATTTTGCCCCGTTCATATTGGTCCTCTTTTCTAAAAGAATTTTAGATTCTAATGTTATGTTAGTCAGCCCATCACAAATACATTTAGATATAGAACCTCTCCTGATATATGTCAATGTGAAATTTTTAGAAGTAGGGGCTAGATTTGCTCTTCAGATAGGAAACTCCTGGGAGAAGAAACTCCTTCTACCAATGTAGGTCTGTACCTTCTCTGAAACTCCTCTTAGACATAGCCAGTGGGAGAATTTGGCTTGTGTGACTATATGTATTTGTTAGAAGAATATTTTGTTGTTGTTGTTGTTGTTATTTTTCAATTGGGAGTTGACTGGGCAGGAGAGAGGATAGAATAGAAAGGAAAAAAAGGGAAAAAATAGGATCATGGAAGCATTTTTTTAAAGAAAGAGCATGAGGAAGGACAGAAAGAATTATTGAACCAGGACAACTTTGAAATGCATATCTTGAATTTATAATATTGCATATTAATAATATGTATGTAAAATGTCATATATACTATTACAGATTATATATTAAAATTAAGCTATACAGGATGGAAATTCCCAACTTCATGTAAAAATCCTTATTTTTTTTATTTTACTCTATATGTGGAAATCCTCATTTGATTTAGTATTTAAAATCAGAATAAAAAATAAAAAATAAATTAAAAAGCATACAGCCTTAGTTGCCTAGAGCACTGAAAGTTTAAGTGACTTGCCTATAGCCACACAGCTATTATATGTAAAAAGCATGATCTGAACCCTAGTCTCCTTGCTTTGAGTCCCATTCTAATTGTTCTACAATATCTAGATAAGTTAGTTACTTCTACACTCAAAAAAGAAATCAAGATTATAGCATTCTCTCTCTTTTTTTTAATGTCTCTGCAGTCATTATCACAGCTATTTAATGAAACCACAGTCATAACTAAGATGTGGCAATCAGAGCTTAGCTCCAGGGCACCAAAATTCAGAAAGCACTGATAGCACTTGTACTTTATCAGGTAGAAAAAACAAACTTCACACTGAACAAAAATAGTTAAAATAGGAAGCTATCAGATAGCAGCTACACTCAGCAATGACCACGTTATCACAGGTTCCCCTTCCTTTAGTGACCTGCTTCAGGGGGCTTCTCTTCAAACCATATCTCAGGGTCTCTTCCAAATAGCTCTTGAAGTCTAGGGACTCTGTTAAAAATCTCTCACCTTACTCTCTCCTGAAACTTAATTTGTCTTGAAAAAATGATTTAGGTAGCATGGTGATAGAATGCTAGGCCTGGAGTCAGGAAAACGCATGTTTCTGTGTTCTAGTCTGGTCTAGCTATGGGACAGTGAGCAATTATTAATCCTATTTGCCTCAATTACCTCACTTGTAAAATGAGCTGGGAGAAGGAAATAGCAAAGCACTCCATTATCTTTGCCAAGAAAACCCCAAAGAGTCAGACATTGCTAAAACAATTGAACAACAAAAACAATATGGGATGCTTGTTCCATTTGGTCCTTTCCCTCGGTACAAAAATTACTAATTATGGCTCTGGAGAGAAACCTCAGTACTACCTAACAGGAGATAAAAGCATTTCACTGAAATTTCAGGAGAGCAAAGACTATATTTTTTGCCCTTTCTTTTTATCTGTATCACTTAACTTGATCCCTGGCCCATAACAAAATAGAATTATACAACCTCATACCTGAATTTTTTAAGAGTTACCTTTCATCTTTGGGTTTTACATTTCGAAAGATTTGCTCACTCATAAAGGCAGAATTTTTTTTTCTATAAAAGGGAAGAAGCATTAATTATAGTACTGTTTTATTTTTAAATCAGTCTATATTTCACCTAGATGAGAAGAGCAGTCAGGTTATTTTCTGGGTAATTCTTTTTTTAACTTCTCCAAGGAAGCTTGTGTCTTTGTCTTTTACTCATATGGTCGGTGTTTAACAAATAAAAGCTGAGTTCAAAATTTAATCTTACATGTTGATTGGAGATATTTTCAAGGTCAGGACTGAGTTTCATAAGAAGTTTTATTTTTCAATACAACTGACATTCGCCGCTATCAGCCGAAAGACAAACTTGTCTAATAAAGCTTTCAGATTCAATTTACTCTCTGCATACAGCTTGAGGAATCTCTGGAGGTCACGCACAGCATGTAGTGCAACCCCAACAGGGAGAAGTGATGAAAGGAGCCTGGGCAAAAAGCTGACACTGTGCCTTCAAAGCTGCATGAATACAAATATAATAAGCAAGTTTATAGACATAAATCTCTGTGATTCTGGGGATTTCCATCTTGATCTCTGACTCCATGGAATATTTGAATTCATGGATTGGTAGCTATTATCAAAGTAAATAAATACGACAGATAAGGAAAATATGCTTAAACAACAGAGATCTGATGTAAATCGGGGAAAAACAAGGTTGCTACTTTATATTTAACTCAGTTTTAGGGTCTCGGAGGCCTCTGAGTCTGATATGTTTCCAGTAATAGTAGGTACGAGACAGACATTTACAAATATATACCTTTTTCTCTTTCCATTTCCCCTTGGTTCTTGCTGAACATGCTTTAGGCTCTTTTGGCACACTGGGTTTGGGGCATGTGATTCATCCACTAGGAGAAGGGGACTTGTAGGTTTTGACCTAGAGTTTCAAAGTGCTCTGGGAAACAATTTTTAAAAGTGAAGTTTAATTGAATTCTAATTCTCATCCTTCTTTGTGTTGTCTGAAATTCCCAGCCCAAATTAAAGTGGTGAATATAACCACAGGGCAGAAATGAAAATGCAGGTGGTGACCTTTCCAATTAATGCTCACCTCTGACTCTCTATCTGATTCCAGGCAAATGAAATTTACTTAAAATCTATTTTTCATTCCTCTGGAAGATATTGGTTCAGAAAGGCCAAAATAATGAGAATCTTGATATTTCAACCCTGTTGGTCCTTAGCTATACCGCTGAAAATTCTTGACCTGTCAGTCAAGTACTGAATAGTCACTATAATAACAAAATCATAACAAGAAGTTCTGGGAAGGACCAGGAATGATTTAGTCCAGTGCCTTTATTAAGTACAAAAGTAATTGTTGCTCAATAGTTAAGTCGGGTCCTTCTACTAATGCAGGTCTGTATCTTCTCTGCAACTACTCTTAAACATAGCCAATGTGGGAATTTGGTTTGTGTGACTTTATTTGTTACAAGAGTATTTTTTTTTTGTTGTTCAATTAGGAGTTGGCTGGGAGGGAGAGTGGGGCTATGTATAATGTTAAAATTATACAAATTATGGGGTCTTTGTGACTCCACATGGGGTTTTCTTGGCAAAGATACTGAAGCAGTTTTCCATTTCCATCTCCAGTAGATATAAGCAAACAGTGGTTGCGTGATTTACCCAGTCACACAGCTAATAATTGTCTGAGGCCAGATTTGGACTCAGGTCTTCCTGACTCTTGACTCCTGACTCCTCCTGACTTCCAACGTTCAATCCACTAAGCCAATTAACTGCCTCTGTAAGAGTAATTAAAGAAGTACCATCAGGATACTGTCTACTTATTCTCTTCTTTTTAAATGGGGTTCCATAGTTCTCCTTGCCAAACAATTCCATCTTGCATCTGGAAATCTACCTTAGTAATCATTTGGTTCTGTAGATGAAGTGGATAAGACATCATTACATATTTTATCAACATGGTATAGTAAAAGAGGAATCATTGTTCTGCTGTTTTATTTTGATTTAAAAAATGTTAATTTGATGTTTGCTATGTATCAGGGAATGCATGGAGCCCTAGACATATGAAGACTGGGCAACAAAAAAAAGACCATCCCTGCACTCAAGGAGTTTATATTAGACTTGTAGGACAGAATTTGTATGTAAATAAGTATAACAGAAGGAAAAAAGTAGAGAATGAAAGTACCAACCAATAAGGAAAAGTCTCACAGAAGATATGATGAACCCTTAAAAGATAATAATATGTGTGAGAGAATTAAGAGAACCAGTACAGCCATGCAGAGTGGCTTGTGTAAATTCATAAAAGCCAGAGGTGAGATCATAAATCCTTGGAATGGCTAATAATCCAGTGCAATTTTTACATAAAGTTTTGAGGGGCAATAATGTGAAATAAGACTAGAAAGGTAGCCAGGAGCCAGATCATAGAGAGGTCTAAGTACTAGGCCAAGGAGTCTTTATTTTATTCTTATGGGCCAGTAACCTCTGAACTGGGTTGTCTAAGATAAGCTGTAGGGATGGGGGCAGGTGGGGGGTACTTAGAACTGAGGAGAGGAACCTAGCTAATGAGTTTGCTTGTACCTATCTCTGTTGCTCTCAATTTCCTTGTAAGCATTCAGGCTGTGCTGGATAGTTGGTGGAGTATTCTGCTTCCCCTGTAGGCAAGCAAGCCTGTGCAATCTGTCCTTTCTCCTCCTCTGTCAATCAAAGCAACAGTACATACCATGGCTCAGGCTGCTCAGCAAGAGACACAAGAGTGGGCTCTCCTATACCCTCCTCATCAGAAGGAAAAAAAAATGAAAACACCATAGAAAAACCTTTAAGAGAAGCAGGTCAATATCAGTAGCAAAAGGTACCAAAGGAATGGTTCTAAAGCAAATAACAGTTCTAAAGCTTCTACAATAGCAAGCCTGATTCCAAGAAAGCTCCTGAACAAATGAAAAAGGCTATTCACCACCAGTTAGCCCCAACATCCAGTCATCTGCTGTGCTCCTAATTGGTTCCTCCTTCTAGAAACAATTACTCTTAGGGACATACAACCTGACCTCTTTAGACATCCCATGCTACCCCACCCCCCACATACATATAAAGGAAGAAGGAAATTTATTAGTCAAATTTTGTTAATGCATAATTGGTAGGTATAATTTAAAAATAATTTTTAATTAAAAAAAGAATTTAAAAAAATTTTAAAAAATTTAATGACAGAGGCAGCCAAGAAATTCACTTGTTCATTTGGAGCTATACATATTTGTTGTAGGGATATAATTTTCAACTGTAACAGCCATTAAAACTAGGTATCAAAATAAAGTGAACTTTGATTAAATTTACTTCGTTAAACCATTAGAGTAAAAAATAGAAACATGACCAATGAGCCTAAACCTTATTAGCATATGCAGTGTTTGACTGTGTCTAGGTTCATTGGCTAATTCCTTGTCACAATATTAAAAATTATGACATATTCAGTCATATTACCCTCACTAAATATTATTAGTTATATGTTTAGTGAGAACAAAAAAGGTTAATTGGTGATATACAGCCTTTTTCATTTGTTTAGGAATTATCTCTGGATCAGGCTTGCTGATCTCAGAGAATTCTGTTGTTTGTCTACCTGATCCCCAAGTCCATTAGTAACAATAAACACAAAAACACAAATGCCTCATTTTACCTGCTATTATAACATCTGCTGCTTGCTCTAGAACCATTCCTGTGGTAGCTTAAATAATGTTCATGTCATCTTTGTAATACTTTTTAAATTCCTTTACACATCAATATAATTTTTAATAATCATTTCCCGACATTTTTGATCCATTTTCTCTCTTCCTTCCTCCCCAAGCCCTTCCCAAAGATGGTAGGTAATATGCCATAGGTTGTACAGGTGGTCTCCTCCTACAATTCATATTTCTATGTTCATCATTTTGTGAAAGAAGACACATATCACTTACTCTAGAGAAAAATTCATTGTGGAAATAAAATGAAGAATTGTATGCTGTTTATTTCATCTTCACCTCATCCTTTTTTAGTTGCTTTTTTTTGGTGTGGTTTTTAAATGTACATAAAATATCCTAGTAATACATGTGTTTATAAATGCACACACATTCATACACACAGACATATGAAGTTCTTCATGCCTCCAGCCTTTCCCATTTTAAAAGCTATCATCTTTCTAAGATCTTTCTAATCTAAGATCCTTCTAATCTAAGATCTTTCTAATGCAAAGGTGTGACTGTATTCAGATGCTGCATAAGGCTTTATAATAATAAAAATGGAAAGAAAACTTATAGATCACATAGATACAGAATAGCCAGGTGTGTGCTGGAACATATCTGAGTAGCCAGTAAATACAACCTATACTCAAGAGAAATCTCTACTGTAACATACCAAATAAATTATCATCCAAACTATGATTGAAGTCCTCCAATAAAAAGGAACCCACTATTGAATAATATGGAAATAGGTATCAAGTGATAACACATGTATAACCCAGTGAAATTGCTTGTCAGCTCCAGGAAGGGGGAGAAAAAGGGGAGGGAGAGAAAACGAATCATGTAACCATGGAAAAATATTTTTTTTTAAAAAGCAAAAGAACCCACTACAAACCAAGATAGCCTGTTTCATTTTTGGAAAATTCAGATCATTAGATAGTTTTTCCCAAGATGAAACTTAAATATTCCTCTTTAAAACTTAACTGTTATTTCAGGAGCCAAAAAGAACAAGACTCTTTCCACAAAACCCATTTCAAATATTTGAATATACCCTTATGTTATCTCCCAGGCTTCTCTTCTTCAATCTAAATATCCTGAGTTCTTTCAACTGTTACACTTGTGGCATGGACACAAGGACCTTCATTTTCCTGTTTACCATCTTTGGTATAATCTCCACTTTTATCAGTATCTTAGGATGATATCAGAATTGATTTAGATCTAGAAAGCAACTTATAAGCCATTTATTCTAACTCCTTATTTTTTAAGAAATTGAGGCGTAGGAAGACTGTGACTTCTCAAAGGACATAAGTGAGCATTAGATATGGGTTTGGAACCTAGGTTTTCTGATTCTAAAGCTACCTCTCCAAAACAAAATTACCCCCCCTTCCTGTCTAAAGATAATTAATCTTGTCAACTATCTTTATTTAACCAAATTTTAAGAAATTGTATTCCTATTAGCTCTTTTCCACTCACCCCACACCTCTGTTGTTCATCTCTTTTATCACTTAACTTATTAATTCCTTTTTATTTCTTCTTCTATCTAGTTATCCAATTTCTCCATTTTCCCCCTCTCATTTATGTAAAAAGCCCCTTCTCCTTGCTTTCATCCTATTTAGTTTATTATGTATTAAAATTTCATTTTCTGAACATTTTTCTAAAAAGAATTGCTTTCTCTCAATTCTTTTCATCATTGTTCTTCCCTTTCTGTTTATTTTAGCCTTTTTTTCTTTGATCCATGGCCCTTATATTTATTTTTTCTCTAATTATTTTTCTTTAGTCCTATATTTGTTTGAGATGTGTGCAAAGCAAATAATCTGCTCAAATCTAGGTTCCTCAAATATCTCATTCTTATTGAACATCCATCTTTTTTTTATTAATGGATAGGCTCAGGTTTGCAGGGTATGTCACCTTGTTGAGATCCTTTTTCTTTGAAGCATATTATTTCATTGACTATGTCCATTTTTTGTTGATATGGAATACTTTTGTATTATTCTAAATTCCTTTCCTTTATAGTTAAATCTTTTTCTCCTAGATGCTGGTAGAGATTGTTTTTTGTCATTGGAATTTTTCAAAGGAACCATTTTGTGTTTTGAAGTTTGAAGCATAGAGTTTGTTCATAATTTCCCTAGAGGTATTTGATTGATTCTTTCAATTGCCATTTTGTTTTATTTCTTGTACTGTGGTGTTCAGGTTCTTGTTCTTCTGGCAAATGTATAGTTCTTAAATTGTCTCTTTCCACCCTGTTTTAAAGATGAAAAATTTTGTTTGTATCAGGATCATGTTTTCTTTTAGTGTATTAGTTTTCCTTCTCTTCTTTCAGACTTCCTTTTACACATGTACATTTGCATTTCCAAACAGTTCCTCTTTCTTTTTTTTCTTAAGTTAAGTTTTCTTATGTGGTCACAAGTTTTTCTATTCTGCTGATAATTTCTTCTGGGCAGGTCATAAATTCTACTTTTATGATTCTAATTTCTCTTTTAAATCATTTGGGAACATTCTCTTCTGGGACTGAACTCTCCAGGGAATCCCCAAAGTCCTCTGCCTCATCAGCTGTTAATTCATTTTCCTTTGTCTTACAATATTTATTTATAGATAACTGGACTTGTATTGTTTATTTGGAGGCTATATATCCTATTTATGTTACTAACATATTCCCTATTAAATTTCCTTTTGCTCATGATCTTTGATTGAAGTTCCCTTCCACCTGAGACCTTTGGCAACTTGAGTATTTGTTTCATTATATTTCTCTATTTTTCATTTTCTGACTCCTTCCCTTTGATTACAGGTTTTCTGAGAGATATACCTCAAAACTATTTCAGCCTCCTCCTGCACTGCCTTTTGGAGTTTTTTGGGAGGATATAGAAAGGAAAGAAGCAGAACTGAGTTCTGTTAAATTCTCATAGATACCCTTTTGCAGTCTGGTGTCTTTGATTATGCATAGCTGAAATTACTTTATGCAAATAACTCCTATTTTGGAGAGATTTGCAGGGAAGAATATCAAAGAAAGTTTCTAATCTTCCATCTTGTTGGTCACACGACACATCATGCTAACTCTTTAATAGAATATATGGTGTATGTTAGTGTTATACATTGAATAATTTGATTAATTACTTATTTCAGTGCAATATTGAATTAGAGGTAAATAAATAAGGGACACAACCAGTACTATTAGAGCCTAAATTGCTGATCTGATGTAGCAATATTAATTTATACATCCAATGTCAAAGGTTAACATCAGCAGAACTTGGAAAGAAAAGGAGACATTTGGAAAATAGCAAATAACTCTAAGAGTCAGTGAAAGGTAGAAGCAACTAGATGGCTCAGTGAATAGAGTGCTAAGACTAGAGTCAGGAGAATTTTGGTTCAAATCTGACCTCAGACATTTGCTAGCTGTGTGATCCTGAGCAAGTCACTTAATTCTAATTACCTAGCCCTTAATGCTCTTCTGCTTGGAATGGGTACTTGTATATGGTTTTGTTTTGTTTTGTTTTGTTTTTAGAAAAGAAAGAAAGGTAATGGGAACTTGACAATTACTCCAAAGCATCAACTAGTATTGGGTGGTAGACAGGTGAAACTGTGCCTTTAATTGACAGCACATGAATGAACCAATTTAAATATAATTTATTAAGCATTTACTATATGCAAACCACTGAGCAATGCAGTGGAAAGGCAAATGCCAAAGTAAGACAATTCCAGCGCTTAATTCTAATAATGGAGAGAACAGTTATGAAAGATTTTAGCTGCAACTGAAATAGAAAGGTTCTATGATCTTTAAATAACAGGAGCAAAACAAATTAATAATATAGCATAAATATAATTTCAATTGTTAAAATCATATCAACTTCTCATGTTGAACGATTCAACAGTGCCCAGAATTTTAGAAGCAAAATTTTCTTTCCTTGATCTTCAATAGCTGTGACTTGAACATCTGCAGGAACAGTTGGCAGACTGTATCTTCATGAGGGTTGTTTCACAGAATGATGGCTACAGGCATTTTTTTTAAATGCTCTTCAGTTAAGGGTTTGAGGCTATTTCCATTAGGACTGAGAGGAGATGAGTTCAAGGTGGTGGTGGTAGTTTCATTTGTTAAGCACATGCTACTTCTTTAAAGATCTTGCTATTTCAGCTAGGCTGGCTTGCCTGCCCTGGGGATGGCAGTTGGTTGATAGTTGTTGAAGATAAATGGCCCCTTCTTTATAGCAGTAATTGCTGATAATGGCTATTAGGAAAAGCTAGAAGCAGGACTGGTGGTTTTAGGGGTACTGTTACTCCTTGGGCTCTTGTGTTTATCATATGGTACTAAGAAAAGATATATAGATATAATTATCTACATAATTATCTACATATACATATAATTATTTACATATGTAAATAGATAGACAGCACAAGTACTTACCCACAGAAACAGGTAGTCACAGTACTTCATCTCCACCAACACCTCCCAAACTAATACAACAACTATAACCTCTAAGATTCTTTCCAGAGCTGACATTTGCTATTTTTTTCTTTCCTACCCAGTGGGAGACTTGTGGCTTCCTTCTTAAATAATGATTCCCCAAAAGTGAAAAGAATATTCCAGATGTGGTGGCAGCAGAGAAAAATGTAGAGGGACTTATTTCTGAAGGCTACTCTTTCAAATTGCTAACTTATATTGAGTTTATGATTTACATTTATCTCCATTAGATTTTATCTTTTTTAATATTTTATTTTTTTAGAAAAATTTTCCATGGTTACATGATTTTTGTTTTTGTTTTCCCCTTAACCCTCCTTTACCCCCCCATATCCAAAGCACATTTCCACTGGTTTTAACATGTGTGATCAGTCAAGACTTATTTATGTATGGATGCATCCCAAAGTTCTAGGTTGTTAAGAACTTTTTGGATTGAGACTTGCCATCCTGTGTGTTGGCTCTCCCTTTCATCTTTATGTGACATTCAGATTTAGCATATTTTACATCAAAGTTTTTATCTAATAAATTGGTAAAAATTTTAGTCAGTGCAGAACAAAGCACAGATCCTGAGGCATTTTAGTAGAGATATTACAAGTATTCTTTGAGAAGGAATCTGGGTGGCTCAGTGGATTGAGAACCAGGTCTAGAAATGGGATCTAATCTGGCCTCAGACAGTTCCTATCTTTGTGACCTTGCACAAGTCACTTAACTCCCCACTTATCCCTTACCTCTATTTTTGTCTTGGAACCAATATACAGCATTAATTCAAAGGCAGAGGAAAAGAGTTTGAAAAAATTCTTTGAGTCAGTTATTTAACTAGTTCCAAATCCATTTAATTGTGCTATTATCTAAATAAAATCTCACCACCTTTTCCACAAGAACTTAAAATATTTATCAAGTGTTTTGCTGATCGTGATTCTCTCCTATTATACCACACTATCTAAGCTTTTAGTCTAATTACTCATTATTCTAAATAAATTGGTACATAAGACTTTGTAAAGGGGAATCATGAAATAAAAATGGAAAGTAGTTTATAGCCATAATGAGTAGGTTCTTGAATGCCATGCTAAGAAGTTTGTAGTTTATACTCCAAACAATGCTAAATAACTAAAAGGTTTTAAAGGAAGTGACATGATTAGACCTTTTTTCTTTGTTTCCTTAGCATTTTCATCCTTACAGCATTTCAATTGCCTAAAAAATTTTAGAATTAATGTGGGAAAGGCACTTAATTGTATCAGTTTCTCATGGTAAGCCATTGCACAAGTGCCCAGAACTTTGGGGGCAAAAACTTTCTTTTCTTGGTCTTCAATAGCTGAGACTGTAGCATCTGTATGAAGGGTTAGCAGACAGCATCTCCACAAAGAGTTGCTTCACAAGATGATGGCTAGAGACATTTTTATTTCAAAAGCTCCTGGGTTCATAGTTTGAGATGATTAGGAACTGAAGGATTTTTTTTTAATTTTGTTTTGTTTTCAATGTGCATCTGAATTAGTTTCCCCTTTATTAGGATATGTATTTAATGTAGTGTAACTACGTGCAAAGAAGAAATAGGAGTCAGCTTTGCTGATACATGGTGAAATTTGAAAGCAGCCCAAATCTTATTCAAAATAAAGACCTACAAATTAGCTTTTGGCCACTTTTTCTAACAATTACAATTCAAACAACAGAATTAGGTTTCATGAAGAGAGTATTATCCTTAAAGCTATTACTGAGTTCTGTGACATAAAAATTGCTACAATAGGCTTTAAATGGATCTCTTTCAGACTGGTTCAGAGAAACTTGTGTGTTTGGTAGGGGACAATTCTGTAAATTAGACTGCTTCATTCAATTTTTTTTCCTTGTACTTAAAAATGATGCATAGGCAGGACTATAAATTTTGAGATTCAAAAACAAAAACCTTTTTTCCCCTCACAGAGAATTAAAAAACTCCACAATGTAAATTATTTACTAGCAAAATGTTCTTTTTTTATATGCCTATTTGAGTCTTTTGTAAACTTTGTGAGGTGGTCCAGAAAAAAAAATGTGTATTCTCTAGAACTAAGTAAATAGGAATCATATTTTCATATGGTTAAATTTTTCTTCTATGATGAAATGGTATAACTGTATCTCCTTCTCATCCTATTAATTTATCCCCTTCCCCAATAAGGTTTAATTGACTTATAAACCATTGCTGCAATCTAATGACACCTAATTGGTAATATGATATTCCTTGGACCTTATATACTTTCATAAATAATGGCTGAAAATGTGTTAAATATTCTCTCATCTATGATCTCCCCAAAACTGTATTCATGCTGTTGAGTTAGGTTCCCAGGAGGGCAATCCCCACCCTCCATTCAAGGAGTCTCTGTCTTTCTAAAATTTTAGCTCATAAGCTACTTCACTTACAACTGATCCAGTATACATAATTCAAAACAAAATCATTCAATAAGATGGCATAATATGAGATTTATTTTTCATATAGTATATTATTTTTATTTTGGGGCTCTGGATTATCATGGCCCAAATCATTCTCTATATATTAGGAAGAATTCCTGAATCAGGTTTTAGACCTGATTCCATCCAGTCTATAGATTTTTACATTCTCTTTGTTCTTGCGAATGTGTCCCATTCACAAAGCCTAACAGGTAAAATAGACAATGGTTCTTTTCTTGCATATGTGACAAAGATCACCTGTCCATCTCTTGATGTGGAAAAAGGCTGAGGGTTTGATGGACCACCTCCCAATCAGCTATTTTCCAATAAGAGATGTCTTGAGATGTTCTAGGGAGGAACTGAATAATGAGTTCTCAAAAGTGAATATAGGTACTTGGACTAGGAATTTCATAATTATCTAGAGAATTTAAGAGAATCCTTTGACCATAATTAGGATGTCTTGACCAGTCACTTAATAAATTATTTTAAAATTAATAAATACTGCCTCTTGAGAATTTCCATCATTAAAATAGTAAGAATAATAATTACAAAGCATTCAGTAGGACAAATTTCCTAATACACAGAACATCTCTGAAAAGAGTGGGGATATACATACAATTGTTGTGAGGCATAGCCATAGGGAGTACCTGTGGCCAAAACAGTACCATGGAACCTGCAGGTACTGATGTCCTATCTTTTTCTCATGCTGCTCCCAGATACGTGAAACATGGCTGCTGGGAATAGTACTCAGCTGGCAGCAGTGAATCTGAATCTACTTACAACTCACCTCCTGACTGCTATGGATACTTCTTTCTTGAATACATTCATGACAGGTTCTCTCCTCTGCTCCAGGGTGTCAGTCTCCTCAGAACAATCTCCATAGACTATTTATTTTCTCTGCTAGGAGATATATTTACTACTAAGCTAATAATTGTGATACAGGTGGTGTTGTGATGGGGGAAGGCAAAAGAGAAGGAAGAAATTCGCTCACCTCTTGGTGCTTTTGGTAGAGGTCCAAAGGAAAGGGCAAAGAGCATGCCTGGGTTCTTCTTTCATATTTAGTTCTCCTTTAGATTGCCAGAATTCACATTTCTTTAAGATTCTTCCTGCCTCAACTATCTCTAACACTGAGAAGTTTGCTTTTTAAAGGCTACTCTCCTGATGGCCCTGTTTTGGGGCCATTCAGCATTATTCCCTCTTGACTCTGTTTCTGACTCTAGATTTCAGCATGCCTTTGGCTCAAGTACATTCTCTATTTCTTCCCAAACCCAATTTCAAGTCGCTTTTATATATTGTCTTCCCCTATTAGAATATAAACTCCTTTAGAACAAGAACTGTTTTTTTTTCTTTTTTCACATATTTTTTATCTCTAGGATTTAGCATAGAATCTGACTCATAGTAAGCACTGTCTATTGCCTGCCTGCTCCCTGGGCATGGCCAAATGTTTGTCAGTCAAGTAGAAAGCTGCTCTACTAATTTTATCACTGAGGAAGTTCTTCACACTTCAAAAAGTAGTAACAAGGTGAATGTCCTTCTTTGTACTTTATTCAAGATATTCATATTTTGTTTTCTCCGTTACCCATATCTTTTGCAATTCTACCCAGTGGAATGAGAGAAATAAAATCAATTAATTGACCAACTTTCTGCCACACACATAAACACACACACATATATGTATATATATAAACATATACAGTCTTCCCTTACTATATCATGGCTCACTTATCGTGACTTCACTATATCTGAGTTTTTTTTTAATATCTAATTCTGTATTGTGGAATTTTCACTATATCACAGGATTTTGCAGATGAATACCATACTGTAACAATGGAAATGCAGTACACCACTACCTCTTGTGCAAGTTTGCCAATGTGAAATTGTACACGGCACACTATTGGCTGAAGGAATGAAAGGTGACCAATCACAGCACTGTATTCTATATCCTGGGCACTGATTGGCTCAGTAACTATAGCATCAGCAGTAGATTTCGTGAGGTACAAATAAAATTGTTGGAGGCTTAGGAGAACGTGGAGGAAACTTGGAGGTAATTGGAAATTTAAAAAAAAAAAGTATGGGTTCCAAAATAAACAAAAGAATACCTGATCTATTAGATTTACAGATAGTAAAATATTATTGGAGATAGAAAATGATGACAAGCTCAAGAGGAATAGATAGCTACTATAATAATAATA
>NC_058132.1:390412636-390489936 GCF_016433145.1 Gracilinanus agilis | reverse complement strand
TATATATATATATATATATATATATATATATATATTAAGTTCTTATTATTTGCAAAGTCCTGTATCAAGTGATGAAGATGCAAATTAAAAAGCAAGATCATCACTGCTCTCAGAGAGACCCTATTGTAATAAGGGAGAACATATCTAAGAGGCCTCAGCTGCAAGTCAAATAGAAAGGCCCAGTGGAACTTAGAATTCAGTAGCAAAGCAAATAATGCACATTTAAATGGCCTTTCCATAGTTAAAACCACATCCATTTATGACAATGATTCCCAAAGTGGGCGCTACCACCCCCTGGTGGGTGCTGCAGTGATCCTCAGGGGCAGAGATGGCCACAGGTACATTTGGGGGTGGTGAATAACTGTAAGGGGGCGGTGATAGTATGTGACAGGGGGGCGCTAAGTAATATTTTTTTTGGAAAGGGGGCGGTAGGCCAAAAAAGTTTGGGAACCACTGATTTATAACATTAAACCATTTGGCAGTACTATGGCCTTTGGAGAGGGGGGAAAGGAAGAAAGCTTTTTTAAAAATGTTTCTATCAAATCTGGCCTCAGACACTTCCCAGCTGTGTGACCCTGGGCAAGTCACTTAACCCCCATTACCTAGCCCTTACCAGTCTTCTGCCTTGGAGCCAATACACAGTATTGACTCCAAGATGGAAGGTAAGGGTTTTTCAAAAATGTTTCTGTGTCTTGAGTGGCTGTGGTTGCTTAAGAAGCTGCATTTGAAGGATATGCAAAGGCACTGGTCCAGGTACATCTCTACAGAGTTTGATCCCCTGGATGATGCTGTGGGATTGAAATGAAAGTAGAATCAGTAGTCTGAGGGATGTCACTCTATTTGCCAGGCAGACCAGAACACCTGTATTGACTTGATAGCAATCCCTTCTTAGTAAAGGACCTTTGTAGGAAACCAAAATTATTTTAGTCACTTAAATGAATAGATTAATAGTTCTAATAATACTACTAGCTCTCACTGAAACATTACTTTTAAGATTAAAAAAAAAACAACACTGTCCTCACAACTGGAGGTAGTTAATTCAAACTTTACAGATAAAATGATACAGAGTTGCAGCAGCAAAGTAACCTGATGAAGCAGAAAGAATGCTGAACTTGAAGTGTTTAAGCATTTTGGGCTCTATGGAATATAATCTAAACACAGGAGATCAGGTGATATTAGTGATTTGATAACCTTGATAAAAACGACAATGATAATATTAGCTCTTACATAGCCCTTTAAGGCTCCTAACTCACTTTAATTTTGTGATCCTTTTTCCATCTTACAATAACTGTGAGGTAGAGATTATTATCCCCATTTTAAAGATGAGGAAACTAACCTGGAAAGACATATGTGAAGTGATGCAGAGTCAAGTTAGCAGAACCAAGAGAACATTGTACACAATAACAACAATAATGTGTGATGACCAGTGGTGAATGAATTAACTCTTATCAACAAAGCAAGGATCCAAGACAACTCCAAGAGACTCATGACAAAAAAAGGATCTCCACCACTATAGAAGGAATAGAGTCTGAATGCAAATTGAAGCATATCATTCTTTACCTTATTTCCTCCATCAACTTTTCTTTAGTGAAAGCAATATATTTCCTCTTTCATAACATGAACATGCGAATATATATTCCATGATAATATACATGTATATGTACATATGTGTACATATATATACATAAACTATATCATATTACTTGCCTCCTTGTGAAGGTAGGAAGGGTGGAAGGAAGAGAGAACATTGCCTGAAAAATATCAGAAAATCAATATTTAAAAATTGCATTCATCAGTGATCCAGGAAAATTCTGAGGAACTTATGAGAAAGAATGTTATCCACATCCAGAGACAGAACTGTGGGAATAGAAACGACTAATCACATGGCTTGATGGGGATATAATTGGGGATGCTGACTTTAAATGATCACTCTATTGCAAATATTGATAATATCAAAATAGGTTTCGATAAACAATACATGCAAAACCCAATGGAATTGCTCGTCGGCTCCAGGAGAGGGGAGGGAGGAGGTGAGGGAAATGACATGAATCATGTAACCATGGAAAAATATCCTTAATTAATTAATTAATTTAAACAACAAAAATTATATTCACATATCTGGAAAAAATAGTATGATTTTTTAAAATATAAAAAAACCTGATAAGGAAACTGAGGCTGGAAGAGACCATAGACCCAAAAAGTATTTGAAGACAACCTTGGACTCATCCAAGAAATCCTGACATCCTGATGCTCTTACCCACTCAGACACATAGCTACCTGGGTATCTTCATCAGAATATAGAAGCCTGGAATGTAAACCTTTTTCTTTCCATGAAGATAAGGATGTTTCTAATCCCATTTTAGGATAATATCTTCCCTTGCCTGTGATGGAGATATATGTAGAGCAAAAGCTTTAGAATGAGAAAGATTTTTAAAGAGTAACCTGTCCATTCAACTTATTTTACTGATGTCATAAGTGAATGGTAAAGAGGTGATGGTTTGTTCAATTCCATACGTCTAGCAAGTGACAGGCTTGAAGTTTGAACCCATGTCTTCTGACTCCAAATTCAGTACTCTTTCCACTGTGCCACCATCATGTAGTCCTCATAGATGGTACAGTGAACAGTGTTGACCCTAGAGTGAGGAAGACCTGAATTCAAATCCTTCTTCAGCTACTTACTAGCTCTGGGGCCCTAGACTAGGCATGTAAGCTCTCTAAGCCTCAGTTTCCTGATCTATAAAATGGGAATAATAATAACATCTACCTCATAGAGTTATTGTGAAGATCAAATGAGATACTTGTAAAGCACTTAGTGTAGTTCTTTGCACATAGTAGACATCTAATAAATTTTTCCTTCCTTCTATGGTAACAATGATTCTTCTAGCTGTACTTATTGACATGGCATATTTCTTTTAATATACTTTAATATCATGTTAAAATTCCCAGTTCTTTTTACTTATATTGCATTGAATGGCTTTCTCTTTGACTTCTTCTAGGAAAGCAGTTTAATCTCATCAGGAAACTATCTCTAAATCACAGTGTAAATGGGTTACTTTCAGGAGGTTTCCTGGTTATAACTCATCCCATCTGTAGTATGTAGGTTCTTAATAGATTTTAGTCCCAGAGGGTGGCCCATTGAGAATTGAATGCCTTGTCCTTTATCTGACCTTTGCCTGAATCATCTATTGTCCCAGATCTTGAGGTCTGTAGGGAGCCTGCAGCCCTTGCTCATCTCCTCCAATTGGTTTAACACCTTATGATGGAATATAAGTGGTGTGCCTAAGCAAAACTGAACTCAAATAAGAAATAGTTTAACTAGAGGAAATAATGATATCTTTATGCAGCATACATTTTCTGTTTCCTTGTATATGTCCAGATCCCTAAGAACTAAGAAATTGGGTCCTTTCATTATGTTGTGATTTTATTTTTCAAAAACAATGAAGCTATGAATAGTGGAAATAATTTCTTTTCTCACATAAAAAATGCAGAATAGTTTAATCAAAAGTTCTTAGTAGTAATCAAGGAAGCAGAGCAAAAGGATTTGAAAGAGTCTAAACCATGGCAAGATTTGTAAGAGATTTCTAAACCATTAAAAGATTTTCAGATGCTATTTAATGTTGATATCAAATTGTTTCTTTTACTTACAAACAACCCAGCCAATTCTTAGTCACATTCACTTTGCAATGTTTAGTGGTCCTATCAATCATCTTGACCATGGCTCCAGGGAAGTTTGAGAGGAACACTATAATAATAGTATATTACTATTGGGTGCTGAATTTTAAGATAGTTTATCTTTCAAAATGGGTTTGAATAGAGCAATATGTCCAAACAGTCCAGTATGTCCAAAAGAGCTTTATTAATGATGCCCTCAATTTCTAATATGGAATGTAATCTTCAACCTTTTTTAACACCATTTCCTATAACCTAGCTTTGCCTTAGAGCAGTCCAAAAATGGAACATGGCCCCTAACACACACATATATCCAAGGGCATTCAAGTATGAAAATGGAAGAAAGATTACAAATAGAAGAAAAATAGAAAAGATTTGCAAAAAAATTTTTTAACAAAGAAAACTATTAAAAATGAAAGAACAACTTCACAAGACATCACAGACTTAGATGTGTTGCTAGAGGAGATAGAAATAGAAATAAAGGGAATTAAGATTGGAAAAAACAGATCGTATAAAAGTAAGAGATCTATTGTTGTTGTTGATCATTCCTTTCAGTCATGTCCAACACTCAGTGACACAATTTGAAACTAGATATTGCCCTTATTTGCCATTTTCTTATCTTGCCCCTCTCACAGATAAGGAAACTGAGGCAAACAGGGTTAAGAGACTTGCTAGGGGTCACATGAGTAGTAAATGTCTGAGGCTAGATTTGAACCCATGAAGATGAGTCTTTTTGATTCCAGACCCTGCACTCTGGAAACACTGCTTCCCCATTGCATAAGCAATGTAAGACAATAGAAATGAACTTCTTATATCAGAGGTGGCTAAATAGCAGCATAGATAGAGCACTAGCTCCAGACTCAGAAAAACCTAACTTCATATACTATGTCTAACATTTACTAGCTTTGTGATCACAGGCAAATCACTTAACCTCTATCTGCTTCATTTCTTCATCTGTAAAATGGGGATGATAATAAAACCTAAAGTCTAGAATTATCAGGATAGAAGGAAATAATAATTGTCCAGTGTTTTGAAAATCTGAAGTACTACATTATACATGTCAGATATTGTGGTTTAAAATATATAAACTCCTTTAATTTAGACTTCTCTTATAGGAACAAATATATGTACAGCCCCCTATTGCTAGATGTCAGCTATAGAGAAGGGATCATTAATAGGCCAGAACATGGAATTACTCAAATTTGCATTTACTTTTACCAAATTAAATACACAAACTAAATTGATCCTTTCAGGAGCAACTTTTAACTTTTATGACATCTATTTGTTTAAAAGATTAGGTGACAGTTTTGAAGCACTGACATTTTTCAACACAATAACTTATTTTTACTTTAGCAGCTGTCTAGCTAGGTAACTCAGTGTCATTTTTTCAATATCCAGTTAGAGGCAAAAACTATATAGGAAAGATAGTTCATAGCCTTTAATAAATAACAGAAAGGAATTCATCAAGGCAAAAATTATCTACTCCTGAAACAGAAAAAAAAGGAAAAAAAGAAAAGACATCATTTGGTACCACTCCCATCACTCAAGGAATTCTCAGAATAATACAGCAGCAAAACAGGACAGAATAAATCCAGAGGGAACCAATTCATTCAAGGATTCATTTCACAGTTTAATTAATTTAAATAATATAAAATCGAAAACAATGTAGTTCCAGTCTTTCTTCAGTCAACAAACAAGGCAGACAAATAATTATGCTGCATTGTTAGAATCATCATCCCACAGAAAGGAAGTATAAATAACAAGCTAAACTTGGAGACAGGAGGATTGTGAACAAGCCCTTTTCAGGCATTTTGACCCTTCTTGCCCCCATTTTGGGTTTTCATGGCAAAGATAATAGAATGGTTTTGCCATTTTCTCTTTTTTTCAGCTCATTTTACAGAGGAGGAAACTGAGGCCAATAGGATTAAGTGACTTGCCCAGGATCATACCGCTAGTAATATCTGAGGTCAAATTTGAATTCAGGTCTTCCTGACTCTAGGTCTGATGCTCTTTCCATTCTATCCCTTATCTGATTTGGTTCTAAGACCTGGTTTTAAATGTCGGGGGCTTGGGGGAAGTTCCATATTAACTAGTTCTATAATCCTAAACATGTAGTTTGGCCTCTCTGAGTCTTAATTTTCACATTTATATAATGGGTAGAAAAATACATCAGAATTATTATGAGTATTAAATGAATTGTTATTATTGAGGATAGAGATAAAGATGCATATAAAGATCAGATGTGATTTTATTAGTGTAAGATCCTTTATGATGAGGAAATTCACTTTACCAATGCTGGGTGACAATTTTTCTGTAAGTTATAGACCTAAGAATTTGCCTAGAGTACAAAAGGGGTTAAGTGACTTGCCAATTGCCAGAGAGTCAGTATATAAAAAAGCCAGTACTTGAACTCAGCTGTTCCTCGCTGTGTAACCAGTTTTCCATCTAGTAGTCAGTATCGCCTATTATAATCATTATCATTATCATCATTACCATTATTAACACTACTGCTACAATAAAAAATATAATCTGCTAAGGCATATGCAATAATTTACAAATATGCTGTCACTTAATTCTCAAACAATTCAGCAAGATCATAAGTGTATCATTATTAGGTAGCTAGGTGGCTCAGTGGATAGAGAGCTAGATATGAGAGTTCAAATCCTGACACATGCACTTAATAGTTGTCTGAGCCTGGGAAAGTCACTTAACTTCACTTTGCCTCAGTTTCCTCAACTATAAAATGGTGTTAATAATACCTCAAAATAGTTACATTTCAAGGTCGTTTTCAGCATTGAATGAGAGAGAATTTTTAAAGTACTTCACACAGTTATTGGTCCATAGAAGATTCTATATCATGGCTTGTTCTCTTCCCTCTCATCCCCCATTTTAATCCCCCATTACCATTTATAGATGAGGAAACTCACCCTAAGAGGTTAAGTGACTTATGTCATATGGCTAGTAAATGACAAAGCCAATATGCTAGTATATGATGTGCCTTAAAAGATAAACTATGAAAGAAAAGAATAAATACTTTGGGGCATCCAGGTGGCATAGTGGATAGCATCAGGAGGACTTGGGTTCAAATATGGCCTCAGATGTTTCCTAACTGTGTAACCCTGGGCAAATCATTTAACCATATTTGCCTAGCCCTTGCCTTTCTACATTAGAGTTGTAAGAAAGAAAGGAAGGATTGTTTAAACACACACACACACACACACACAAACATATATATGCATATATATGTACCACCTAGGATCATTACCATGTAGACATAACAGATTTCTCCATCAATATGTTATAGATGCCAGACACACTAGTATTATTTTTAATTTACTCTTTGCACTTATAATAAATAATTTATACAGATAGCTATAATATTCTCCTTCTTTAGTTAGTTAACTAACATTTCTTAATTAAGCACCCACTATATGCCAGAAATTATAATTACATTTGTTTCTTTGTTGTACAGTATTTGGTTAGTTACTGTATTTCTAGTTATGATATTTTTCTTTAGAACCTAAAATAAATTCACTGAATCTGAGGCAGTGATTTTCACCATTTCAGAATCTAAATTTGACATAGCTGTAGCTCATAATATGTTTATTGATCCAGAATTTAAAAAACCAAATTCAATCTACTACGGTTGCTTAGAACTGAGAGTTGTGTTTAAATTTCCAAACATGTTAGTAAGATAAAGTTCAGAGTTTGACTGCCTAGGTTTTTCAAGCTCTTTGTATTATATGTTCAAGATATGTTCAGATTATGTTTAAGAAATGAGTTACACTGTCAGTAAATTGAGACTCATGTATCACCAAAAAACCCAGAATTGCTTCTAAAGATCCTTAGACAATACTCATGCCATCAATCCTCTGCATATTTTCTTTATCCCACTAGTAGAATATCAATGGTATATTGATCTGTATGCTTGTAACACTATTAAATTTGTCCTTTTTAGTAAGACTTTCAGTATAGTATGATTGGAAAATTTGTCATTTTACTTCTATACATTAGTAACAGATGGTATCATGGGAATTATGTGTATATAGAGTACAAACACAAATGACATTCTAGCTTTTCTACTCCATGAAACATGCCCAACTTAGTTTAGGGATAGACATTAGTCAGTATTGAAAGTGGCAAGAATAAAAGTCACTTCTTCACCACACTGAAATAGCCCACTAATTCTTGATTTTTGCAAAATAAAGTAAAAGTCACTTAGATATTTCCTCTGTTTCAGCCAAAGGAGGAGGGGTGATGGGGAAGGGATCCTTTGCTAAATGAAATAATCATAAGGACATCATATGCTCTCCAGGATAATCTGTCTCTCAAAAAGAAACCACTATGGAACATAACCAATAAATAGTCAGTCATTTATCCTTTGCTTGAAGACCTGTGGTAAGAAGGAAAAATTACTGTCTCCTGAGGGAGCTTATTATAATATAATATAGTTCCAATTATAAGGAAGTTTTATTTTGTTGTTGTCGCAATTTTTTCCCTTCATCGGGCTTAAATTTGGTCCTTTATCTTCCATCCATTGCTTCAGGTTTCTCCCTATGACCAAGCAGAGCAAGTTGAATGCCTTCTCTACATGGCAGCTATCAAAATACTTGCAGAAAACTGTCAGGCAGCAACATTCCCAGCTCTCTCCCCGCCTCCTCAATCTTCCCAAGTCTTCTGAATTTGGCTTCTAGGGCAAACTCAATTCAATTATCCTCACTTTAACACATTGAGGGATCTGTAATTTATTTCTTGTAACTCCTACTTCCAAGATGCCAATCACAACCTATCCATTCCCTCTCATCTTTTGTGAATTTTGTCTGTGTCTTATCACAAATTTAACACATTTCTTCTAGATCTCTTGACACTGCATGAATATCTGCACAACATAGAGGCTGATGTATGTTATATCTGCAACTTTAATTCCTCTGAAATTATGGTACTCCTTGCCTTATAGCTGCATAGCAACTAGGTCCTTTATTTAAATGAGAAACTTAGAGGATCATTAAAAAGCATGGTTTCCCAAATGTAATCTAATCTATTCTCCTATTTATTTGTGAGCCCAGATGATCAACCATCTTCAATCTCTGGCCAAGATGAATACTGATGGATATTTACTCTATGGACTTTTCATTGAGCTAAAAGTGATAATATGAACTCTAAGCACAAGCCTACCTGTATATGACTAGTTTGGCCACAAGCTGATGAACTTTTGGACCATAGCACCCACTGAATGCTGTCTACTAAGGCAAAGAGAAGTTGCATTTCAAGGAGTTTCTAGGTTCATAAATCCTCAGAAAATTAAAAATTACCTCAATAACAATTCTTAAAGAAATAAAAATAATCAAACAAAGCATAGAATAAATCTCCAAATAAAATCTTAAAACTATTTACTTGGCCACTTTGAATAGCTTCTTAAACTTTTTAATTACTGTTCATCCTTTTCTCCTCAAGGAATTTTTGCATCCTTGAATATGCACTGGCGCATTCAAATGATCTTAAAAAGGGATTTTATCCTACACAATGCTTTTCCTATCTGACTGGATAGCTTCCTTGTTCAAACAACTTAGGTATATTCCTGTTGGCCTGGTAACCAGTGGAAGAGTACAGGAGTGAGAGTTAGGAAAGACCTGATTTCAAATCTTACCTCTATTATCTGTTGTGTGACCTTGGACAGATCACTCTCAGTCTCAGTTTCCCCATCTGTAAAATGACATTTTTAGCACTTTACTCATAGGGCTTTTGTGAGGATCAAATAAGATAATTTTATTATGTAAAACAATTTGTAAACCTTAAACCTCTTTGAATTAGCTATTATTCCTTTGAGAACAAAAAATTAATTACTCTGTTTAGCTTTTAAAGCTTATTATATCTAGCCTCAGGCTGTCTTTACCAATCTTGCCAAAATCCTTTTAGGTATTAATTCCCCCTTCTGAATTTAGCAACCCAGCCAAACTGGCCTGTTCACTATGTTTCACACAAACCACTCCATCTCCCATCTCTCCCTTGCACTACCTGTGCCCTCTGCCTACAATGCACTACCTCCTTAACTATACATCAACCAGTCCCTCTTGTCATTTAAATAAATTCAGGCTTCAAAAATGAAAAAAAAAATATCACCACCACCCCAATAACAATTCAAATGTTGTCCAAACTCTCAGGGGAGGTTTCCCAATGAGATGCTCAAATTATGACATTTACACTTTTATTGTTAATTTCCTATCCATTTTAAAACACTAAATAGAAGAGTAAAAAGAAACTGGAGTTATTTATAAATTAAAAATAACACATTTACCCAGAAATGGGAAAGGGAAATGGACGGAAGGATACTGATGATTTTCTTGAATAAAATTTTAAAATAAATTTTAAAAGGTACAATTCAAGCATCACCTTCTTTATGAGGCTTTCCCCAAGTCCCCTAATTTCTAGTGCTTTCTCTTCCAAACTACCTTTCACCTAAACTACTTGGCATATATTTGTTTTTAATTACTTTATATTTATGGTGTTTCTTTATGTATACATATTGTCTCCTCCATTAGAACATGAATTCTTTATTTGTAGAAATTGTTTGATTAATTTTCTTTAAGTCTTCTTTGACTAGCACAGTGCCTGGCAAGTAGTAGGTTCTTGATAAATATTTGTTGATTAATTAACAAGCTTATTTCTGTGTTTCAACCACTAGTTTTAGTTAGCTTTTGTATGTCTTCATAAAGGATATGACATTCTAAATGACTCTGTCTACTATCTCTCACTCTCTTCCCCCTGGCCAATGCTGTGTTGTTAATCCTCCCTCTGACCAATAGGCAATATGTGAAAATGGAAATTAAATTTATTTAAAACCAATTTGTAAGATTCATTTAGTCCTTGCCATATGTCAACAATATGCAAGTTGTCTATATACCTAAGCAAAAGGAAACACTAACGATTAAATACAAGGTTATGCAAGTATTAGGTAAAATATAGGATAAGTACAGAGCAAATAGAAAATTCTTAAGTTGTCCACAAACCAGGGAGTGCTGTTTAATGTTTAGCAATTGGCTTGCACATGTTCACGACACACCATTAAATTTAATCTGCATTAATATTTTCTCTATCACTTTAAGTCCAACCAATCAGCAAAACAAAAAACCAAGCACTGATTTATCTATTCCGTGGTGTAAATACTAACACTAAAAATTTAAGTCTCCTCACCACAGCTGGTATGAACTGACTCCAGCACATCCCTATCACAACCAAAGGAATTAGGAGAGACAGATGGAAAGGAAGTTATGAAAGTTATATATCAAAAAAGGAAGGGATCAAGGGATATTGACTACCACTCCTCAAATTAATGAGTGAAGTATTTATATTCATTTGAAAGTCATACTAAGTTTGACATAATCCTTAGTTTTAAAGTTGGTCTTTGGGGAAGGAGAACATTGCTGGGTATAATTGAATCTAATTTATATGCATGTGATTAACTCAAGACATGGGAAGAGAGGACCATTTTCTCTGAAAGACATGCTATAAGAATGATTGGTTATTAGTATGATTTGGCAAGGCCTGTATTCTGGAAGTCAAAGTCAAATAAACTTAAGAATGCTATGAAATTAAATAATTAGGAGCATGTGAAGCTAAATATTTATTATAGTGCATATTAAAAAATCAGAGAGTGAATCATAGAATATTAAATCCAGAAGAGGCCATATTATAATTATCCCTTACCAGCACAACCGAAAAGGGAGGAGACATCTCAAAATTGAGGACCTATGGAGAACTACAGCTCCTGTTGACCTTGAGGCACAGATTCATAGCAGCTGCTTCCCTTTAGGCATTCTCAGAGCAGCTGCTCCAAACCTTTTCTTCTTTCCTTAAGCCTCCCACACACTTTCTTCCCCCACCTTCTCTGCTGATGACCTTGCCTCACAATACACTGAAAAAATTGTGGCCATTTACCAATTACTCCCTTTTTTCTCATCCTTGTCAAATGATGCCCCCCCTTCACTATCTTCTCATCAACTCCCATCTTCTTTAATGAGGTGGTCTTCTGCTTATCAAGGCCAACCCTTCCTCATATATAGTTGATTTCATCCTCCCCTCTTTTCCAGCAGTTTGTCCCTTCCATCATCTTCATTAGTCCATAAATCATTCAGCTTTCTCTATCTGCTGAAGAAGAAAGAAACAAGCAAACAACAAAAATTAAGCTCATACAATGTGCTAGACACTGTGCTAAATGTTTTAACAACAGTACCTCGTTTGATTCTCACCTCAACTCTGGAAGGTAGGTGCTATTATTATTCCCATTTTATATTTGAAGAATCTGAGGCAGACAGAAGATAAATGACTTTCCCAAAGTTATGCAGCTAATAAGTGTATGAGATCACATGTAACCTCAGTTCATTGTGACTCCAGGTCTAATATCTTATCTCTTCTGTCCCTTGTCCATCTAGTTGCTTCATAAACTCCTTCATGCTCCCTACAACCACATATCCTCCATGCAAAAACACACAAAATATTTTTAAACCTCACTGGATCCTATCTTGACACCCAGAATTCATCACATCTCTCCTAGGTTTTTCAGCTAAATTATTTGAAAAAAAAGAATACATTTGATATCTTTATTTCCTCAGTCTCCTTTCTAAACCCTATGTAATCTGTCTTCTGATCTCATCATCTAAATGTAACGCCTCTTTCCAAATTTACCAATGATCTCTGTTCATTGCCAAATCAAATGGATTTTGCTCAAAGATTATTTTTCCTTTCTCTTCCCAGTATCTGACACCATTGGACCATGTTCTCCTGGGCGCTCTTTCCTTTCTGGGTTTTTGTCACTTCTCTTTCTTAGTTTTCTCCTTCTTGTCTGACCTCTCCTCCATCTCTTTAACTGGTTCTTTGTCCTTATTATGCTCACTATGGTGTTTGCCTCCTTCAATGTGGGTATTTGTCCTCCTTCACCTTCTACTTCTCTTATCTTTTCTCTCTATAAGATCACATGTGTTCAGTTAACATCTTAGTGCAGATGTTTCTCCAATTCATTTAACTAAACCAAGTCACTCATTTGCAGTGCCCAGTCTTACATCAATTGCCTTTTGAATTGGATGTCCCATAGTCATCTCAAATTTCATATATTCAAATCAATTTATTTTCTTATTTTCCATACCATCTAATTTTCTGATCTTCCTATCACTATTGAATTTTTGAGCCTCTAAGGATTGCAGATTCTCTTATCCTGATGCCTGTTTTTTTCATTTTCATATATCTGATCAGTTTTCAAAATTTTCTCTCTATAACTATCCCATGTATCCCGTTTTTCCACTCTTGCAATCAGTACCTAGTTCACATTTCCATGACCTCTGGACTAGATGCAAAAGCCTTCTAATTGTTCTACCTACTTCCTCTCTCCACATTTTGGTCCATCCTCTTCTCAGCTGCCAAAATAATTTTCAAAAAAAATTCCAAAGTAATTAGGAGACAGCTAAATGGGTCAATAGATAGAACTCTGGGTTTGGAGACATTTGTGAGTTCAAATCTGGCCTCAGACACTATCTGTATGACTCTGGGCAAATCACTTAACCTCTGTTTGCCTAATCTACTAGAGAAAGAAATGGCAAAGTTATCTAGTATTGTTGGGGGGGTTGAGATGAACCCATGGGGTTCAGGAAGGATACCTTTTGCAAGGATGCAAGACTCCTGAAACTTAGCTTAAAAATAAAAAGAGAAATTTATTAATTTAGAAGGTAATGTTGAATCTGGCCAGGAGGATAGCATAGGTGGAAGACTGCCTCCTAGGGGAATAGCATGGATGGGAAAGCTGTTATCCCTGCTGGCATGATTTCTGAGGTCTTTATACTCTTTACAACAGTGGAGACATGACTTTGTGCCACACTGAAGACATGACTCTAGAATGGTATGCACTGAGGCATGGGCACGGGGGAGGTTTGCCTGAAGACATAAGGGGTGACCCTCATAGTTTAGGGGACATAACAGGTAGATGTCTTAGATACAACCTGATGATATCAAGGCATCACCTAGAGGTATATCTCTCTGTCCATCTTGAATCTAAAGGATGATCCAAGGAAGATAATTCTCTCAGGGTCTTATAGGAGTTATCCGATGTTTTGGGTTAGGAGTCACAAGGATAGAAGGGAGCAAAGGAATTTCCCTGCTTATAGCTTGCTTGAAATACTTCTATAGTTTTGGAGGCACAATGCCCATGCCAGTATCTCTGCCAAGGAAACCTCATCTAGGTTGAACAAGACTGAACAACAAGATCTGATTCTGTCTTATACACATACGCATAAAAACATAAGTAGCTACCTATTAACTTCCAGGATTAAATAAAAATTTCTTTGATAGGCATTTAAATCTCTTCACAATCTGGCCCCTTTCTCTCAGCAGTCTTTTTATATTTTCATCCCTTCCCCATATTCTGTGATTCAGTGATATTGGTGATTCCTGTCCCAATATACTTCATCACCTGTCTTCATGCCTTTACACTAGTTTTTCATAGTGCCTGTTTCCCATTTTCATAATGCCATTCTCCTTCCCAACACTGGAGTTTTAGAAGTTGTGGTATCTTTTAAATATAAGCTCAAATTCCACTGGCTTCAGAAAGTCTTTTGGGTCCTCCCAGCTGATAGTACCATCATGTTACTATGTTACCTTTCATCTACTCCAAATGTATTTTGTATTATCTGATTTATATATGTTGTAGTCACCATTAGAATAGAATTAACATTTTCTTTTTTTTAAAAAAATCCTCAGTTTTTAGCATAGTTTTAACATATGTAGTAAATATTTAATAGAGATGGAGTCTGGAGGATCTAGGTTCAAATTTGGCCTCAGATGCTTCCTAAAAGTGTGAACCCAGGCATGTCACATAACCCTGATTGCCTAGCCCTTGCTGCAATTCTGTCTTAGAATTAATATTAGGGCAGAAGGCAAGATTATATATACATATATATACCCATATATATATATATAGTTTTAATTTAATTTCATGTTAATTAATTAATATATAATGTATATAATATTACAAGTTATATATGTATGTATATAAACATGTTTGTTAATTGATGGGTTGCTGATTCCTTGTTCTTAGCTGTTTGTTGGGGAGGTGAGAGTCGATGTAGGAGTGGTGACTAAAGAAATAAGTGTTATAATCACCACCTCTGTACAGATCTCCATGAAGCCCTGCTCCAGGGAAGAGGCATCAGGCTAGCATTTGAGTATGACACAATATAGGCACGAAAGGGAAAGTATCCAGAGTTCCCAGCTGCCTCCACTACATCAGAGTCATGATCATGCTCTCATTTCGCTTCTAAGCAATCTGTAATTTCGTAACAATGGAAGAATAGGTAGTATTGGTGGGTGAATTTCCAAGATCAAAGCAATAATATCAACAATGTGAATTGCTTATTCCATCATAAAAGTGCTGACTGATAGCAGCTGTTGCCAAAGCAGAGCCAGAGAAAATATCCAAACATTCTGACTCCTTATTATCCTTAGCTACACTGTTTCCATGCCTTAGTAATAAAAAGGGCAAAAGAAATTGTTTAGTCCAATGCTTTCTTTTTACAGAGGAGGAAACTAAGGCTAAATAAAGCCTTATAAATAAGGTCAACTGACTTGACTAAAGTCATGTAGCTATTTAGTGGAAAAGTTGAATCTAGAATTCAAATCTTTTAAATCCTAGGGTAGAACTTTTTCCTTTTGTCAAGAAATTTGATTACCAAATTATTCTAAGCTCATGGAACACTACCATCTACCAGTTTAACTCCATTTGGGTAAGGCTGCAAAGGAAAATGTCATGTCGGAGGCAAGAAAACAGTATTGTATATAGTCAATACTCCATATCTTAAGCCTGTCTCTTCTTATATCTCAGAGTTCATTTATATAGAAATATTCAACCCATTTGATAATCAAAGTTTGAAAATGGTGAAATTTAACTTAAAATCAAACAATGATTTTTAAGATATTTAAAAGTACACAAAATGTCTTTTGCTAAGAGCACTTTTCTAACATTGGAATACAAATAGCTTAAAATATCTTGAATCAGTGACCCTGGGCAGTCAAAAAGACATTGCTGTCTTCTTAAATTAAGAAGCTGTTTGTAGGAAAGCAATATTAAAAATTACTTTATAGATTTCCCTTATGTAGTCTCTTCTGTGAGTATATGATTCTATTACTCTACAACTTAGGAAAGTAGACATTTTTAAAATACATGAAAAAAAGGATAAATGAATCCTTTGCTTTTATGTAGCAAAGCCAGGAGAAGAATACATGTTTCTTTCCTCTCAGCAAATAAGCTTATAAATCAGAAAAAAACCTAGATGAGGAAACTTAACAGAATGCAAGGTATGTTCAGGTTTTACAAAATGAGTTACTAATGACTTTCAAGTTCTACTGTAAGTGAAGATGTTTGTCTGATAAATCATTTTTGTGCACAATTGTATTTTCTATAAACTAGAGTAATATTTTGTGAACTGTTTTTGAAAAAGAAAAATACTCTTATAATCTTAATTCCTTTCAATTAACTAAAGCAAAATCTAAGATAGTAAATTGCAATTATACCTTAGTCCCTATTACCCCAGTTTTTCATATTACCATTTTAGTTTGTTAGTCACTCCATGTGATTTTTATCTTGATTTTGTTTCTTTAGCTGGAAAAAGAAATCAAAGTCCTTGATACTCATTTATTTTCATTTTAAAATGGCAGAGTAACAAAGTATTGCTTTGTACTATAACCATGGTTGGTGACTTCACTTTCATCAGTACAGATTACAAATCCAGGCAACAATCATAATTTTTAAGACTAATGATAAAATTTGTTTATTACATCTTTAAAATGTGACAAAAAAAGAAAAGAAACTAGTCTGTTATTTCAGGTGAAGTTACTCAAAAATGTCCTCTGAGAAAATGTTGTGCACACAATTATTTAAACAAGACACATTCAGTATAGTACTTCTAAAGTTAGTGTTCCGATGATTCTGATGATAAATATCTATATCTAGAACTAGATATAAGGATCTGTAGAAACATTTGTACAACCCAGTGGAATTACTTGTCGGAATGGGAGGGAAGAGGAAAGAAAATGAATCATATAAACATGGAAAAATATTTTTTAAAAATAAATTAATTTTTAAAAGGACCTGTAGAGAAGAATATATGGGTGTGTCCACAGAGAGGAAAATATGAGATTTATAATACAGGTGTGTACATTTATATATACACACAAATACTCCCTCTGCTCATTGAAGTGGGTATCACCTCCAACAGTGCATATCACAGTTTGTCTGCCCATACTATCCATGTCCTTCAATAATTTCACCACATAGGGTCCTGCATGTCACTTTTCTTGAATTCTTTTGACATCATAATCAGTCAATAAACATTTATTGCCTACTAATATGAAACTTTACAGGTACCAACACTCTAAGCATGGGGCATACAAAGAAATGCAAAATACAGTCTCTGTTTTCAAGGAGTCACAATGTAATAGAGTTGTCAATTATACCTTGTTTTTATTATGTAACTAGTTCATCTTCTTGTTTTTTCCAGTTATACATTTCTTTGATGAAATACAAGCACTCATACTTCATATTAGACAAACCAGTTTAGGCCACTTCACTTTACTATCATCTAGTCCTGATTACCTTGTAAACATAAATGAGTCTGATCAAACACCTTACTTAAATCCAAATACACTGTGCTACCTTCCCATTCTTTACTGGTCCACAAACTTTTTTTTTTTAACAGGAAAGAAAACTCATGTGACATGAATTGTTCTTTTCTTTTCAAAGTCTATGCTAATTCTTAGAGACCATTGCTTTCTTTTCATGATGCTCACAAACACTATGTTTAATCATTCATTTTAGAATTTGGCTAGGCATTGATGTTGTTTTATTGTTTTGCTAATTTTAAAAAATTTCAGACAATTTTGTCTATCTCCAGGCCCCTTAAGACACTTATTTTTTCTTGTGGATTATCTTCTATTTCTCTTAATTTCCATGAGATTCTAATAATTCCAGGTTCAGCTATGAAAATCTTTCCATCTCCAGGAATTTAATTTATCTAAATTTGGAGATGTAAATTCATTTAAAGTAACTATGTGCTCTCTTACTGTTTGTGAAAAAATTCTCAATATAAATTACAAATTTATTCTATCCTGTCTGGTTGAAATATCATTCTTCATTATGGAAGGAGAGTAAAATTTGTGGTTTTTATTTCAATATTTTATAAGCTTTGTATCATTTTTGGTTTTATCCTTCAAATCAACTAGTAAGTACTTCTTGGAAATACAAGTAGAAAGAAAGACAGTGGAAAGACAGCCCCTGTCCTCAAGAAGCTTACATTCTAAGGCTGGAAAATAATGCATTAGAGTAAGCTGCAAAGTGGGGGTGGGGGAAAAAAAGTCCAGAAGATAAGGAGTTCAACAGTGTCGCTTGGCAAGGAAGGAATACATAGCTGACCTAGGTATCCTCCTTTTAAAAAATAATTGATTTATTTGTTGGTTACATTATTATTCCCAGTTATCTGCCTCCCTACTATCTTCCTACACTAATTTGTTTATGACATTCTCTGTATCCTCTTTAAAATGGTTGTACTGGGAAGAGCTAGACAATCAGAGAAACAGTCCAAGGATGAAATATGTATATTCATAGCATTAACAGGATATTAGTGTGCCTGTCATTCCACAGAGCTTCCAAAAACTGTAATTTTCCTTTTTTGTTATCTTGGGAATATTCCTTTCCTTCACTGTGGCCCAAAGTTCATGTGCTACCTACTCAAGATTTAAAGGACCTGAAGTTTTATCCTAAATTTCTTCTATCAAACATTTTGAGTTCCAGTATAAAACACCAGTGGTCAGTTTGAGAAAGGTGGTTTTGCCAAATCTTAACTAATTCTAGTTCTCATCTCAGATACATGTAGAAGGATAGCATATCTCCCCACAACAAATCTTCATATACTACTTTTTATAATCCTCATTAAAAAATCACAAATCATTTGATGGTGATAACAATAACACAAAACTAAGAGTTGGGAGGCCTAGGTTCAGGGCTTTGCTAGAACCACTTTGAATAGGTTCATGAGAGTCAATTATTAAATTTTCATTTCAAGTATTTCTACCTCATATATCAACATCACTATATACCAATATATCATTGTCTTACTGATTATCTAGACTTAGGAAAGTGGAGGGGAAAGGGTAATAATGTAGATTAAGCATAAAAGTGTTTAATTGTCTACCCAGTAAGAGAACTAGCTGATGATTAAAAATTTACTAGCAAACCACTGCCTAGTTCCTACTTCTTGCTAGCTGTATATAATTTTAGCAAAACAATTACTCCCTTTGGTTAAGCTTCTTTGCCTATGAAACGAAGGAATTGTAATTGAAGATCTCTACTTCTTTCAGTATTGAAAATTCTTTAATTCTGTGCTTCATCAACCACTGAACATTACTTTGTCTCCTCGTGGATAATGAGAATCTGCAAACTTGGTACCTGGGAATCCTTTTTATTTTGTGAAACATAAGATGTTACTTTTTCTTCCAAAGATCCATATTCTCTTTCAAATTCTTTCCTTTAAAGAAGGAACCTTATACTTGTTCCAAGACTCAGTCACAGAGTCACACTTCGGGGTTTACTAAAGATTTGAAAAGACACAACTGACAAAAAATACCCTTTGTAAAAATATTCAGACCCACAAGGTATCCAAGAATTTGGATGGGTTGGGTTTAGGAGAAGTACAACTTAATTTCTCTATAATTGATTTCCTTTGTATTTCTATGTATTTTATGCATTTGAACATGTGGCTAATTGGTTTCACCAGTCTGCCAACTGGGATCTATCACACACACACACCCACACACCATTAGAATATAAAGAATAGTTGTTTTTTGTTGTTGTTGTTGTTTTTTTATTAAATCCACCCCCCTTCTTTTCAGCTAGAAGATCAGATGATATTTATAATGCTATAATTGATGGCACCTCAGGCAGGGAGATAAATGGAGAATATATCCTCAGGTTATTGGGTTTCCTTCAATTCCACACCTTTTTATTTTTATCTCAAGTTTAACTGTGGTCTATGGTGGCTCTACTATGAAAAGAAATTCACTTCTGTCCACTAGGCTTCTGTTCCTTCAGATGAGTTACTAGCAAAATTATTTTTATATAGGTTTTGTGTTCTTATTAAACTAAATATTTTAGGAATTAGCACTAATTTGTTCCAGTAATTGTCCAATTACCAGGTTTCCTGTCCCAAACCTAAGACATGAATAAAACAGTAACAACTCTGAGAACAAAGAAGAGTATTTTTTACTCATTTATGCCTCTGTGAAGTACTATATTTGCATAAAAGATATTGTTTTGCTTCTCCAGTGTTAAAATTAGAACAGGGTAAATGTGCCTTTGTCCCAAAGACACAAAATTTAGAGGAAATTTACAGCATTAGAACTCTTTCCAAATGTAGAAAAACCAAAATTTAGGGCCTAGTTGCCAAGAATAATTGAAATACAGTGCCTAGAAGTTCTTTCTCTCTTTTTAAAGTCTTCACATAGCTTCCCTTGGGTTCCAGTGTCTTTACTGGGCTGATTGCCTAACTGACTTCTCAAGAGCTCTCCATAGTTCCATTCCCAGCTACTAGTTAGTCCTTTCTTGAGTCCATAGAGAGTTCTCTTCTCTGCTTCCAGGGATCTCATTCCTCAAAATTACTTCCTTCAACTCTTTCCAACTAATGAACACTCAAACTATTAGATTTTCTCTCCTTCTTGAAAAGTCATTCCTGAAGCCATGGTCAATTAAAAGAGAGGAAAGGGAAAGAAATCCCTTTTCCTCCCTATAAATGTCTCATACAGTCAAAGATATAAATATCTCTTATACATGTAACTCTTTCAGATTTCCTAGGGTTTAGCTTTAAGAGGTAAGGGGGAGAAGTACTTTTAGATAGTTTTTTACCCTTCTCTCTGATATAATCAGAAATGTATTTATACGTTGTGAAGAGATTTCCTATGTTTAGCACATTGTTGCTGTATTACTTCTGCAAAATTAAAGGGTTAGACTCCATGACCTCCTAGGTACCTTCCAACTCTGACTCCAGGATTTTATGAACATCTCCTTCATGTGTCCACATTTCTTTGTTCAAATCTATTTACTATGATACTTAACTGTCAGCCAGCTTTGGTCATACAATTCAAAATAGTAAAGTAATGCTTATTAGATATTTGTTTTTACTTACTGGTCATAAAAACAGTTTTTCATGTCCCAACAATAATGGACTTTGTTAGTTCTTGTTCACAAAGATTAATGATACCCATTTTTCCCCTACTGCTAGCCATTTTTTATTACTAGTTTAAGTGGGAAAAAATGTGATAAACTGTTCTCAATACAAATAATACTGCTAACATTAAGCAGTTTTTGTTGACCCATGGGTCTGTTGGGGTTTGACCTCTGATTATAATTTACTCCTTACTAAAGGTAATGATAGGGCAAAAACTATATATTATCTTTATTTTTCCCCTTCACTTTTTTTTTGAAAGTTTTAGATAAACTTCATTCTTTTTGTTCTGATTATTTTTGCTTATCTGATAAATTTCTTACTCCATATTATTGTTTCTGAAAAGAAACTATTTAGAATATTTTTTTCTGATTTGCTAGGCAAAATCATTTTGAAAATTGAACTCTCAAATGTGTGTAAAGGAAAAATGAAATTTGTGTATTGTCCTACTATGTTTGTTTTGGAATACATACATATTTGTTTTGGAAACATACAAATAATAGCCTGACTTCAATACTTAGTATTTTATTAAAATAAATATGTTCTTAAAATAACTGGTTTAATTCTAGCTCTATGTTCCTTACATTCTCCTTTTTTTTTCCTCCTCAAAAAATGTTTTAGCTCCTGGTCAAACTGTTACTGTGGTTACGCAAACTCTGGTTACTAAGGAAACTACCATCTCCAAACTAGAAATGCCATCTTCCTTGCTGTTGGAGGTACCAGCCTTAGCTGACTTCAACAAGGCGTGGACAGAACTCACTGACTGGCTTTCCTTGCTTGATCGTGTGATAAAAACTCAGAGGGTGATGGTGGGTGATCTTGAAGACATCAATGACATGATCATCAAACAGAAGGTATGAAGAATAAAATATAAGAAGCTGATGCAAATTTGTTTTTGTTTTTTTTCTTCAAGTTAGTGATGGGGGCAGAACAGGTCACTATTGTGGATTATCTGCAGTCGGTTTTTAGTCAGCTTTTCCCTGTCAACTATCTCTTTTAGTTCCTCCCCAGACAGTTCAACTCATCACTCTCTTTCTAGCCAGTGTTTGTGTACTCAGGAAAAAAAAAAATCTAATATTAGCTGGAGCAATGCAAAATTAGGAAGGCGTATGTCCAACAGAAGGGAAATAGCATTTCTAAGCACATTTAGCTTGATAGAGTTCAGTAAAATAAATTGGGGGGGGAGGCTTTCTGCCTATATGATGGCAAATGGCCCATTTGAAGTTTTTGCTTTTTAAATGTTGTTTTGGCATTATATACTTATCATGAATTCCCAAACCAGATATAAACAATCTAGGGCTTACCCACCAGTTTGGTTTATCGTTGATACTTTTTTCTTTTCATTGCTAAGGATAATTGAGAGTTGGATATAAATGTAAAAGAGGGAAATTACTTGAATTGTAACTTATTTGAATTACTCTAGATTCAAAGATTTAAATTTATATAGCAGTAATGTCCTCCCAAAAAGAGATTCATAAACATTGTATTTCTTAGACTCATAGAACTGGTTTTTTTCAGAATTACTGTTGAAAAGAAATGTAAGAAAATGATGATAGTGTGCATTCACATATTTAAAATGAATCTGCAATATATATTTTATAATCTTGGGTGTTTAGGTAGAATATATCCGAAAGTCTTAAATGTTGTCATCATCCTACCCATAAAGATCTTGAGCCCAAGAAAGAAGAAAGCAAAAAAGTTGTATTAAAACATTCCACTGTTGCTGAACTATTTTCTGAAAATAAAAGGTGCAAAATATATAGAAATGGCATTTAAAAAGTTGAAAACAATAGTCAGTAGTAATTATGTAAGGGTCAAAGTGATTTGATAGTATGCATACTTTAATTAGATTCCAAATAAAAGATTATATTTTTATGTAACCATTTGAGTATTCATAAAGTGATTTTTAGCACTATCATGATTTTTTTCTGGTGTAAATAAGCTGTTACCCAAGTAATGGAGCAATACTAACTTTAATTTTCTGTCAAAACTCATATGCTAACAGTTGAGGGAGAGAGTAGTATATCACTTCATTCACATAATTCTTTTTAATAATATTATTTAAAGTATTATTTTATAAATATTCAAATTTATAATAGTTTAGATTATCCTAGGAATTTTACATATATTTTCATTCATGCATATCATTATTTCTAGGATAAACATAATTTATTATATTTATTAATAAATATTGTTATATTACATTTATTGTTTATTACAATCATATGTTTATTACTCACTAAACATTAAGCATCTACTATGTGGCAGGCACTATACAAGCCACTGAGGTTGGAAAGAATAAAATGAAATTGTCTTTGATCTCATCAAGCTTATATTCTAGTAGGAGTTAACAACCTATATACAAATGAGGCACTATATAGACTAATTCAAAATGAGGTTTGGGAGGACTCCTTCTGATAGGGTTTGAGCTAAGCTTTGAAGAAGTTGAGGAATTCTGAAAGATGGAGATTAGGTGAAGCAAAAGTGGAGGAGGAAAGCTCTTGTAAAATTTTGGAGAAAAGAGGTGGAATATTATGTATGAGAACTAATGAATAGGCTACTTGGGCTGAAATGAAGAGTGTGTGATATATATATAATTATATGTATAATATATAATATATAATTATATGTATAATAACTCTTGAAAAATTAGGATAGTGTTAGATCATGAAGGGTTTTAAATTCCCAAAAAGAGTTTATATTTCCTCTGGACATTTTTGAGGGTAAAAAAAACTTAATTGTATATGTTCTTTAGGATTTCTTGGCATCTATGTGGAAGATAAATTTGACATGGGAAATATTTCAGTTATTAAACAAATCAACAGGCTAATTATTATAATTCAGGTGAGAAGTAATGATGACCTGGACTAGGATGATTGTATGAGTAGAAAAATGTGAAGGTAAAACCAGCAACTATGTGGAATAATGGAAAGAGTGCTGGATTCAGAGTTGGAAGGTTGAGTTCAAATCCTGATTTAGCTGCTAACTACTTATGTGATACTGGACAAATCACTTCAGTTCTTTGGGTTTAAGTTCTTCATCAAATGAGAAATTTAGACTAGACAACCTCCAAGGTCCTTCCAAAGCTGAACCTTTGATCCTTTGTTCAGATTTGAAGGTTAGGAAGAAGAAAGAATCACGAATGATTCCAGATTATAAACCTAGTTGACAGAAAGCTGGTAATTCCTTCCGCAACAACAGGGAAATTAGGAAATGAGATGAGTTTGGGGGAGAAGATAATGGATTCTGCTGTGGATATGCTGAGTGTGATTAGTCTACTCTACATCTATTTAGAAATGTCCAATGGGAAATTAGTGGTGCAGGACTGGAGATCACAAGGGAAACTAGAACTGAATATATAAACTGAAAGCATCTCCTTAGAGATGGCAGTTGAACTTATGGGAGTTTAACTTGCCAGAGAAACAGAATGGCAAACAGAAAAAAAGGCAGCTATAGAGAAAGACAGTCATATTTAAGGAGTGGTCAGTGAACAGTGTCAGGAAGACTTGAGTCCAAAAACAACCTTAGTTACTTACTAGCTCTGTGGCTTTGGGAAGGTCATTTAACTTCTGTTTGCTTTTTCCTCTGTAAAATGGGCATAATAATAGCACCTTGCTTCCAGAGGTGTTGTGAGGATCCAGTAAAGTCATGTTTGTAAAGCAGTTAGCACAGTGCCTGGCACAAAGTAAGTACTAAATAAATGTTGTTATTTTTAAGAGGAAGCCAGGTGACTCAGTGGATAGAGCACTGGGCTTGGAGTCAAGACAAGAATTCAAAACTAGCCTCATACACTTACTACCTGTGTAACTTTGGGCAAGTCACTCAACCTCTTCCTTAATCCATTGGAGAAGGAAATGACAAACTACCACAGAGTCCTTGCCAAGAAAAACCTATTGACAGTTATTGGTGTGCTACAGTTCAAAGGGTCATGAAGTCAGACACAACTGAAGGACTAACATCATTACTGTTGTTATTATTATCATCATCATAAGCCAACACAGGAAGCTGAGGAGAAGTCAGATAGAAAGAAAAGCAAGAGAGAGCACATGACAAAATCTCAGAGAGGAAAAAAATATCTGAGAAAAGATAGTGGTCCACGTCAGATTTTGCAAACAGGTCAAGAAGTATAAGAAATGTTTTAAAACAAAAAAAGGGCTATTGGATTTGGCAAAAAAAAAAAAAAAAAAAAAAAAAAGATCATTGATACTTTAGAGATTGTGGTTCTAATTTAGTGATAATATCAGAAATCAGATTTCTACACTTTCAGGAGTGAGTGAAAGCAAATCTGTTATAAAATATGAAGACATAATTGTAATAAGTGATAAAAATAGAAGATAAAAAATTCTACCTTATGACATGTATTCTTCCTAAAAGAGTTGCTCAATAACAAAGCAGGTAATACACATTTTTTGAAAATTATGTAATTTACTATATAGGGAGTATAAATAGATATTTTTTTCTCAGTTATATGTCTGTTTCCCTCCATTAATAAAGATTTTCAAAAATGTCTCTGCTGAGGACAGCTAGGTTTCTTAGTGGATTGAGAGCAAGGTCTAGAGATGTGAGGTCTTGGTTTCAAATCTGGTCTCAGACACATCTTAGCTGGGTGAACCTGGGAAAATGACTTAGCCCCATTGCCTAGCCCTTAGCTTTCTTCTACTTTGAAAACTGCACAGCATTGATTCAAAGACAGAAGGTAAAGGTTTTAAAAGGGGGGGAAGTGTCTCTCCTTTGCTTTTATCATTGAAATTTTAAAAGCTGACCCTGAGAGTATTAAACAACCAAGACTAGTTCTATGTATATACCACCTAGGTAGCTGAGTAGAACAATGAACCTGAAGTGAAAAAAACATGGGTTCAAAAGTGACCTTAAATATTTCCCAACTGGGGACCAGTCATTGACCCCATTTTCCTCATCCATAAAATGGGGATAATGATAGCTTCTACCTTCCAGGATAGGTATGAGGATAAAATGAGACTATGTATAAAGTTCTTTACAAACCTTAAAGTCCAACATAAATATTAGTACTATTATGACCTCTAAATCCTGTGAAGACATCATTTCCTTTTATATATTTTTTTTTAAAATTATTATTCCAGGTGAATTTTCATTCTTTTCCTACTCCTACCTTATCCCCTATTCTCAGTAAGATATTTCAATAGTATGATTAGTAATTGCATCTTGCATTTTTATGATGTTTTAGGTTTTGGAAAGTATGCATTACACCTAATTGATATTCAAAAGAACTTGGGTTTTATATTTATTTTATAAATGATGCACAGCAAGTTCTCTATGCTGAGAAACACAGAGGCAAGGCAATATTCCAGTGCTCTTTACACCATGCTGCTGCTTCCTTAGAGACATCAAAGCTATAATGATTTATCAATTATTTTAGTGATTAACATGAAATCCAAAATTTCCCTTTTTTCTTTTTAGGTAACAAGAATACTAGCTAGCAAGCACTTATACAAGCTTACTTATATAACCCTCACATTCATAATAATATAGCCCTTACACACACATATAAGTATAATGTATGAGTAATACAATGTATTATATATGTGTATGTATTCTATATTTTAACCTACACAATACCTTTATGCATATACTTATATAATACTTATATATTTATTTGAGAGGAATAGTTTCTAAATAAAACTAAAGTTTGAAAATAATAATTATAATAGAATTTCAAGATTTGCAAAGCATTTTCCATATGTTCTGATATGACCTTATAACAATGATGTGAGGAAGATAATTATTATCTCATTTATAATTATAATTAATATTATTATCTTTATTTGGCATAAGAGAAAACTGAGTCACAGAAAGGCTAAGCAATCTGCCAAAGATCACACAACTTGAAGGTATCTGAGACAAATTTGGACTCAAGTCTTCCTAACTCCAAATCCAGTACTCAGTCTCCTGAAACATGAAACTACCTCATAATGAATGAGGTTAATCTAAAATAAAATATTTTATTTCCTTTTGTTTTAGAAAATCAACACCTAAAACATAGACCTTTTCTACAAATATGTAATACAAATATTTCTTTTGTGTGGTAGGTACTTAATTCAATTAACTACTTATTGGTTACAATGAATTGATTGAAATTTAATAAGGAAACATCATTCTTAAGAGAAAGAAGTGTACCATTGTTCCCTGACTTCTCAGATTACATTATTACAGCCTCTACAAAGCAACTGAACCTTAGCCAAATTATCCAGGGGTGTAATCAGTAACTCTGTTCATGAAAAACTTAGTTCTTTTGGTTTGAATGGTTTTCAAGCCACAGGCATCCAATGATTGAAAGACTGACCCCAGAAAGCCCATTTAGGTTGTAAGGACATGACATTTAAATAAATCAACCTTTGTAATCACCCTTGAGTTCTTCATTTCAGAGGATTATATATGCAGCTAAAAGTTTCTTCTTTCTTCAAGCAGAATTCTTATTTTTAGGAAATGGAAAGCTAATACCGTTTTAAATGAGTTATTTTACTCAGTGAATTATATTAAGAACCTAAAGAGGAACTATATTTGAATTATAATTTTTCTCTATGGAAGAGCTCAAGACTTTGAAAAGAAAAAATTAATACCTTTAGGCTTTATATAAGAGAATAGAACACAGGGTGTCATATTTAGAGCAGGCTTCTCCAATATTATCCTCCCCACTCACCTCACTGGTGTAAGCTTTGACTGTGCTCACCAAATACGCATATATGTAACTATAAATTACATGTACTAATGATCATGTACATACAAAGCTTAAGAAAGGAAGTTTTAAAAGTCATATGATATGAAGGACAAATTGAGATATACATTTTCAGACACAGCTAATAAGAGACTTTGTTTTCTTTGACTTCATATTTTTAACAATAGAAGTTTTCTTTTTTTTATGGGACTGGAAAAATATAGATGGGAGAGGAGGATGAATGATAGGGATGCCAAAATATTGATTAAAAGAAGGTCCTTGTAACATTTTTTAAGTACAGAAAAGTTTGGGAGATTAACAGGGCAGCTTCTAAACCCAAATTAAGTTTATTTTATTCTTTTAAAAATATGGTCCTCTCTGTATTATGTATTTGGGAATGATTATATTTGTCGATGGATAGTCGATTTATTTTAAAAAGTTAAGTAAAGTAAAAGGGGGAATTACGTAAAGATGGAATAATAATTCGTCCTGGAATGAACAGTGAGCTACTGGACTTTGTTGGGTGGAAGAATAATATGATAAGATCTCTGGGGGAAAATCAGTTTGGCAGCTTTGTGGAGAATGGATTGGAAAAGAAAAAGTTTTGAGGGGAGAGAAACTACTTGAAGATTTTTGCAATTGTCCAGGTGAGAGGGAATCAAGACCTACCTGTAAATAAAAGGGATAGATGTTAGAGACATTATGGAGGTAGAAATGATAAGATTTGGCGATTAGATGGAATGAGGGAAAGTGTGAAGTTTAGGATACTATTGGGATTATAAACCTGGATGACTGGAGGAATAGTGGTGCCCTCAATTGTATTAGGACAGTTTGGAGGAAGAGGCATGTGTTTAGAGGCAAAGATAATGTAATAAGTTCTGTGATAAAGATTATAACCATTCACACTAACTCATATAGTGGAATTCTCTATTCCCCACAAAAGGAAAATAAAGTAGTGGCTCTAAGCTTTGATTACTGCTCTCAACACAAAACTAGACCTCCAAGGGGATCATCTACAGCCACATGTGATCTTTTCTAGAAGATCTAGGGAACAGCATGTAGATATATACCTGGACAAAGCAATTTTCCCAGTGGCTGTTGCCCAAGATGCAGAGACTAAGTCATGTAGGAGAGGATTCTGAACATAGGTGTAATTGAACAAGTGTAGATGTGATTGTGTTAGTGTCTTACCTATCTCATTGGGGGGGAGAGCCCAGTTTTTCCTCCTCTAATTAATAAATCATATACTCTTTGTTCAACCTACAGTCCAGACTTTGTAGAATACAGTTCTAGAATGAATGGGTTTTCCTTATCTCTATCAAATGAAAATCTTTGCATTCCTTCTGAATTCTAGAGTAATGTAGACTTAAATAGAGATAGGTTTCTTCTTTAAAAGAAAAATGCCTTAAATTTACAACTAAATATTTGTGATATTAATACATTTTATTGTGTTTTGAACAAAAAGAAAATCATTATAAATTTAAATGTTACTTATATGTTAAAAATAAAACTTCATTAGAAGTCAATAAAGGGGGGCAGCTAGATTCCTCAGTGGATTAAGAGCCAGGCCCAGAGATGGGAGGTTAAGGGTTCAAATTTTGCCTCAGACACTTCCTAGCTGTGTGACCCAGGGCAAGTCACTTAACCTTCATGGCTTAGCCTTTACCACTTTCTTGCCTTAGAACAAATACATAGTATTTATTCTAAGACAGAAAGTAAGGGTTAAAAAAAAGAAGTAAATAAAGCTCCTTAGCAATTTTTCTTCTGATTTAAGCACTTTTGGAATAAAATAAGAGAATATTTGCCTCAAAAATATGTTTCATCTCATCCTGCAGTTACTAAAAATAAAATAATAAAGATTTGTTCTGTGAGTTTTTATTTTGTTTTCTTTAAGCTGCATGGCATCTGGTAGCTTTTGCTTAATAAATTAATAGTCATTGTATCAAATTTGGTGCCAGGTGTTCTGTATAGTCCAATTTAATTGATATTTGCACACGTGAATCAGATCATTGAAATTGTGTCTAACTTGCCCTTTCCCCTAATTTGAGTACCTATATATATTTTTTGCCCTCCAGGCACCAGGGCTGATAGGTAAAATGATCTGTAAATCTTCCCTCTCCTTCCTTCCACCCATGTCATTACTAAAGTATTATATCTCTCCTATTCCATCCCTCTTATGTAATTATGATACAACCCCTCTACGCCCTTATCTCTTCTTGCCTAGGCTATTATAATTTTTTTCCTAAGCTGTCTTTCTCTTCAGTCCTAATTCTTCCCTAATTCATCCTTCATGGCCTTAGAGATTCCGAATAACACCCTTAATCTATTACTCTGTATATGTTAGCTCTCTATTGCACAGTGGCTTTCCATTTTTCTATTGGATAAGACATTAACACTTGATTTTTCCATTTAAGGCCCTTCACAATCTGGCTCCAACCTCCTTTTCCTGCTTTATCTTTTTCATAGATTCTTTATTCTAACCAAAGTGTTACATTCTTCCTGTCCCTTATTTTGTCATAGGATCTTATCTCAAGATTTGGAAGGGATCCTAGAAGTCATTTGCCCAACCCTTTATTTTAGATAAGTACATTTCAACCCAGAGAAATTGTGACTATCTTAAAGGCAAAAAGATATTAAACGGTAGAGCTGAGTTTTGAACTCTGATCCAGGGACTTCATATTAAATTCCTTTTCTCCTTTTCTTGCTTTTTTCCCTTTCTTTTACTCTTGTTTCTTCTAGTCTCCATGCCTAGAATGAATGAGCTATCCTCTCCCTACCATGTCTCTCTAGTGAAATTCCTTAAATCCTTTAGTCTAACTTGGGTATGAATTTATCTAAGAATCTTTCCCTGATTCCTCTATTGAAAATGATCACTTGTTGATGGTTTTCTGTTTTGTTTTTTTAGTACCTTCTTGAGTTCCTATTCATTTTAAAGAAAGAAATAGTCAAATCCATTTCAGCAAATTTAGTAAGTACTTGTCAGTAACTGTGCTAGGTTCTGAGGATTACAAAGACAAAATGAAACACAGACCTTGGCAGAAAGGAGTTTGTATTCTCTTGGGAAGAAACAGTATGTTGTGAATGGGTGAGTACATATGTGATCATTTTAAATTTTTAATTACATTTATTTTTTTAATTATCAGACATTTATTTTCTCTCTTCTACAACCCACCAAAAAATCAAAATAAATGCATATATTGGTCATGTCCAAAATGTGTATCATTTTTTTTCACATTATTCCATCACCACATGCAGCAAGGTGGATAGGGAGAAGTAGCAAGGGAAATGGACTTTGGACTCAGCAAATGAAGATTCTGCAATATAATCAGAGAAATATGAGGAGCAAGAAATGGGAATTTACCAGCTATAATATAGGTTAGTTCATTAAGCTCATTAAGACCCACCTATTTGTGATGTGTGTATGTAATATTAGGGTATCTCTAAGTTCAGGACTTATGCCGTCCAGAACTGGGCAGTGGTGCATGGCAATTGGGGAGTAGAGTGATGTGACAGGTGACAAGAGATATTTAAAAATGTTGATTGAATGGCATGTTTGTTGAGTAAAATTAGTATATATGGTGTTTTTTTTAATGCAATGAAAAGAAATCTAAGGTTGTGTCCACAAAAGGAAGGTACCTTTTGTAAGTTACCTTTAGTTGTCTCTTCTTGTCTATGGATTATTTACGTAAAAAATAGTTTGTTCTTGACTAAGATCTGAACTAATAAAAATTCTTATTATTTCCAATATGTTAATATCATTAATACATTAATATCTAGGCAAAAAAGCTGAAATGTTAGCTTAAAATTGAGAATTCTGAACAACCTAGAAGATTGTCCTCAGTGGTAGATGGAGGATTCAGAACCTGGCAAAATACAGACCAGTTCTTTCGGTACAGAGTTTAAAATAACCAGACTGCTATGATCCTGTGTGAAATGGCATCTTTGGTGCTTACCAGATCCTCTTTTGAGCTTATCTCTCTTAGTACTTTTCTCTGCACCACCATCAAAACCACAGATTTCCTCACTCCTAATAATCCGTGAATGAACATTCCCTGCAGCACCTTATTAGAGCCCAGGTGTTAATCCCCACCTATTCTATGACTTACTATGGTCAGAAATGTCTCTCTGCTACTTAGTGTTGGATGGCAATGGATAGTAATCAGATAAGCTGATCTAGGCTAATATATTAGCTAGTTAATGAAATGTATATCTTTTGTATCTCTCTCTCTCTCTCTCTCTCTCTCTCTCTCTCTCTCTCTCTCTCTCTCTCTCTCTCTCTCTCTCTATTTATACAGAGCTTACCACATAGCAGGTGCTTGATAATTGATTATTGATTGATTTCCATGTTATTTCCCCCTGTAAGAATGTAAACTTTTGTGGAGTAGTCTTTGTTATTGTTGTTTTCATCCTTGTTTTCCTAAAACATAGCAAAATGCCTGACACATAAGAGACCCTTAAATGCTTTTTTTAATGAATGAATTGACTAAAACTTAACCATTCTTTTGATATTTTTCAGTAAGATGAATCTGTGAGCTCATTGATATTGTCCTTCCTCCAGCAGTGCGCATTATCACCCCAGATATGTCTTCTCATGCTTTTTCACTCAAAACATTGTGATTTCTTATATTCTTAAGCATATGAAAAAATATTAGTGTAATAATGTCCTTCCACAACACAGATCAAAGTTCCTATACAGTTTATAAGAGGTCTTTGTTTTTGTGGCCAAAAGAAAAAAAAAATCATTACCCTGAATCTAACCATACAGTAAGCTTCTTTGCATTTAGCTTGGCTGGTGCTCAAGCAACAGAGTTATATAGTCCATTGCCAGGTCCATACTTCCTTTAAAACTCAGTTAAATTTAAACAAATGAATCCATTGGATATAAAGTTTGAAGGGATTTGATATGATTTATCCCAGTTCTCCTTATTTTATGATCTGAAAACTGAAGTCTAGCGATGTTAAATGATTTTGCTTAGTTATATGATCAATGGTCCTTAGAGGCCATCAAATTCAACATTCTTATTTTATGGGTAAGACATAGAAAGCGACTTATCCAGGCTCACACAAGGAGTAAGTAGCATACCTAGAATTTCATTGAGGATCTATGACCTCAAATCTAACATTTATCCCCTGAATGAATCTAAGAAATTCTGTTTATCTCTCAGATTTCACAAATGTGACTTTTATAGATTTAAAGTTAGCCCATTAGAGATGGCATATTTCCTCAGAGGCATTGTATCTGAAAATCAGGTAACTGCTACCAATTTCTACTTGAATATGTTAACATTAACCAACCATCTTTATCTCCCTAGTGTATGGAAAACAGAAATTAAAGAGGATACCACCCATTTGGAACAATCATAATTCTTAATAATAAAATTGTAAAAATAAAGTTCATAGATATCAGTAAATTACCAACATCTATTCAAGCACTTTAAAGCTGGTCATGATTTAGAACCAAATTTAAAATAATGTAAATTCATAGGTACATTTTAATGTTTTCATCACTAAACTTCCAAATTTATCAATCATAGACTGGCATCTATTTTATAGAGAAATAATGTTGCTTTACTTTAATGATTTCAGGTATTAGAAAATCCACTACTTTTAGCTTTATTATAAGGCTAGTATTACTAATTTCCTTAGCAAAAGAATATTATCTGTGACTACTTTCTAGTCATCTCAGGAAAGACCTTGATTATCTTGTTCTACACTCCAGTCACTTACTATGTTCTTTACCTTCTTTTTGCATTAGGAAGATTTGTCCTACACAGCTTTATTTTCTCAGTCAGAAAAGAGATTAGCAAACCACTTTATATGTTTGCAAAGTCACAAGTCCTTTAACTTTTTTTTTTTACTTCTTTCTATTTCCTTCCTGGTTTTTAAAGCTCAAACTTGTTAATTTTCACCAGAATCTTAAAAATTACCTTTTAACCAGTCCAGCATATTTTAGTTCACTCCTGCTTTTGAAACATGCTAACCTTTCTGTTTCCCCTCCTTAAAGGGGGGAAAAAACCTTTAATACACTCAGTAGACCAGTTTTCAGAAAGAGATTGTTTTCTAACAATCTGAAGGCTCTTGAGAAAAATTTATTTATTAGTGGGACTTTTAAGCATTTGTTTAGGACAGTAGAGGGGAGGGTTGTTTTTTGTTTTTTTATATCATACATTCAGCATCCTTTAAATCAGACCTAGTAGGCAGCTGCCTACTCTCATAGCCTCAGGAAATTCTGATTCATAGAGATGACATACTCCATATTGTGATATGATACTTCTCTGCTTTTTTCTTTCTTTCTATCACTGCCTAAAAAAAATTAGATTTAATCCAAATGCTGCAGCATCAAATTATCCTCTTTTATTATTTGAAATAGATATGGATCTGCCTACATAGTACCAAATACTTGAGTAATGCTAAAAAATTAAATTACCTCATTATATGAGGATTTGTTTCCCTTACAAAATAATGAATATCCAGAAATATCAAAATGATCAGCTCATTTTTTCTTATTTATCTTTATATTTTAGAATCATGCAGTCTTAGATTCCTCAATTTCTAGCCCTAGTTTCTGAGAAAGTAAAGCAAGTTTTCATTGATAATAGAAGCTGTCCTAGTGATCAATTATAGCTTTTCCTTTTAAAAGATTTCCTGAGATAAAAATAGGTCTACTCTCCAATCTGCCTGCCACTTACTAAAATTGCACCATTAAAAATTCACTACTTTGTGTTAAAACATTAAATCTTAAGAATTTCCCTATTGAAATGGAAGTATCAGGAGAGGTATAAAACATTAAGTTCTTTTTTAATTTTAAACAATTAATATTCTTAAAGGGAACTAATAGTCATAATAGCATAACTTTATTAGATTTCTTTCTAAAATATTGCCAACTCTAAAGAGTTTATACCAAAGGTATATGGCATAGCTATAGGACAGCTCATATATGCAATTCTTCTGATATAAATCATGAATCCTTCACATCAAAACATTTACTAATGTCTCAAGTCTACAGCTACAATGCTTACATTTCTTTCTAAGATAATTGCCAACTCTAAAGAGTATATACCAAAGGTCCAAATACACAGAGTGGGTAAATGACAGGATATACTGATAAAAGAGACTGTAGGAATCAAAAGCTAACTTTTAATGGTATAATGGCAAGTGTTTAATAGGTAATTCTCCAATAAAAATAACATATACACATGATATACTTTTTTGTTTAAGTTGTATTGTTAACATTTTATTCATCACTTTAAGTCTACATAATTAAGAAAACAATAAATCATGCCCCAAATGTGTAGCATACCTGATTTCCTGGTTGTAAATGCTCATTCATACTGAAAATTTAACTATCAGCTCTCAAGAGCCAATTTAAACTGGCTCCCTCACACTCCTAATGAGCCAATTTCAAATTTTGTCTGCTGTCTTTAATGAAATTCTCCTCGGGAATGTACCAAGTACAATTTATGTTATATCTAGGCCAATAATCCCAAAGGACAAATTCATTTTGAGATTCCTTTGCACTTTTTCATTTTCCCCTAAAGTTTTTGTAATTAATTATGAAGTTTAGAAACAAGGAGAAATATGAAGAAAGACAATATCATTTCTTGTGCCACTTTGAAAGGAAAGAAAAGCAAACTAAAATACATTTCAGTTCATTCTATATCAAAAGAAAAATTACATATTTTATAAAATGTGTGAAAATATCTAACATTCATGAAAAGAATATTATAACTATTAACTTCATTATTTTTTGCCAAAACATATTAACTTTCAATAACAAAAATAAGTTATAAAAATGAAATACACTATGATAATATAGTTTCTGTCTCCTCCCACCCCTTGCCAATAATCGTAGACAGACAAGCTGGAATATTGGGTAATCAGTTGTGATTTATTCTCCTTTTCTAAAAATAAAAGTTGTTATTTATAAATGGTTATGTTGTTCTCAATATAGTCTTAAACTCCTCATGGATTGAAGTTAGTAGAAATAACTACTCTTCTAAACATGGTTTCATGTCACTCTGATTCTGCACATTGGGTAAGAAGGAACATAAATTGCTAACTAATGGCACAGATACCTACAAACTACCCCCCCCCAAAATAGAACTGCCATTTTGCTTTGTTTAGATCAGTGATTAAGTTAATAAGAAAAGTTGTTGAAATGGAAGGCATATCAATCAGTTTGGATCATTGAATCATAACTTTGGAGCTCAAAAGAATCCCAGAAGCCCTCTAGGCTGACCTCCTCATTTTTTCAGTAAAAGTGATTTGTGGAAAGTCAGCCAGGTAGCAGGCATAATAGGTGTTATTTTGCTGAAATTTTTTTTCTCTCCAGGTGCAGAATTTCTCAAGTGATCCTATTAAATTTATTTATTTTTAGGTAGACAATGCATTAACTACTTATTACATGATAAGTACATTGGAATGTGTTAGATTTACCAAGGGAAAAAAATATGACAACCCCTTCTCTCAGAAAGTTTACATTCTGACAGAATGAAAAGAAATGACATATTTAGCCTAGCAGTACTTACTTGAACACAGTACCAGTCAACTGTTAATTCTTTCTAAAACCTTGCCTTTTATGTATTTTTCTGCCAGTGCAACAACTATTGTGGGTGCTTAAAGCTTTACTCTAGGGAAGTGAATTTCTCAAATAGTTGTATGGGATCCCCAAATCCCTAGTCATGGTTCTGCCTGTTTCTGAGTGTAATGCTATAATATAAAAAACATAGTTTTGATTTTATTATCACAGGATATACTGAGAAGCTTCTTGATTACAATATATTTGGGTCATAAATATAGATATCATAATGTACTAAGTAAAATGATAAACTTCAAGTCAGAAAAATCATGGGCTCAAATTCAAGCTGACAATTTTTAGCTGCATGACCTTAGGCTAGCCATTTAACTTCTCTAAATGTCTATTTTTCATCTGTAAAATGATGGTTGTAATACCTGGGCATCTAGGTGGCACAATGGATAGAGTGCTGGGACTGAAATCAGGAAGACCTGAGTTCATATTTTTTCTTAGACTTACTAGCTATGTGACCCTGGGCAAGTCATTTAACCCCGTTTGCCTCATTTTCCTTATCTGGAGAAGGAAATAGCAAACCACTGAAGTACCTTTGCCAAGAAAACCCCAGAAAGGGCTACAAAGAGTCAGACATTACTCAACCATGACAAATACTTGTAGACTGTATCTTTTAGAATTGCTATAAAGCACAAACAAAATCATATACGAAGCATTTTGAAAAATTTCAAGTCCTCATTAAACTCTAGTCATTATTGTTAATCTCAAGAACTCTACATGTGTGCTCAGTACACATGCATATCCAAGTCAGAATATCTCATTTGAATTTTCAAGAGAAATTTATCACAAAATCATAAAGGTTGGTAAAGACTAATATTGACTATTGGGGTAGAAATGTCCAAAAGTAAAGAGATCCTACTTGTAATGGCAAACAAGAAATTTCTGTTTCAAAGAGATAAGTGATTATCTAATACATTCTTCTCTCTTTAATCTATTGTTCCTTATTAAATAGGATTCTGGCCATTATACATGGGCTGCTTGACATAAGCAAATTTCATGTCAGTAAATAACAAATTGAGAATTTTGTGATAGGAGATAATCATCTTCAGGAGCCAGGAAAATCTAGGTTTAAATCTGGTTTCTGACACATTACTGTTTGGGTCTCCCTTGGAAAAACACTTAACGTTTTCATGACCGTAAGCAATGCTTTCTAATGCTATTAGTTGCAAAGCATTGATGTTATACATTGGTAAAAAAATGAATAAATAAGTTTAATCAATGGGAACAGCTCAGACTTTTTTGGCCAAATTATGTAATATAGCACTTCCTGAATAAAAAACGCTTTTACTTCTATTATCTCAACTGATACTAACAATAAATATATGAGATAGATAAAGAAAAATGCCTATTTTACAGATGAATAAACAGGTTCCAAAAAATGAGACGTATGGCCCAAAATGATAAAACTAGTTAATGATAGAACTATAATTAAAAAAACAGTTTTCTCACTTCTCAGTTCAGTGCTTTTTCCACTAAACCATACTAAGCCAGAGTAGCATTTCTATTCTAATACCCCTGAAATTAGAAATGAGCCAATGTTTCTTTGTTTTTCAGCTATAAATATTCAAAAATATGTTGGAGTATTTTTAAACATACTTTTCCTTCTTAGATGATCTAAGACAAACAATATTTAATCATAGAGGTTCACATGGAATGCTTTGTTTCGATAGATGAGTAACTCCCTTACCTTCTCTTCTTCTATAATTTTGGGTCATATTTTCTTTAAATCCTACACAGGGTAGACCCAACATCCCAGGGTACTTTGATGTTGCTCTTTATATGTCTCAATAACCACACAAAGATGCAAGCATTACAGGGTTTTACAAACTAGAAAGAAAATATAATTAGCAACCAAATGGGCATTTGCTCTAGATTCATTGATTTTCAATGGTTATGGGGACATTTCTGTATTGCTCATCTTTAACTTTTCTTTCAGCTCTGATTCAGCAGAAGTCTCTTACCCTATTATTTTAAAGTAAATGGTGAGGGAGAGCCACTCTTTAAAGTAAATATTAATTTTAAATGATTGGATGGAGCTACATGTTGGCAATTTTAATAATTATTCTTGGTGAAAAATGATGGACACTTGAGAAACTGATTAACCATGATAGCTATTTTTACTGAACAAATAAATAGAACCTTCAGAACTGATATGAATTATAAGTGACTAAGGAGAGATTTGCTGTTATTGTTTTTCTTCATCCTTTCCAGGTAATGAATAGGACAAGAATGAGGAGCTTCTTTTGTGCTATTGTTTTCCAAACATGTCAGGAAATGTAGATTTTCTGATGAATGATGGCTCTCAAGAAGACAGGGAGCTCACACGTTTTTATAAGTCTGAAGGTTTGATAGGTTGATATAGTAGATAATGTGCTGAGTATGAAGGCAGGAAAAACTGGGTTCAAGTTCTACTTCTTACATTTATCTAATAATTTATGACTGCTTGATGATGAATAAGTGCTTTAAACTCTAAACCACAGTTTCCTCATGTGTAAAATTCAAAAACATTTTTATATTCCTTTTATTTAAAATTCTGAGCTCCAAATTCTTTCTCTCACTTGCTTCCTTTCCCCACTGATAAGTCAAGTCATTTGATATGTTATACATGTATAGTCACATCAAACATATTTCTGTCTTCGTCATGTTGTGAATGAAACAGACAAAAAAAAAAAAACAAGAAAAATAAAGTTAAAAATATATGCTTTGACCTGCATTCAGACTCCATCAGTTCTTTCTTTGGAGGTGGATAGCATTTTTCTTCACAAGTGCTAGTTGAAACTTTTAAAATAGACGGTTTTTCCTGAATAATGTTCACCTTTATCTACGATGCCATGCAAATAGCCTAAGATTCTCATGTAAATGTAAAGTAAATATTAAGGGAGAGGTCCCTGGAAAATACAAGATCCTCTTGGAAATAAAAGAAACTCTTCTTCCTCTCAGTTCTGCCTTCATAAATATATAGAAAGGAAATAGATTACATTAATTATTTGCATCCTTCATTCTTCCTACTGCTTTCTTCTTTCCCTCCTTCAAAAACCTAGAAGTACCCGAACAAATTACTTGCTTTTTAATATACATCGAGTCATTACCATGTGCTCACAGAGAGATTTCAGATGTTCTATAAGAATGGATGTGAAAAAAATGCAAGAGTTGCCCATCCATTGGGGAATGGCTAACCAAGTTGTGGTATATGATTGTGATGGAATATTATTGGGCCATATGTCAAACAAGGTAATCACAAAAGAAATCTGGAAAGACTTATATGAAGTGATTCAAAATGAAGTGAGCAGAACCAGGACAACATTGTACACAATAACAGCAATAATGTATGATGATCAACTATGAATCAATTAACTATTGTCAACAACTCAAGGATCCAGGAAAACTCAAAGGGACTTAAGAGAAAAAAAAAAGGATATCAATCCCCATAGAAGGCGCTGATGGAGTCTGAATGCAGATTGAAGCATACCATTCTTCACTTCATTTCCTCAATGAATTTTTCTCCAGTGTAAGCAATATATGTCTTCTTTCACAATATGTTGAATGGGGAAATACATACTATATGATAACATATGTATATTACATATCATAGTACCTGCCATCAGGGGAGGGAGAGAAAGAGATTATTGATTGCAAAATGCCAGAAAATGATTATTAAAAGTTGTATCAATATGTTGGGAAAAAAAGCATCATTATTTTCACTAATGTCTAAACATAATTTAGCTTTTCTGTCCTTTATCTACGAAGGAAAACAAAATATTATTCTGAAAGGGTGTTCATAGACTTTATCAGACTGCCAAAGAATTCTTTTTATTTTTCATTTTTATTTATTTTTAAAATTTAAAATTTTATTTAATTTTGAATATTTTCCCATAGTTACATATTTCATGTTCTTTCCCTCTCCCCAAAACCCTATTAGCCCCCCTTAGCCGACACACAATTCTACTGGGTTTTACATGTATCATTGATTAAGACCTAATTCCATATTATTAATAGTTGGACTAGAGTTATCATTTAGCATCTACCTCCCCATCAGCCCATATGTTCAAGCAATTGTTTTTCTTCTATGTTTCCACTCCTGTGGTTCTTCCTCTGAATGTGGATAGCGTTGTTTTCCATAAATCCCTCAGAATTGTCATTGTATTGCTGCTAGTACAGAAGTCTGTTACAGTCAATTTTACCACAGTATATCAGTCTCTGTGTACAATGTTCTTCTGGCTATGCTCCTTTCACTCTGCATCAATTCCTGGAGGTCTTTCCAGTTCACATGGAATTCCTCCAGTTCATTATTCCTTTGAGCACAATAGTATTCCATCACCAACAGATACCACAATTTGTTCAGCCATTCCCCAATCGAAGGACATTCTCTCATTTTCCAATTTTTTGCCACCACAAAGAGCGAGGCCGTAAATATTTTTGTACAAGTCTTTTTCCTTATTATCTCTTTAGGGTATAAACCAAGAAGTGCTATGGCTGGATCAAAAGGCAAATAGTTTTTTAAAGCCATTTGAGCATAGTTCCAAATTGCCATCCAGAATTGTTGGATCAGTTCACAACTCGACCAGCAATGCATTAATGTCCCAATTTTGCCACATCTCCTCCAACATTCCCCACTTTCCTTTGCTGTCACGTTAGCTAATCTGCAAGGTGTGAGGTGATACCTCAGAGTTTGTTTTGATTTGCATTTCTCTAATTATATGAGAGTTAAAACACTTTTTCATGTGTTTGTTGATAGTTTTGATTTCTTTATCTGAAAATTGCCTATTCATGTCCCTGGCCCATTTATCAATTGGGGAAGAGAGTTCTATGTAACAAAAAAGTTTAAGAATCCCTGGTATAGGGTTTAAAAATTAACATGCCAGGGGGCAGCTGGGTAGCTCAGTGGAGTGAGAGTCAGGCCTAGAGAAGGGAGGTCCTAGGTTCAAACCCGACCTCAGCCACTTCCCAGCTGTGTGACCCTGGGCAAGTCACTTGACCCCCATTGCCCACCCTTACCAATCTTCCACCTATGAGACAATACACCAAAGTACAAGGGTTTAAAAAAAAATTAACATGCCAGGGGCAGCTAGGTAGCTCAATGGATTGAGAGTCAGGCATAGAGACCAAAGTTTATGGGTTCAACTCTGATTTCAGTCACTTCTTAGCTGTGTGTCCTGAGCAAGTCACTTAATCCCAACTGCCTATCCCTTACTGCTCTTCAGCCTTGCAATGAATATATAGTATTGATTCTAAGATGTAAGGTAAGGATTTAAAAAAAAACAACTTATCATGCCCACAAATTAGATCCCGTTTGTATTATTTTTAAAGTATAGCTCCTCATTCTTATAATAATATTTGGCTAACATTCATAAAGCACTTACTACATTCTAGGCAGTGCACTGATTCTTTATAAATGTTATTTTGACTGATCCTCATAATACCTTTAAAATATAGATGCTTTTATTATCCCCATTTTGCAGATTAGGAAGCTGAGGCAAACAGAAGTTAAATGACTTGTTGAAAACCATACAGCTAGTGAGTGTCTAAAGCTAGATTGGAATTTGCATCTTCCTGAATTCAGTTCCTTTGCTCTATTCACTATACCGTGATTGGACTTCATAAGAATCATTTGTGCCTCTTAGTAACTAATAATGAATTTGAAGTTCTATAAGCATATTTAAATTCTATATATTGAAATTTCATTTTCATTTCATACTTAGGTTAATATTTTAACAGACTAACACTGTAAGGCTTAGAAACTTGAGCTAAAATGATTATGGTTTGCAATAGAATCACTAATAATAATTCAGTCAAAGGCTCATTTTTCATTTTTGAGATTTGATACAATTAATTTTTCACTATTAGCATGTATTTTTGATATTGCTAGGGGTGGTGATGGGGGTGGGGGGGAGGAGGTGATTTATGTAGCTTTGAAATAGAGATAATAGGAGACATTGTCTCTATCAGGACATACTCCATACAATCAGATTTAGAAAGGTAAACAGATATTGAGGAGAGGAAGCTCTTCCAAGAGTAGAACCTCTAGGGAACTGTCATAGAACTCAGATGAGGGATAACTTTGGGATTCAAGAATTGTGCTGCATAGAAAACTATCTGGAAAGACTTGTAGATCATGTAGTTCTAGAGCTGGGAGTCAAAAATATAAATTCCTTACATGTGTGCCTCACTACTTTTACACTTTATGTTTGCTCCTAGTCTTCTCACAGATGCTCTTGATATTTCTTAGAAAATGAATTACAGGCATTTCTTGGCAGGGAGTAGGAGAGGAAGAGTTTTTGTTTGTTTTTCTTTTCACTGTGCCATCTTAAATGCCTTTGTGAACAGCTAATTATGTCTACTGGCTGACTAGTAATGGGAAACACACTAGTAGGAGCTGGTAAGCTCTAACATTAAGCTTGAAGACCCATATCATTAAAACCAAAACTGAGGTAGAAGAACCATAGTAGACTAACGCATCTAATTTTTTTATACAAATTGGGAAGATTGCTAACAAGAGATAACTACATAAAAAGAAAGTAGTAGCTGAAATGATATTTCACAAAAAGGGCTGATAACTGAAATTCTTCCTAGAAAATAATAATTATCCTTAAGAATCTGATTCTTTTTAAGTCAGAGACTATGAATGAATAAAGAAGTAATACATAATTCTACCTCAAGACTGAGCAACTTTTAGGGGCAGCTAGGTGGCTCAATGGATAGAGATAAAGGCCTATAGATAGGAGCTCCTGGGTCCAAATCTGACCTCAGACATTCCCTATCTGTGTAAATCACTTCATCCCAATTGTCAAGCCTTTACCACTCCTGCCTTGTAAGCAATATTTAAAGTTAGTTCTAAGACAGAAGAATTAAAAAATAAACAACATAAAATAATGTATCGACCCCTAGCTGAGAGAAGAATAATACAAACAGTTTTATGCCCTAATCTTAAGCACAGCCCATTTCAACAAAGATAGAGAAAAGTTAGGTTAGGGTTTATGGCTAGAGATTTTGAGTGAATATAGTCAAAGATGAAAGAAGACTCTCTTATTACTAAATTAACTAAATTAAGTCCTAGTGGCACAAACATAAGTTGTTCCAATAAATATGAGAATGGGGAGATAGCTAAAGAATCTGAAGTGGCTGCACAGGAAACTGTCTAATGAGCTCATATTTTGCAAGGTTTTGAACAAACGTTGGAAAAGTGATGAAATGACGAAAACAAAAGAATGGCATAGACATATAAGAATAGTGTCTAGATTGCTAAAACCAAAAATAATAATAATTATTAATCGCAATAGATGATATTCATATATAGTAAGTCAAGGGTTACAGAGTACTTACTGAAAAATCCCATTTGATATTTACCACAACATTGTCAAAAGACAATCAACCATTCTTGGAAACAGGGGAGAATAGAATCTCCCTTCAGTCAAGTACTATAGTTGTTATAATCTTCAATTTACAAATTAGGAAACTGGGGTTTATGGTGTCAACTATAAGATTTGAATCCTTGTCTTTTCTGATTTCAAGTCAAATAGTCATTTTCTTTATGCCATTCTAATGCTCAATGAATCAGCTAATACTTTAAAATAAGTATTTATGAGAATGATTTTTAAAGATCTGTTTGGAGCAACAACATGGTGGTATGATGGAGATTTGAGTAAAATACTGGGGCTCTGTGACCTTGGACAAGTCACTGAACCTTAGTTTTCTCATCTGCAAAATAAGGAGGTAGCCTCTGCAATCCCTTCCAGCACTAAATGTGTGAGTCAGTTTTTGGTACTCTGAAGGAATAGTTATGCCCCATGTTTGAGGCTGATGGCATATTAGCTCCAGAGAAAGCATTCAACTTCTTTATTGTTTCTGTCTTTATCATAGGCAGTGATCTTAATATTGGAGAGAGTAGAGAGAACATGGTTAAATGGATTTGAAACTCAAGAAGATAGATAAGGAAAAAATACTTCAAAACATAAACAACATAATAGCTAAGTCACCTTCAGCTGGGTGAAAAGGGGCTTTTACTAACATTAAAAAAGGATATTTCCTTGGACTTCTTCTTTATGTGGTAAAAGTTATTGTGCTAAACAATATTTGCTTCATCTTTCCCTATGCTACTTTCTTGACTTTATTCTGGGCTACAATATACCTATCTCCATACTTTGGATCTCCTTTTAATCAGAACGTATTTTCTTGCCTAGCTTCCTGACTGATTGGTTACTCAGTCATTTTCTTGTTCTGGAAGGGAGTGGTGTATTCTATTCACACTTCCAATGCTGGTTGATTGCCTTAACCTCTTTTAACTCTGCTAATCCAAATTATTTGCAAGCTGCACTTTACCCCTACCCTTGCTGATAAAATGTCTTAACAAACTGTTTCAAATTAGTTTAGTATTCTATTTCTACTTATATTTCATCCCAGGATACTGAAAGCATTTACTGATGTGATCATCAAACTACTGTCATTAATTTTTGAGAGATCATAGATAAAAAGAAAATTGCTAGAGAAGCAGAATTGGCATCCTAATTTTTGAAAAGAGTTTTGAAAACTATAAATAGGTTAGTTCATCTTTTATTCTTTGGCAAAATTCTGGAGCATATTATTAAATAGTTAGTGAATATATACAGAATCATGATTACTAGGAGTCATCACAGTTTCACTAAGAAAAAGAATGCCAAACTAATCTCACTCTTTTTTAAGGGATCATAGAACAGAGAAGAAAACTACTCTCTTGCTGTATTAGCCTAAAATATAGTTGGATTTGTGGAGATTAACATTAATATGCAAAAAACTAAATATTATATTTATGAATATTTTATTAATAATAAAGTAACAAAAGAGACTAACTAAAAGGTACTAACCAGCTCACTCCCAGGAACCAAAGAGAAAGAGGGAGGAGTTACAGCCAACTATAAAATAATAACATGACCATGCAAACGTGGAAGTGCAGGAGAGATTAAAGGGAATTTTGGGAAAACTAAGGGGCTTATGGGGGATGGAAGTCCAAAGGTTCAAAATTTCCATTTATACAGATTTTAATAAGGCATTTAGCAAGGTCTCTCATAATCTCACAGAAAAACATGAACTAGATTATAACATATTTAGATACTTGAATAATCATACTAAAAAGGCATCAATTGTTGAATTATTATTACTTTTTATTTGGGGGCTCTTTAGTGAGATGCTACAAGGCTCTATACTTTGTTTTAACACTTTTTTCTGAGTTACAGATGAGGTCCTTTTCAAACTAGAGGATGACAAAAACTTTTGAGGGTCAAATCAAGATAAATCAACAAGTATTTCTTAAGGACCTACTCTGTGCCAGATACCAAGCTTAAGCATAAAGAAAGGCAAAAATAGTCCCTGCTCACAATGTGCTCACAATCTAATGGGAAATAGCATGCAAAAAACTTATGTGATGCAATATAGATGACATAATTATAACTAGTATATTGTATGGCAGAATCAGAATCCCCAAAGACCTTGGTAGGCTGAAATGAATAACATGTAGCTTAGTTGGGGAGTGTTTAAAGTTCAAAATTAAAGAAAATGTAAAAAAGAAAAACTTAATTAGAACATAGGATCCCAAGATCAATCACTCAAATCCAACATGTGAGAAACAGAGCTTAAAGGCAATTCATGTGGAAAACTCTTGGAGGTTTAAGTTTATTTTAGTCTTATTATGACTACCAGAAAAGGAAAATAAGAACCATTGAAGCACTGAGGGATGCATAATATGTAGACCAGAGGAACTAGTATATGGTTACAAATTATTTTCCAGAATGCTCGTATCCATTCACAGCTGCACCAACTGTGTATTAGTGTCCCAATTCTTCCACATTTATAATTTTCTTTTTTGTCATATTAGCCAGTCTGATAAGTGTGAGGCAGTAACTCAGAGTTGTTTCTCTAATTAATAGTAATTTGGAGCATGTTTCATAAGACTAAAGATAGTTTTATTTCTTCATCTGAGAATTGTACATTCATATATTTTGATCACTTGTCAATTGGAGTGTGATTAAGTTCTCTATATATTTGAGAAATCAGGCATTTGTCAGAGATACTTGCTATAAAAATTTTTCCCCAGTTTGTTGTTTCCCTTCTTATCTTGGTTGCATTGGTTTTATTTGTGCAAAACCTTTGTAATTTAATGTATTCAAAGTCATCACCTAATTTCTTCATGGATCTCTGTCTACTAGAGTCTTGGAAATCTTTCCACTCTTTTGGAATTCTAGCTACATCACAGGAACTGCTCAAATCCTGACATAAAAATTTATACAAGCCCTATGATACAGGAAGCAATATTTTGACAATATTAAACAGCCATTAAACACTTTAAGAATATATGTCTAGTTCTGGAGACAACAATTTAAGAGATGTTTCAAAACTATAGAGCTTGAAGGATAGCGACTCTAGAATGGTGAAGATTCTGGAAACTATATCACATGAGGAATGAGTAAAAGAACTGCAGATGTTTACCTTGGAGAAGGAAAGACTTAGAACAATATTAAAATTTTCAAGTATTTTTCTGAACTATTCTATGGAACAATAATACTAGCAATGATTCAGTGCTATAAGATTTGCAAAGTATTGAAGGTATTACATTTCATCACAACAATTTAATGAGATGTGTAATTCAGGTATTATTATCTTCATTTTACTGTTAAGAACACAAAGATTGACCCAGGGGAAAAGGACTTTCCTAAGAATTAGTGTTAGCATCAAAACCAGGATTATATTTATTCCATGAAGATGACCCAAAGGGAAGAATTAGGACAAAGGAGTAAAAGTTATTCATAGATGAATTACATAAAAAATTATTTTCTAACAAAAATAAGTCTCTAAGTTTAAAACAAATTGTCATATTAGGTAATGAACTCCTTAGACCTGAAAGTCTGAAGGCAGAGGCTGAATGGCTATCCATAAGGGATATTGTTGAGGGAAACTAGAAAATTCTTTGTATTAGGAGGGAACTTGAACTAGATGATCTCAAAGATTCTAATTTTTCTAGTCTGCAACAATGAAAATCCTTAACAGATTTATTAATGTTGGGGTTTCACTCTTTGAGGAAAAAATGATGACTTTTAAAAATCAATTGAGGTAATGCATGAAAATGGCAGCAAAGTGGCATAGTGGAGAGAGCTCTGGGCCTGGAGTCAGGAAGATCTGAGTTCAAATTTAGATTCTGACACTAGCTCTGTGGCCTTGGCAAGTCATTTAACCCCATTTGCCTCAGTTTCCTTATGCATAAAATGAGCTAGAGAAGAAAATTACAAATTATTCTACTATCTTTATCATTAAGACCCCAAACGAGGTCACCGAGTCAGACATGACTAAAATAATGTAACAAGAAAATGGCATGAAAATCACTTTTTCAAACTTCAAAGCCCTCTATAAATGCTAGATACTATTATTATCATTTTTACCTTTTTTTGTTACCATAATACCTTTATTTTACAAATCTTTGCTGGTGTAACAAAATAATAATGATGATAATAAGATTCCACTATATGTTACACATAAAGAGGTAACTTACATTATAAATTCAATCAAGAATAAAATGGTGTTATGTGAGAACATCTCCCTGGCTTGTGCAGAGTGTAATGGAGCATAGGATATACGGATTCAACAATAGCCAAGTGATTAAAAAGATATGTAGCTTTCCCCACTCACAACATTGCTTAATGGAACTCTTAGACTGCATTGTGAAAATAGTTTATTGTTTTCTTTTCTTGCAAATCATCTCAGTTTTTAATCTGTTTATTTAATGGACTCTAATTTGGGGTAATGGATTCTCTTGGGAAGGGAGAAGCTTTTGTTGAGAAGCCACATAGCAGAAAATGGTCATAGTTAATAGATAGAAAAGTGCCCTGTCATTGAGAGCTATTTCATTTTGATTTGGTCAGTAAGAGAATTATATTTATTTCTAGGCAGTTGAAAAAAATATTCTGTATACTCAAGTGATATTGGGTAAAGGCTGTTGGACTTTACTTTTATCTAGTTCTTAGGAAAGAGGTGAAACAGCTAAGTTAACATACAAGTCTAACTTTTCCTGTTCTTTCAAATTCATTGTGGGGATATGGGGATAGGGACTGTGATTTCATAATTTAAAGATCTTGGCAGGAAGATTCTCTTTACCAACATATGTCATAACTTTCTCTGCAATTTGCAGTCTTAGAGAGTTGAATAAGGAACTGCACTGAGGAGTTAGATGGGTAACTCACAGTCGTACACAGAGTATTGTGTCAAGGTGAGACTTGAATCCAAGAATTCTTGGCTTCAAGTCTACTGCTCTATCCTCTATACCATGGTGTGTTTTTTTTCCTCATACACATCTTAGGGGTCTCAAAGAAAAGTACTACTTATAAATATGTCATGCACATTATTTGTTAAAATATATAGTTTCTGTCAAACATGATTTTTGACTTTTAAATTACCTCATGTGGAAAATGTGTCTTTAAAACCAATGCAAAAAGTCAGAGTAAAAAAGCAATCCCAACACTATTTTTTTTAAAATGCAAAGTGGAGAGTGGCACAGGAAGTAGCATAATAGGAAAAGCAGTTTCAGAAGCTACAAGAAAAAAATAACCATAAATTCTGTTCCAAGGTCATGCTTCTGACTTTGATGTTCCTACCTTTAAATGTTTCATTTAAAAGAACATTTTGCAGTTATTCATCATATATAAATATATCTTTTTGGTAATTTTACACAGTTTTTTAGAAGAATATTTCATTTATTAGATCTATGCAGCTGCTTCTGTCTAAAAATCTCTGGGGTTTTCAGAATGGAAGGAGCAGAGCAGGTAAATTGTGGGAGCACATGGAGGCAGCAGCTGCTGCTGCTGAAAGTAATCCTAATGAGGACCACAGGCTCCCTGGTTTTTTGAGGCTGCTTCCATTTAACAAATTTGTAAAACGGAAGTCTCTGAACCTCTGCCCTGGTGTTCTGTAGTTCTTAGATTCTGGTTACTGAGCTGACTTTGTTGATAGGAAGGAAAGCAAAGGCAGATGAAATCTTTTAGTGACAGAACATAAGTCCACAATCTAGAATCATAGACCCACAAGTGGAAGGGACTATGGGGGTTTGGGAGTCAAGCTACCTCAATTTTGCAGTAAAAGAAGCTGAGGTCAGTAAGATCTCACAGGTAGAAAACATCCCAAGCATTATTTGAATCCAAGTCCTCTGATTCCAAAGCCTTTGTTCTTCACACTTTATATTGTTGCTGCTTGCCCAGAAGAGGAGGCCAAATAAATGTGTGTTTCATTCTCTTTTTGCCTGTGTGGTTCTTCCTTTTCCTCATGGATATGTGTATTCCCAAGGCCTCTTATGTACGCCAAAACATACTACAAATTGTTTGAGAGTTTGGGCACAGAGACATGTATATTTGACATTGCCCTCTGAACCTTTTGCTATTATCTTAGGGACATATGACCTGGATTGTTGTTGTTTAGTCATTTCAGTCTTTTCCCACTCCTCATGAACCAATTTGAGTTTCTTGATAGTGATGGGGAGTCGTTTGACATTTCCTTCTCTAGTTCATTTTTTTTTAACCCTTAACTTCTGTGCATTGGCTCTTAGGTGGAAGAGTGGTAAGGGTGGGCAATGGGGGTCAAGTGACTTGCCCAGGGTCACACAGTTGGGAAGTGACTGAGGCCAGATTTGAACCTAGGACCTCCCGTCTCTAAGCCTGACTCTCAATCCACTGAGCTACCCAGCTGCCCCCTCTCTAGTTCATTTTACAGATGAGGAACTGAGGCAAATAGGCTTATGTGACTTGCCTAGGGTCATAAAGCTAGTGTCTAAGACAATATTTGAACTCAGAAACATGAGGATTTCTGCCTCCAGGCACTGCACTCCTGCCATTGTGCCACTTAGCTCTCCATGACCTGGGTAGAACTTTTATTGATGTATGTTTCAAAATTATTGCACTCATTTTTATACTGCAAGCTTCTATTCTCTAAAATCCCAAGAAAAAGACTTGAGCATTAATAAAAACGGTTTGTTATTAGAGTTCTGTTTTAATAATATCAGCACATCCACAGATCAGAAGTTTTTCAGCCAAATTTAAGAAATTCTAGGTTGTAGTTAAATTTTTATGAATTTCTTCCATTTCATTATTAACTTCAATCAAGTCAGAATTAGGCGAATAAAGAATCTTGGTTTTCATCTCATCATTATAAGAGAGCTCGGCAGGCAGTTCTTACCCTGCTAATTCCTGTGTCTCTGTTTCGGAGGAAAAAACTGATTAATTTGGGAGGTTGTTTACCTGAAGCTGAAGAGAATGACATCTATTCAAACTAATGCATAATAGCTATCTTTTATTTATTATCATAGTTCATTATTTCCTTTTCCATTTTTTTTGTTTGTGGGACAAGTGTTATCATAGAAACTAACGATTCACTCAGATCTTTGGGCTAAACCTGCCATCCACTGCTTTCAAGTTCTCTGTACATGAAAGTGAAGGGATTTAATTGGACATTATTGAAGGGAGGCAGAGACTAACTCTCTTGTGCCAGCCCTTGCCTCTCCTTCTCCAGCTCCCTGTTCAATTCCTAACCTTGATGAGAAAAATTGCCTGATGTGTGGTAACCAAAAGTTGCTTTCAAATTTTGAGGAAATGGTTGCTAAAGAAAGAAAACTGCCTATGAGATGGAAGAAAAGAAGGAAGGGAAGGAGGAAGGATGGAATAGTTGGGCCAAAGTCTTCTGCTCATCAATGGATATGAAGAAGTAGTTTTTTTTTAACTATTGACTGAGGAAGGTTAAAAAGAAAAAAAAATTTTTTTGAGGTCATCCCAGAAGGCAATTCTTATTCCATTACCGCATGTTGTACATCCCTAGTAGATAAGACACCCATTTTGGAGTCTTTTCAGGTTTTTGTGTTTCAGAAGTTCATCACAATCTTGGAACATGCTGTTTCCCTAGAGGATTACACATTTGTTGCTCAGTCTTTTTTTTATTTGAATCTGAATCTTTATGACCCTTTTTGGGGTTTTCTTGGCAAAGACACTAGAGTGGTTTGCCATTTCTTTCTCCAGCACATTTTACATATGAAGAAACAAAGACAACATAATTAGGTCATTTGCCCTGGGTCACATAGCCAAATAGGTGTTTGAGGTCAGATTTAAACTCTGAAAGATGAACCTGACTCTAGGCTCAGCATGCTATCCACTGTGCCACCTAGTTACTTAAGTATATGTATAGGTATAAAAAATGTCATATTACATATTAACTATTGTGTATATATATATATTGTATATATACAAGTGCAGGGGCAGTTAAATGGCACATTGGAGAAAGTATCAGTTTTGAAATCAGAAAGACTCATCTTCCTAAGTTCAAATCCAGCTTAAGATATTTACTAGATGAGTGAGCCTGGGCAAGTCACTTAACCCTGTTTGTCACAGTTTCCTCATTTGTAAAATGAGAAGGAAATGGCAAACACCTCCATATCTCTGCCAAGAAAATCCCAAATGGAATCAGAAAGAGTTGAGCATACCTGAAAAGAATGAAGAAAAACAACATATAAATTTGCATTGTATTACATTATACATAATATATATGTATATGGATTTATATACATATATGTAGTCACTGACTTCAACCTCTCATTATATTCATTCAGTTAGATTGAATTGATTAGGACAAAAATCACAAGAAAGGAAATCAAAGTGTTCCCCTGAATTCCCTTGTTAATACAAGTCTTCATATTGCTGAGGAATGGACTTGATTGAGAATCAATCTGTTTTCAAGAGTCTCTTTGTATCACTAATCATGAATCTATACAAAGTGTATAGATTTTCATCTATATAATAATATTTAGATTTTTTTACTCCCTTTATCATGTTGCTAGTATCAAAATTAGAAATCCATATCATACTCTTAGCATATGGCTATCAGAAATTTCTTAATTTAACATTATTCTCAAATCAAACATTTCTTGATTAGAGAGCAATGTCCAAATCACCATATCCTGCTCCTAGCTCTCATGTGTTCAAACATCTCTTTCCCTCAAGACAATTTAAGATAATATTTATAAGAATCTTGAAGTAGGAAAAATTCATAATAAATTAAAATAGAGTTTGGGGTTAATATTCTACTCTTTCTAACAGAACATAAACATATAGTCTTTTGACACCAGATCTTCTGGATTGCAAAAGTCAGTATTCTATCTACCAAGGCACAGAATGTCTGGATTCATTTTCCCCAGGGAAATTCTCTCTAGCAGTCACCATAAGCTTATATTTTTGTTCTTTCATAATTCTATTTCATTTGTGGCATGCTGTAATTTTACTTTTATATCCCCCTAGTCAAAAGGTATACTTCTTTCCTAAATTTCTCATGTCTCTCATTCTTCTATGCATTTTTCTCCTGTTCAAGTCAAATCAACAAGTATTTATTAAATGATTACAATGTACCATACAATTTGCTAAGCACTGAGGAATAAAAAAAAAATGTCTCTACTTTTAAGGAGCTCACAGTCTAATAGAGAAGCCAAATGTAAACAACTATGTACAAACAAGATTGATGTAAATTGTTAATCTCAGAGAGAAGGCACTAAGATTAAGGAGGAATAGAAGAGTCTTCTTGTAGAAGGTAGGGGTTTGGTTAAGATTTGAAGAAAGTCAGGGACACCAGAAGGCTGAGATGAGGAGGGAGAGTGTTCAGAGCACGTGGTACAGAGAGGGAAAATGCTTAGAGTAGACAGAGATTATAGAAAAGTCACTGAAGTCAGTAAAAGCTTATATTTGTTTATTTGTATTCATGCCTTTTAAACAGCAAGTTTTTAAAAAGCCAAAGCTGTTATTTTTCACCTTTGAATACCTGGTACATAAAATAAAATTGGCATTTAATAAATATATGCTGAATTTAGTTAAATTGAACTTCCCAGTGATAAATTTAAAATAGTACTTAATCTCACACCAAGACCCAGGAAAATAGTGCATATTACAGAAGCTGAACCACTGATAAACTGATTTTAAATATCTTCTTCTAACAAGTGGAAAAGGCTACCCTACACTTCTATTTCAATTTTTTAACCTTTTTTTTTTCAGTTTAGCATTTCATCAGTGAGGCATAAATCTCAAATGACTATCTAGCATTCCCTTTCCCTAGCTACTTTCTTTTAAAAAAAAATTTTTTTTAACTCTTACCTTCCATCTTGGAGTCAATACTGTGTATTGGCTCTAAGGCAGAAGAGTGGCAAGGGCTAGGCATTGAGGGTCAAGTGACTTACCCAGGGTCACACAGCTGGGAAGTGTCTGAGGTCAAATTTGAATCTAGGACCTCTTATCTCTAGGCCTGGCTCTCAATCCACTGAGCTACCCAGCTGCTCCCTCCTTGGCTACTTTCAGTTGATTCCACTTCAAAGTGAATACAATAAACAAAAAAGAAACAGTTCCACTAGCCCTTCTCAAAACTAACAACAAACTTCCTTCAGAGGAAGTGAAGGGAATTGATTCTGTTTTGTTGAGACACTTAATGAGTTAGGAACTTTTACATTTTTAATATCAGGGTAAAATGTGTATGTATTTATACATACACATTCACATATAAATAAATAATCCTGAAGACTGCCTAAAGAAACTTGGAAAAACATTATCTCTTTTGCATTGAGTTAGAGGAAGAGATTTTGTGATTTCAGTGGTATAGTGAAACCCTCAAAACTGCCTAGAACACTGAGACTTTACCAGTCTCATATGTCACAGAGAGATAATGCCATTTCTTTCTGACCCTAAGACTAGCTCTCTATCCAGTATGCCAAAGGTATAACATTGTGCCATGAGGCCTCATTTAGCCTAATAAACTTCATTGTGTTCCCTGAACTTGATTAAAATGTTATTGAGAAATGTTTAACAAAATAAATAAAAAGCATTATTATAATATAATTATCACATATATATGTGTATATATATGTGTGTGTATATATATACATATATAAAATAAAACGTAGACAAGGTTAACATGTGACTAGTCAATATTTGGCCCACAGTAACCCTTAAGTGGTTACACCATTTCTACTTGAGTTTGGCACCAATGAATTATATCATGCTCTATGAAGGAAGAGCCCTTCAGTTTAATTAAATCAACATTCATTAATCAATAACTATTAGCCAAGTCTTTGTAGCTTTTAAAGCATCATGCTCTAGTGCAGTGATTCCCAAAGTGGGCGCCACCACCCCCTGTTGGTTGCTGCAGCCATCCAGGGAAACGGTGATGGCCACAGGTGCATTTATCTTTCCTATTAATTGCTATTAAAATTTTTAAAAAATTAATTTCCAGGGGGCTAAATAATATTTTTTTCTGGAAAGGGGGCAGTAGGCCAAAAAAGTTTCAGAACCACTGCTCTAGTGCAATAGACTCCAAACATTTTTGGTTCTGTGTCCCATCAGTAAAAAATTTTTGAGTGCCTGCCACCAATAGCTATGTATTCACTTCCTTTTAAATTATGTATACATACCATTATATTAATAATTATAGACATTATAAAAATTACACCCACACAAGTAAATTTAACAAGGAAGAGAACAAAAAAAATATTTTAGTCAATAGAGAAGCACTGGGGCTCATTGAGCTAAGAGAGATGGCATAGCCAGATCTCTAGTTAAAGGAAATTACTATGGAATAGAGAGGAAAGAGATTGCAACAGGGAGCCAAATTGGGAGGTTCTTTCAATACTTTAGGCAAGAAGTGATTAGGGCCAGAACTGGAGTAATATGAATTAGTAAAGAGATGAGCTGAAAGAAAAGTTACACCAGAGATAGAAAGGCAAATGATTGGATGTGTGAGGTGAAGGAGAAAGGAATGAAAGATGACCCAAAAGTTTTAATCTCAGGAAAAGTTTTGTATTACCACAACAAAATGGGCAAATGAAAAGGATTTGAGGTTTAACATAAGATAGTTGCATATATGATCGGTGTGAATCCATGCCTATTCATCCTGTTTAACTTTCTGTCCTACCCTAATTGAAAACAGGTTGTCACTAATGTGGCCACCACCCCAGCACCAAACTTACCCACCAACCCTAGTTGCTCATGCTCCATGCTCAAGGTGATCCAAAGAGCTGAGTGATCTGATGCTGGGGGGTGTGGAGATTTTGTCTATGTAGCTGATGCCAAGTTGTGTTAAAAACCACTTCAAGGTGCTAAGATCAACAAGAAGGGGAGAGGTTGGAAGCTTACATAGCCAAGTGTGGGAAGAGGTGGTAATCATAAAGGAAGATGTTGTGTGGTGGAGACAAGGCTAGCAATTGGGTAAGAAGGTATGCATTTTCCCATCCTCTGGTTGATTATAATTTATACTTAAAACCCAAGACTCCACGTTGGAGAGCACTGAACTAATCTTCAGATTTCTTTCTTGCTCCTACTTCCTCAATGCATTTAGATTGGGAATAGTTTCCCTTTATTTTTTATAAAGCACTAAAATAAAGAATATGTTTTGAAGGCCATTGCCTCATGTAGAGATAGTCGTAAAGAATCAATGGTGGTCTTGAAACTCTTGCTTGTAACCTATTTATAGTAGCAATCACTGCTGTTTTTTATTATTACTTTTAATGTACTCACTTGAATGCTAATAATAAGTAACATACCCGACAAAATAGAGAATCAAACACAATGCCTGCCTATAACCCAAACAGCTTGGTTAGCATTAGGGTATTAAAAAAGTCATTTAGGGATGTCTATTCATGCCCTTTGAACAGCCTTAGAAGCATACTGTTTAAAAGCTGTGCACATTTTCCTAACAACCAGTGCATAGAGTTTCCATATTCCTATGAATCAGCCTCATTTGATCCATGTGTTCACTTGGAATTGTGCCAAATACAGGCATTTTTCACTTGAGATGGTCTTCTTTAAACTGTATTAGAAAAGCTTGTGTGCTCATACAGTGTGCTAATGCAGATTCACTTTTACAGAGTAAGAGCAAATAATGAACATGAGATTAAAAAGGGTTTCTTCATTTCTTCCTACAAAGTATGCTCTCTCTCTCTCTCTCTCTCTCTCTCTCTCTCTCTCTCTCTTAAACCAAGCTGAAAGTACAGCAGCCACTCAGGAGCCTAATCACAGAAGTTTAAGTATGTTCCATTTCTTTCCAGCATTGGTTCACCCTTCTTTAGTCAGATGACTCCACTCCCAAGACTTCACAACATTAGATGCAGATTTAAAAAAAGATCCTCAGTGGCTTTAAGCCTTGAGGAAGCTTAGAACTCCTGGGCTCTAGTGATTCACCAAAATTCAGTATCCCCTAGTAGCAGGGATTATAAATGTTTACCTGGCTAATCCTTCCTATGAAAATAAATGATACCATGAAACATTCAACTATTTTTAAATCACTATCCCAAATTATAATATTTATTGGAATTCTTTGCATCCTTCAACATCAGGCTATTCTTTTTTTATTGGAGTTCTTTTATGCTACAAAAGTATATGTTTTATAAAAATACAAAACACTATTATGGAAATTTTTACTACAACAAAACAAATGCTCATATATAAAAATGCAGACCAATGCCAACACTTTCTACTACCAGCAATACTTACATGGAAAGTGCATTAACACCCCATAATAGCAACTCCACTCACCTACAAAAGAAGGATCTTTATTAATTATTTACAGCTAACTCCATGCTTAAGCCTAGCAACCAATCAAAGGAAGATTTGATCTTTCCTATGGTCATCATTTGTGATGTGAAGAGAGAAAAGATTGAACATAGCCACTGAGGAAACAGCTGAGGAAATTTTATATCTCCTGGAAAACATTTTTGTCCATTTTGAAGAGTAAGAACTTAATTAGTGTCAAGTATTTTCTTTATGTGTACAGCCACACTGTACAAATGATACCATTTGTAGCTAAAGCAAAGTATTCATTTCTGCCTTCTTTAAAAAAATTTATATACAGAATATTGCTTCTTAAAAACACACACCTTGCTTACATTTATTTGTAAAAGCTTAAGAGATTTCATATAAAACCCCAACTGTCTTTCCCTTAGAGCAAGAATATACTTAATATCTGTGGATTATTCATGAACTTACTCTGTTAGAATGAGGCATTGGGACATAGTAAACTTAATAAAATGCTAAAGGTTAGGTTCTGGGTTACTTAGTGTATTGTTTCCTGTATTTGCTTGTAAAATGGTATCTAATACAGTACCTGGAACTCTTATGTCCCTAAGAAAACCTCCCACAAATTTGTATCTGATTACCCTAGACTGTGTGTGGTTATACAGGCATAAGAAATAACTTTTCAGTAAGTAAAACCTGGATTCAAATAGTAGTTCTGGTTAATGTTACACCTCCTATCAAGGCTTTTTAGGGACTTAACCTAATATTCAACATTGTCCATTAGTTCCAAGTTTGATATTGGATAAAATAAGGTACCCACAAGTCATTAATTAGAAGGGAGACTGACTACTTTAAAATAGCAAGAATGCAGTAATGCTTAGCCTCTCTGGACACAGCATTTCTTTTTTCTACATGGAAATGTTTCTTTTCTGTAGGAATTTTTCATGGTCTTCAAAAATTTATTTGAAGGGGCCTCAACTGCACGTGGGGTACACTTTTTTTATCCTCTTAGTGGATCAGGTACTATGTTGAGAACAAGAGCCAACTGAGATCTCTGAGAACAATAGTCTCCTTTTCAAGGAAAACTAATACCTTTCCCAGGAGAGGAGGGGGAGGAATGGGTCTCATCTATGTTGCTGGAAAACACTAATAGATAGTCCTATTGAAGAGTTGTGTCCCTACCTTTTTACCCTGAGAGAATGGCTGTGCTATCTTAGGTTCAAGAGGAATCTTATGGATGCCCACTTTTTCTCTGCTTCTCTTAATTGGTTTTTGAAATTCTTTTTGAGTTCTTCCAGAGTCCGTGCCCAATCCATATCTTTCTTTTGGACTTTGGATGTGTTTCCTTTGTTTTCACTGTCCCCTTCCCTGTCTATATCTTGTTCTTTGTCTTTATAAAAATTCTTTAGAGTTAGGTGCTAAAGTTGTTTGCTTATTTTTCCTATCTAGTTATAGGTAGGCTTGGGAGAGGATGTGATAGTCTGAGGGCTGAGAGCTCTGAGAGCTCCCTCCCCCTGCTGATTCAATTGGTCTTTGTGATGCTGATAGCTTAAAGACTTGTCTCAGACTTAGGTGTAAGCTTTTGATCTCTGATCTTGATCAGGTCAGGGATTGATCAAATTCTAGTCCCAGGCTTTGTCTCAAGTTTTTGGTCTCATCAAGTGTACTTGATCCAATCAGGCAAACCCTCTATTGTCCTGTCAGAGCTCTGCCCTGAGCTTTGGGCAAAAAGATTAGTACTTAGTACTATCATCCACTCTACAGGTGTGAATTAAGCCCTTGTTCCAAGCCCACACTAGAATTCCCTGGGTTAGGGTTCTGGACTTCTCCACAGGTTTGAAATTTCAAGGGGTATGGGTTGGCTTGTACCTCTATTTGCTCAGTCAGGATCTCAGGGTCTGGATGTTGGATGAAGCACAGGTTCCTGAACCTCAGACAGCTGTGGGGAAGGGAGAGGAATGACTCTCTTGACTTGTTCTTCCCTCCTTGCTACAGCTTCTTGCTGGGTCTACTCTCCTCTCAGCCCCAGTGCCCCTGATGTTCGTTGCCCACCTTTAGGATTTTTCTTTTCCTGAAAGTTGTCTCATGCTGTCTCCTTGTTGGTTCTTTCACTTCTATATTCATTTCGTGGGGATGTTTTAATCTTGGTTGAGGAGGATTCTCATGGGGGCATAGAGCTGCTGAGGTTTACTTTGCCATTTTGGCTCCACCCCTGGAAGTCCCCACAAAACTCATGTAAGGTGCTTCCAATGAACATTCAGCCAGCAGGCACAATTAGATATTATCAAAGGCATTTATTAAAATAGAAAATAAATATTAAAAACAAAACAATTCTACCATAAACCTGGGGTATATTCTCCCATAGATACACATTGCATCTTTGGGAAGGAGGAGCTCAAATTTAGACCACAATGATAGGAGCATGTAGTAAGTAGCAAAGGCATCTCACAACTCTTGTTGTGTGCAGAGCCTAGAGATCCTTTTTCTCTTCATATAGTCTTTATGGCGCTTCCCTCTTTGACTAAGGCATCACCTTTTTAAAAAAACAAAAAAACAAGAAACAAAAAAACTTACCCTCTCTCTTTATATCAATTTCAAGACAAGAACAGCAAGAACTGGGCAATGAGGATTAAGTAGCATGCCCAAGGTCACACAGATAGGAAGTATATGAGACCAGATTTGAAACCAGGTTCTCCTGACCCCAAGTTTGGTCTTCTATCTACTGTACCACCTAGCTACCCTACAATAAACATTTGTTTTTTAAATTATTTTTTTAGAAAAATTTTCCATGGTTTCATGATTCATGTTCTTTCTCTCCCTTCCAGCCCCCCATAGCTGACATACATTTCCACTGGATTTTATATGTGTCATACAATGAACATTTATTAAGAGCATACTATGTTCCAATCACTATACAAAGATCATATGTTCCGAACACAATATTCTTATTGCCACATTTTCCATTACTTGGTTTATGTTATCATTAGCACTCAAAAAAATACAAATCAAAAAATTAATCAAAAAAGACCTCGAATTTAACATGCTATGTAAATTCCCAGATTAATAAAGCAAAGCTTTTCAAAGATCTAATGGTCTTATGCATCTCCCCCATATGACATCCCTTTAGATCTGCTAAATAATCATCAAGTCTTCTCTTCTCAAAATTAAACATCCCTGCCTCCTTTAGCTGATCATCTCATAACAAAAGTCATGAGGCCTTTCACCATCTTGATCATCTTACTCCTAGTGTTCTCGAACTTATCACCACTTTTCAAAGTAGCCTAATTCTAGGTATTAGAAACACTTTGTCATTTTCAGATGAAATCTGCCTTTTATCTGGTGGTCTAAGTTCTGCCCTCAAGGGTCAAGAATCATAAATGTTATTCATCTTCCACACCATACTCAGAATACTTAAAATCTTTTCTACTTGTAAAAAAATCCAACAACAACAAAACCAGGTCCTGATTCTATAAATATTAATTAAATGTCATTTGAGAATTTAACATATTATAAATTAGTTCATTTTTACTTTCTCATCTAAAGTGTTTATAAGGAGGATAAATTCTTATTATATGACTATAAGTCAATTCAAGAAATGGTCATTGAGCACCACTAGCTATGTGCAAGCATAAGGCAATGTGGTTTGGTGAATACCGGCATGATGAATGGAAATAAAAACCTGGATTTAAGTCCTGCTTTCAACACTTACTAACTCTATACCCATAACAAAGCCTTTAATCTCTCTAAACCTTGGATGCCTCTCTTAAATTTATCTATTAAGTCAGAGATGGTTTATAGTCTTTTTAAGTGTTCTACCAAAATACAGACAGATTGAATATGTGCACAGTAATGTACTCTGGAAGTACTAAGTAAGATATAATGATACTGGAAACATTGTACTGCCTTTGAGAAGTTCTTGTAGGTGAGCTAAGATATGTCTAGGAATAACTCTAATACACAGAATATGATTTGGAAGTTCCATAAGAGTGCAGAAAAATGAGAAATTGGTTCCATCTGAAGAGATAGAGAACAACTTGAGGGAGATGGGTAACATCTAATAATAGAAAGAGTTCTGGGCTTCGAGTCAGAAAAATTCAAGTTCCTATCCATTCTGTGCAAGTCAACTAAATTCTCTAGACCTCATTGTCCTCAACTGTAAACATTGAAGGGATGGATTTGATGGTTACTTATGTGTTTTCTAGCATTAAATATGCTATCTTGTAATAGTTGAGCTGAAAGATGAGTAAGAGTTCAACAGATGAGGAGGAGATTATTCCCGGCACTGGGATCTATATGATAAAAGGCAGAACTTAATAAAGAATTGGTATCTTCTGGAGACATTTTACATGAAATGTATAGTACTTGGAAAAAATCAGGATGAGATAATGATGAAAAAGTAAACTGTAATCTAATTATAGAGTAGTTTTTTGTTAGTTTTCCTCCCACAAAACAATTGTTTGTTTTTATAACCATTAGAAACCCCCTTGAATTATTTGACCATTGGAATAATGTGACCTCAGATGTGTAGTAGGAAAATTGATTTGGTAGGAATATGTGACATGAATTGAAGGGAGAAAGAGACCGATTACATGTAGTGGTTTATTTAAGGCTCTTTCAGTAATCTAGGTAAGTGGTCACTAAGGTGGTAGCTCTGGCTTGGCTATAAGAGGACAAGAAGTATAACAATAAAAAGTATCTGGTCAACAAAAAGAAGCAAGAAAGATGGATTACATCCTACCTTCCCCACAAAAGTCAATTGTAGATTTGTCTCCCACGCAATTTAACTCTACCTTTTATTAACTTCTAATATCATTTAATACGCCTCCATTTCTCTTTTTACCAATCCCTTGACTGTACTGAGGTGTGGCTCCTCAGAGGACTTATGACTTGATCTGATCAGTCATCCCCAGCTGTTGCACAGGCAAATTTCCCCATCCACCCCATTCCCTGATTATTCCCAAACTGTATCCCTTTTAGGTCACCTTGTGGTTGCTGCAGGTGCCCCTCATGGGGGCTTTATGCTCTGGGGTAATGACTGATAAGAATCCCATATCACTTTTCATTTGGAATAGGACAAAGAAAGTCACTCAGGATAATTGGACATGAATACATTATCTTTCTTCCAAAACACATACTTCTTATTTGTTGTTGTTTAGACATTTTTTTAGTTATGTCCTATTCTTGGTGACTCCATTTGTGGCTTTCTTGGCAAAGATACTGGAATGATTTGCCATTTCCCTGTCTAGCTCATTTTACAGGACAGAAGATTAAGGGTAAGCAATCAAGAGGCAAGTGACTTGCCCAGGGTCACACAGTCAGTGTCTGAGGCCATATTTGAACTCAGGTCTTCCATACTTCAAGCCCAATACATTATCCTCTATGCCTTCTATCTGCCTTTTCTGAACTTCCCTATTATTGTTGAGGGCAAAGTCATCCTTCCAGTTGGTTGCTGTCACATTCAACTCCTTGCTTTCAATCACTGTGGAGAGCCAGTCTGTTTTGAAATATCTCATATTTCAGGGCAACTGGGTAGCTCAGTGGATTGAGAGCCCAGCCTAGAGATGGGAGGTTCAAATCCGGCCTCAGACACTTCCTAGCTGTGTGACCCTGGGCAAGTCACTTAATCCCCATTGCCTACCCTTACCACTCTTCTGACTTGGAACCAATACACAGTATTGATTCTAATATGGAAGGTAAGGATTTAAAAAAACAAAAAGGAAAAGGAAAAGAAATCTCTCAATGTCTCCATCTCTCTACTTCCTAAACCATTGCTTTAGGCCAGGCCCTTCTGAATAGCACCTCTCAGTTTGACCATTAAAATAACCTCCTGTTGGTTCATTTGGCTCAAGTCTCTCCTATCTCCAGTTCATCTTCCACACAGCCATGGAAGTGATTTTCCTAAAACAAAGATCTAATCATGTCATGTCACTGCCCAGTAAATACCGAAGGCTTTGAATCAAATATTATTTCATCTTTACATCTTCTTTTTTATTTCTATTATCAAGTAAAGTTTATAATATATACAAAATTATAGAATTGAAGTGGTGTGATTTATAAACAAGTACCCATGAACATGTTAGGATAGATGTGCTTAAAAGTCTTTTACTTTAAGTGGATGTAAGTAAACAAATTGCTAGAACACTGATCTAAGTGAGTAGTAAAAGTATGGATAAGGATGGTAGAGGTGGGGTGGGAGGAAGGGCAAAGGTGGGAAACATTACGGAAGCCACCCCACTTGGCAGGGGCAGTTAAGTGGTACAGTAGATAAAGATGGGGCTTGGATTCAGGAAGAACCAAGTTTAAATCTGTCCTCTGACAATCACTAGCTCTGTGACCCTGGGCGAACCTCTGTTTGTTGGTTATAGAATCAGGATAATAAACATCTGTCTCTCAGAGTGGTTGTGAGGATCAAATGAGAATAATTATCAAGCACATAGCTCAGTTCCTATCACATAGTAAATGTTATATTAATGCTGCTTGTTAACATTATGATAATTATGATATTGAGAAATAAGTGGGAAAAGTCTAGAGTTCTGAACGTGAATAGCTGAGACAGTGGTCGTATCATTAACAGAAACAGTGAAGTCAAAATGAAGAGAATATTTTGAGGATATTTTGAGAGGAAAATGATAAATATTGTTTTAGGTTCAGCTTACTTGAATGGATTAGGACTACCTATGACTTCTGTGATTACAAGACAGAAGATAGGAACCTAAGCTGTGATTTCACTGGGCTAGAGAACTCCTGAATGAAGAAACTCTTTTTAAAGATATAGGTGGGGGGGCTGCTGGGTAGCTCAGTGGATTGAGAGCCAGCCCTAGAGACGGGAGGTCCTACGTTCAAATCCAGCCTCAGACACTTCCCAGCTGTGTGACCCTGGGCAAGTCACTTGACCCCCATTGCCTACCCTTACCAATCTTCCATCTATAAGTCAATATGCAGAAGTTAAGGGTTTAAAATAAAAAAAAAGTCATAAAGATATAGGTGGCAAAATACTTGTAATGTATAGTTTTAAAGAGCTGCCCACAGTGCTTATAGATTAAGTGATTTGTCCAAAATCATGTTTAATATGTGTTAAGGTCAGACCTTGAATCCAAGTCTTCTTGGCTCTGAGGCCAGCTCTTCATTTACCAAGCGATGCTACTTCTCAGATAACTGGGAAATTTGGACCTAAAGCTAAAGAAAACAAGTTGCCTAAACTTACCTTAAAATAACCCCAGTTTGAATTTCACCACTAACCAAATCTAAGTGAAGTTAAGGTTTAAGCAAATGTGAATGGTATGTAAGTAGCAGAAACCTGAAATAGGGTTGGATAACTAAAAAGTACAGTCAATATTGGGTCATAAATACCAAACCATTGCAAACTATTAATAATAAATTTTCTCCTATGATAAATTTGTCTTTATACCCTGAATATGGTTTTAGCATCCTTAAACTAGCTAACTTACATACATTATCTCATTTTAGCCTCACAATTATACTATGAATAAATGTCAGCGAGAGAATTTGAACCCAAGTCTTCCTAATTTTAGGAACCTTCCATCTATTCTACTACTCTCCATCTAAGCAATGGAGAAATCCTTAGTGAAGATGAGATTTGGAATGTGTACCACTCATCAGACCACAAGCAACCCAGAACCCACCCAAGTAACCCAAAGCATATTAGACTTGTTAGGAAATATTTAACAATACTAAATAAAAATAAGATGCAGTAGATAATAGGTGATTTTCTAAGTCAACATGTGACATTCAGGGGTCTTTACATATAGTTTAGTGGTCCCTTTTTCTATTTGAGTTCTACACCATTATTGTAAACTACTAATTTGCCAACCATTTTGCAACTAAGATTTCTCATTTATGCATTTAAGGGGTTGATCAAGGGAATCAATCCTCTGGGTTTCTTGTGTCAGAGCATTTTTGAAAGGATAATGAGAGAATTCCAAGCCCAACTCAAACAAAAGATAAAGTAAGTTATTTCAAAAAAAAATTTTTATAAATAACAGACTATTCTCATATTGTATGATTAATGGATAGTATCACATTCAGACAGTTTTGGAAGATAGAAAAAAAAAAAACAGCAACAAATTTAAAGCCAGTCTTCAAAAGATCAGATTAGAGCTAGAGGAGATTTTAGGGATCATTGAGTCCAACTCCCTTATCTTACAGATTAGGAAACTGGGACCCAAAGAGATTCACTGACTTGACATAATTAACACAGCTAATAAATACCAGAGATGAAAACTTAAACATAGCTACTCTGATTCTTTTAACTGTGATAACTATATATTTGTACATTGTTGTTTTTCAGTCATGTCCAGATCTTCATAGCCCCATGCACCGTAGCTATCCATGTGGTTTTCTTGATAAGGATACTTGAGTGGTTTGCTATGTCCTTCTCCAGTGGATCCTTTAATTTGGCAAACAGAAGTTAAGTGACTTGCCCAGGGTCAAACAGCTAGGAAGTATCTGAGAATTGTTTTGAATTCAGTTCTTCCTGACTCTAGACCAGGTGCTCTTAACCAGTGAATCCTAGCTGTCCCTGATTTCTTTTTGTGCATATATACATACATATGTATGTATATATGCACAAAAAGAAATATATATATCTCTATCATTCTAAAGTAAAAGAACCAATAAGAAAAAAAAACAACTTAGGATCATAGTAAAATGTATGATTGGACAACTGCTATTAATGTATAAAATTGATAATCAAATTTTTCCATCTTCAGCACTCAAACTCTCACTAATCTTTGTCCTGCTAATAAATACTGCTTGACAACTTCAGTAGATATTGGTCTACTTGATTTACTGCTGCTTTTGAAATACACTAATTGGCCTAGTCTTGCTTCCACTGCAAACTTCCCTTGTCAACAATCTTCCAAACATTCCTCCTATGTTAAACTGTTATTAAAAAAAATTCGCCAAACAGTAAAGTTAGCCTTAAGTCAGAAAATTTTTTTCCTTATTACAGTTTTCTTCTTTTTTTCAATGCATCTAACTTGGTTTCCTTAATTTTTATTTTGACATTTCAATTAATCAGATAATAAATCAGCAGTTATTTACTTTACTATGTCCCCAGCACTGTACCTTAGACATTTGCCAACTGGTGGGACCCTGTACAAATCACTTGCCCTCCTTGCCCCTCAGTTTCTTTCTCTATAAAATGAAGATATTAAAGTTTGTTTGTTTTTCAGTCTCACAGAGCTGTTGTGAAGTTCAAATGAGAGAATGTATCCTATGATATACTATCTCAAACACACATTAAATACCTTAAAGGTTTTAATCATATAAATGTTAGGTATTATATCTTAGACCCTTGAGATTTGTGAAGCATAACAAGACAGAGTCTCTGCCCTTATAAAGCTTGTAATCTAAATGGGGAAACTAACAAATATAATGAGTGATGAATGATACTATTTAAGCATGACTTTGGACAAGTTGCTTCCTCAACTGGTATTCTCTGCAGTTCTCTAAGATAATACATATTATACATTTCAGAGAATTAGTAGATGGATTTTCTTCATCTGGGAGTTCCCTTTTTCAGTCAGATCACAAGTTTAGTTCCCCACCCAATTCCAGAAAAAGGCATTTGAATTTTAAAAGGCTTTCTACAAAAGCAATGTTTTAGGCACAGGATTAGCTCTGAAAAGGAGGTCAATTACAGTAGCAAGAATACTGAGTGACTCAAAGTAATATTGGTGATACTGAGTGTAGGTAAGAATTGCTTAGCCATTGTCTAGAATCCAGGGGTTTCCAAACTTTTTTGGCCTACTGCCCCCTGGAAATTAATTTTTTAAAAAATTTTAATAGCAATTAATAGGAAAGATAAATGCACTTGTGGCATCATCTCCCCCCCCCCCCCCCGCTCCGGATCGCTGCAGCACCCACCAGGGGGCGGTGGCACCCACTTTGGGAATCACTCTAGACCTATCAAGTTTATAACTTGATGTTATAAAGGGATGTCTCTCATCCAAGAACCAGGTTTACCATGTGGAGATTTCATAAGACTGTCACAGGCTCTAGTGTTCCAGCCACATCAGTTCTCAAAAACCATCTACTGCTTTATATAGGAGTTGCAGACTGAATTGATTGATGCAATACTTACACCAACAAAAGCAAAATTCTTGAAGTATTAACAAATTTTTTTAAGTTTTCAGAGGAATGCTAAGGATTTGGGAGGAGGGGGCAAAAGGAGAAGAATTTGTTTAATAAAGTTGTCTTTTAAACCAATGATTTAGACAAAAGCACAGTGAGTTTCCTTATCAAATTTCAGATAATAAAAACCAATTAAGAATAATGAACACATTGAATGACAATCAGAATCCAAAAAGAAGTTGAGTTAGAATAGGAAAGATAGAAAACAAGTAAAATGATACTAATGATAAAAAACTTAAATCTGCTGAGGTGAAATTTGAAAGTAAACAAGATCTTGGACAATAGTCTCTAAGAAAAAATAGATCTGGGGTTTTTGTTGAACTGCAAACTTAGTATGCATCAGAAACATGATTTAGCAACATAAAAACTTAATAGTAGCTTGGGTTGTATTTAACAGGCTCAACTTCCAGGAATAAGGAGTAGTTGTTGCTGTTCAGTTGTTAGATCACATCCAACTTCCTGATCCCCATAGACCCTAGCACACCATGTCCTGTCCTCTGCTATCTCTCAAAGTCTGTCAAATTCATATTTATTACTTCTATGACACTGTTTCAAACTCAGCTGTCTGCTTCTCCTTTTGCCTTCCATTTTCCCCAACATCAAGGTTTTTCCCAATGAATCCTATTTTCTCATTATATGGTCAAGGTATGTAAGCTTCATCTTTAGGACTTGACCTTCTAGTGACTAGTCTGAATTCGTTTCTTTAAATAAAGAGATAATAGTCCCACTATACTCAAATCTGTTCAGATCACATCAAAAGTATCATTATATTAAGTTCTGGGCATCTTATTTTAGGAAACACATTGATAAATGAGAAAGTCCAGAAGAAGACAATAATAATGATTGAGAGCTTTGAGTCCATGCTACATGAGGATCAGTTGAAGGAAATGGGGATGTTTAGCTTGAAAAAGAAAATCATCTGGAAAGAACACAAAAACTTTTTAAAGTATGTGAAAGACCACCATGTGAAAGAAGAACTTACTTATTCTGTGTGACTCACAATGGCAGACCTCTAAGCAATAGATAAAAACTATTAAGAGGAAAATGTTGGCTTGACATAAAGACAAAAAAATTGTTTAATAATAAACAATTAGATCAATCCTTAAAATGGAATGGCTGCCTTGGAAAGTTTCGACTCACTGGAGGATTTCACGGAAAAGTTGGCTAACTTCTTATTGGATGTGTTGGAGAGGGGTTCTTTTTTGGGTATATGTTGGACTAGAAGGCCACTTATAACCTTTTAAGTTCTAAAATTCTTTGTTATTCTGTGTGGCAGACCAGATGCAAGAGCCTAGTGTCCATCAAATCATAACATGGAGGTCATGCAGAACTCTTCCCTATTTTCTCTTCTCTAAAAAGAGACAACTCCTCTGGGTTTAAAAGGTTTCAGTCTGATTTCTGAAAAGGAAACTACTTCTTGGAATAAAGGGTAGGATTATGCAATGAAGTGGTCCAAATAATCCTGAGATTTTGAAAATATCTTCCTCAAGACTTAGATAAAAACACTGACAAAATAATATAACTATCTTTTTTTTTTAAATCCTTGTACTTCGGTGTATTGTCTCATAGGTGGAAGATTGGTAAGGGTGGGCAATGGGGGTCAAGTGACTTGCCCAGGGTCACACAGCTGGGAAGTGGCTGAGGCTGGGTTTGAACCTAGGACCTCCTGTCTCTAGGCCTGACTCTCACTCCACTGAGCTACCCAGCTGCCCCCTAATAACTATCTTTTAAAAATTGCCACCTCCCAACTTTCCTAGTCTTAAAACATGGTAAGACTGTTATTTTTAAAGCAAGAATATTAGTGGCTAAAACATATATTCTGCTAAAAATAAGATACAGAAACTTTGTTATAACCATCATTATATACTAGCATTCAATATAAGATGACAATATTTGATTTTAATCTAGCAGTCTAATTGATATTTACACATGGATGCTCTGCTGTCCACTTGAAACCAACCTGTTTAAAACCAAATTCATCTCTATTTTTGGATTCCTCCTTTTCCTTTCTTCTTCAAATCAAATTAGTCTTGAAGTTCTAAGGGACAGAATATAAATTCTATTTGACTTGAAGCCTGAAGATAAGGGTATAGCTACAATTTACTGTCTTTGTGACCTTTTGACAAATGGATCAATCCTTATTTTCCTCATCTATGAAATGGGAACAATGATACTTACACTGGGTTATTGTGAGGATCAAATAATATAAGCAAAATATCTTACAGCTAGTATCCAACATAAGTTAATTAGATAGAAATACCGTAAATTATTACTAAATCATTCCATCTAACTGAATTCATTTTTGTAGGTTTCTAGGATATCATGGATGTTTTTGTTTGGTGTTGCTTGGTTTATTTATCTGTGTAGAGAACTCCCACTCTAGATTCTCCTTTTACCCATAATAGATGAACAAATCCTCTGCAGATTATAGTATTAAGAAAGTTGCCTGGGGTATTGAGAGGTTGTGATTTGCCCATAGTAACACAGCTATTTTATCTGGGAAAGTGGGCATTGACACAGGTCTTCCTGATCCCATTGACTCTCCTTCCACTACGATGGGCAAACTATGACCCACAGGCCAGATGCGGCCCCCTGAAATGTTCTATCTGGCCACATGACATTATTCCTAATCTGACAAATACAATGAGTAGGATAGAATATACAATAAAACTTCGAAAGAGTTGCCTTAGAAACAGTCTGACAGATGAGCATTTCCTTTCCTTTGGCCCCCTCTTTAAAAAGTTTGCCCATGACTGCTCTATACCATAATGCCTTTCATTCAGAAACCTATCAAATTAAGGACTTATACTGAAATCGTAACTAACTTTGACTTAGTATAAGAAAAATATTGATTCCTGGAGAACAAGAAATTTTGAATCCAATTTTTTAAAACTTGTCACTCTTTATTTTCAGCTGAAGTATATTATTAGATATAGTTTAAGTGAAAGTATGATATTTTCTACCCTAATCCGAGTTTATTTCATTTTAAAGAATACCATTAAATTCTTTATAACAATTTTAAGTAAAATAACCAGCTGTTTTTGTAATAGCTTCTCTTACCACAGGGGAGAACAGGTAGGATAAAAACTTGCAATTCAAAATTCATTTGAAGATTCAAGTTTATCATTCTTTTTTTTCCCCCCTCCATCTTCTCTCAGCTAGTGGAGTCCATTATGAATTCAGATCTCCAAGGGGTAAGATGTTCTTAGTATATGTAGCCCATTAGTTGTCTGAAGATTCCTTTGAAGTAGGATAGCTTCTTTCCCTCTCTCCAATAGTTGTTTTTGTTTAGATAGTAGATAATATAAAAGCAACAAATTGTATAATATACTTAGGTAATGTTTTGAGTTTATGGTATTTTTCAATTCCACCATTTCAAGTTAAATTTCTAATAAATGTATTTTGCACAGCTATAAGCATAAGAAAGAAGCTCACTGGTCTGTATCACCACCATGAAAGTTGAAAGGAATGGTAATAATGAATGAATATTAAAGAGCTAGGCTCCTATTTATTATATTTACAGGTCATAATTCTTGTTCTTCTTGCCTTTCAGGGTTTCTATGAGGGAAACTGAGCAATTTTAAATACTTTATAAAGTTAATTGTTATTATTACTACTAGTTCTATTACATTGTTGCCTAGCTACGTGTATCTGCCCCAGCAAAAGCCATATGATCTAGAATTTGACCTCTGCAGTATTTTTAGTTCAAACTTGAAGTAAAATAAATGAGCATCATATTCATATGCTTCCTTTTACCATGTAAGAAGGAAAGAAGGAAAGAAAACTCCTATTCTGAAATTCTTCAAATTCAGGCTAACTATTCACCTAATAGATTTGGCTATGCTAAATTCACTAGCTCTATGACCAATTTGTATTTTATTTCATTTCGTTCACATCTCTATGTAAAGATTTGGATATCTGGCCAGGCCATGCATGGAGAAGTAAACTAGATCAACAGAAATGCTATAAGAATTCTTAGTGTTTTAAAATAGTGTTTCATTTTCTAAAATTTTTAAGGAACTTGCTTCAAAGAATGCTATTAATAGTCTTCTCAGGTGCTTACATAGCATGTATCCGTCAGCAGAATTAGAGAATCATCCAACTAGAGAACGAGTTTCACAATACCCTGAGAGCTATTTTGTTCATTAGAGAGGAAAATGACCTGTTTTAAGTCTAAACTGACATGCTTGCTAATTTCTGCGATAAAACTATTCATTGTGGTCAGTTTTAATTTAGCATCTATTAAGGTTCAGATTGAGGTTGATTCAGTCACTTTTAAAACATACTTCTTAATTGAACTTTCAATTCCTAAAGGAAAGAAAGAAAAAAATATTAGAATGTTTTGAATGGAACAATTTATCTATATAAAGGAGACCCAGGCAAGAGTAACTCAGTTTTTTCAAACTTGAAAAATATAAGCTTTGTTCTTAAAACTTCAAGGAGATTAGAAACTGAATTTTTTTTTTTAATTTTCCCTTGAAAATACAGAAACAATGTATCTGCGTTACTCAAAATGCTTATTTGAATTTACTGAATAAATATGGCTTTATCAGAAATTTCTGGGCAATTGCTGTCTGAAGAGATGGTGAATGTATTAAAACTTCTACAAATACAGAATTTCAAAGTACTCATTTAGTTGAGCATGTCACAGATGACTGGTCTGATCATTCTACTCTGGGAAAACATTTTTCTCTTAAAAATCTACCTATGACTATTTAACTTCTACTATAGAATATATTCAGTTCTCGCCAACTGACTTATACTACTTACATCAATTGCTATCTTTGGCAATTTGTTCCATATTTCAAACACCCCTTTGTGTAAAGAAACCATAAAAGTTAGAAACCTGAAAATTGGATTTTTCTTTTGAACAATCACTGTCTACAAATGTGGAAAATTTTTTAAAAGTTGGTTCCCACAAGTTTTTCAGTACAGTAAGGGAACAAACTCTCAAGTAAAATGTAGTGTTTGGATTGCTTCCTTCTGTTTTTTAAATATTACCTGATGAAAGCTCTTCAGCATGAATCCCGAAGTTTCCCACTGTTGCCTAGTGGAGTAAAATTGTGACCTTTCTGAGAGAAAATAATCCTGTAAAATTAGTGGGAGAATGTAGGCTACTTCATGAGCTCAATATCTACTACTTTTCTACCATGCATTCTATTAAAATAGCAAGTCTTCACATTTCAGACCCACCATAGTTTTACTGCTTGGAAAGAATTTGCACATTTCAAATCATTTCACATATTTTGTGAAAACTTTCATGCAGAACATTGTCCTTCCATTGTGGAGAAGCTCAGGTGTGTATTGTGTATTGATGGACACACAGAAAAAATTCTGTAATGACCGACTACATGATTGTTACCCCTTAAAAAAATGAGTAAAAAGTTAAAAAAAAATGCTCATTTAAACAAAGAGAATAGTTGATTTGTTATTTTAAAAGTTTTTTTAAATGTAAGCTAGCTTCAGAATCCTAAGAAATAAAAAGATTCTTTTTTCTATTTTGTATATAAAGAAACAAATGGCAAAAAAAATAATTAAGAATGCTCCAAATCATTAATAAGAGCAATATCATGCAAAAAAATTCTCAAGTTTAATTTTATAAGAAACGAATTAGCAAGAATATCAAAATTGGGGAATAGGTAGTACTGAAGGGGCTATATATGTTGCTCTCTAATGCATTGATGGTGTAACTTTAAATTATTTATCCAATTATTGGCTGTTGGAAAGCAATTTTCAGTTACACGATGAAAATACCTAAAAAACCACATATGCTATGACAAGAAATTCCACTGAAGGAAGATAAGTATTTAAGTGCCACCTACTATGTGCCAGGGATTACTCTAAGCTCTTTTTTATAAATATCATCTCATTTGATTCTGACACACAACCCTGGGAAATAAATCCTATTATTATCCCCATTTTACAGGTGAGAAAACTGAGGTAGAAAGAAGTTAAATGACTTGCTTGGGGTCACACAACTAATAAGTGTCTGAATCTATATTTGAATTCACATATTCCTCAAGCCAACATTCTATGTCAACTGGGTCTCACTGAGTTGCCTTAATATTGAGGGATATGGAGGCAGGAAGACATGAACTTAAATCTTGCCTCATATCCTATCTATGTGACCCTTAGCAAGTCACTTAACTTATTTGCTTCTATTTCCTCACCTGGAAAATTGGGTTGTTAATAAAACTTTCCTCTTGTAATTGTTGTGAGGTTCTAATGAGATAATATTTGTGTATATCATTGCATATATCTCAAATTAGTTAATATATTTAAAAATGTATACATATTATTATAAACATTAATATTTTGTATATATTATCTTGAATGAGAAAATATTTGTATGTCTCTCATGAGAAAGAGAAAAAGAGAGAGGAGACAAGGAAGGTCAAAGAAAAAAGAAAGATCCTATTTATCCAAAATTATTTATACTAATAGTTGTTATAATAGCAAATATCTAGAAATAAACTAAATAGCCATCAAATGTGGAATGGTTAGACAAATTGCTCGGTATTTTACATGAAATAATGCAATAGGATTATGTTCTAAAAATTAAGAATATTATAAAGAAAGAAAAACATGAGAAGACTTAACCTAACACATAGTGAAGTTAATAAAAAAAGTTAATTAAAAAAACTGACAAGAATAATGTAAATCGAAATTATAATAAGTCAATGGAAACAAAAAACTAAAAATAAATTTAAAACCAACATTGTTTCCAAAGAGTAGATATGAGAAGGTACTTTCTTCTACTTCTTTGCATAGATACAGTTTGATTATTATGGAACACTGAATATCTTGTCAGATACTTCTCTTTTGTCAGTTTTGCTGAAAATGCTTGCTATAAAGAAAAACTCCTTGGGAAGGCAGGGAAATATTAGGAAATGTAGTTAATGAAAACACAATATATCAAAATTAGTTTACTTTAAAATGTTTTAAGAATTATGATGTCAGAAAAATATTTTCTAAAGCAATAGCTTTCACCTAGAACAAATTGTAAGTATGTTGTGAGAACTTAAACCAGAAATGTTGATTTACATTAAATAAAACTCAACATGATTAGAATTGATTTTGTTAAAGAAATTAATTAAATTTAATTAAAGAAAAATCTTACATATAAACCAAGATCCTAGATGTAGGGCTGGCAGCAACCCATCATCTCATCTTATCTGCTTATTACACTGATGACAGAGTTGAGGCTGAGAAAGATGATTAATAAATATTAGAGTGACGATTTGGTTTTCCAGATCTGGTCCTCAGACTCCAGATTCATTATTCTTCCAATGCACTAGTTAGTAGGCAATACAGTAGAAAGAGCAATAGATATGAAGTTAGGAATACTCTAGGTTCAAACCTGGTTTCAGATGGTAGTTGTGATGCTGGGAAAGTCACTTAGCCTGTTTGCTCTTCTTTAAATGGGGATAATAATGGCAATTATTTCGTAACATTGTTGTGAAGATAAAATGAGATAACATAACATTTGTAAAGTACTTTGCAAACTTTAAAGTGCTACATAAATGCTAGCTATTATTATTCATTATTTTACCAGGATGTATATAGAACATATCTTTCAATACTAATGTATGGGGATTGTATAAGAAAGATTGATGACCAAAATATATTCTTTGAACTTTACTGTATTCCTAATTTCTATTGACTATCCAATCAAGAGGGGGAAAAATCAAATTGTTGTTTTTTTATTTGTTTTTTTATTTATAACTTGATAATACTAATTTAAGGAAATGGCAGTGAACAATGTTATCATTCCTAGAAAGAGGGCTTCCCTGTTTAGTCTTTTTTTTTTTTTAAACCCTTAACTTCCGTCTTGGAGTCATTACTGTGTATTGGCTCAAAGGCAGAAGAGTAGTAAGGGTAGGCAATGGGGGTCAAGTGACTTGCCCAGGGTTACACAGCTGGGAAGTGTCTGAGGCCAGATTTGAATCTAGGACCTTCCTCTCTAGGTCTGGCTCTCAATCCACTGAGCTACCTAGCTGCCCCTGCCCTGTTTAGTTTTAAATTTTGACATGCTTTAGATAAAAGAAAACAAAAAGCCTTTCTGGTTGGATGACTTATAGGCCATTAAAGATGGATACCATTTCACCTTCATAGATCTTTTTTGTTAGGATAGTTTCCACCAGTTTTAGAGCAGGTTACCAAAAATAGAAATGTAAACCTGTTTTTACTTTTATACCTGACTAATAAAATTAGTAATGATTATATATGTAAATTGTTACCCATTCTAAATAATATATAGAATATGGACATGTGTATGAGAGATTCCTATACCAGATTATGCTGAAATTGAGAATTTTTACAACATTTTTATCAGAGAACTGAGCATTGCAATCTAGAATATTTCCTAACACCATCACAGAAAAGTATAAGAAATGGCACCTATCCCATTGTGCATAAAGACCTACCCAAACCCATTGTATTTAGCATCTGACCCCTTATTAAACATTTCTATAAAAGCAATTAGTGGTCAGGAAATTACAGAAGACCAAAATGCCTTGCAGACATGGGGTAAGAAAAACTTGTAATCTGAGAGTATTTTGTACAACTATTGCAGATAAAAGCCCAATATGGAATATTCAAAAGGAATCGATTCATTTTGATTTTGATTCATCAATGATTTTATTTACTAACAAACCTTGGCTTTGGATTAACATATAAATAATCACACACATATGTATATATACATATATATACACACATACATATCAAGAGAGATCTATATATCTATACAAAACACACATCTATAAATTTACAAATACTGTATACAGGTGTGTATGTGTTTAAATATGTATATATGGATAGGAATAGGATTTGTGATTTCATTGGTATAGATAATTCCCAGGTGAGGAAACTTCCTCTACTCTCTGCAAGTCATCTGTCACTTCAAGAAGCATTTATTATGTTTCTTCTACATACTTCTAACTGAAGATACAAACTGATCATCCCATGGTGTTGCACAGAGCACTTAAAGATTAAATGACTTACTCAAGGTCACATAGCCCATCTATGTCTCAAAGACAAATATAAACAGGTTCGAATTCTAATCAGCATTTTAGAAGTAGAAAGGCTCTGAGATTTTTGACTAATCTCACCTCCATGGTTTAGGGATGAAGAATCTGAAAGTCTGAGAAGCTAGTTAGCAGCAGAGGCAAGATCTCTTTTCTCCATTACTGAAATACATAGTCTCATCAGGACTTCGCAGAGAATTCGATTACAAGCACAAACCTTCATCTGTCTACTAAATAAGTTGTCACCATTCAGAATGACAGTTCTTACTTTCCAAATTCTTATATTGACTTAAATGAGCCCAAGTGTAGTGATGCGGCTCAACCCACGCTTTGAAATATTATGAAGCAAATCTGTAATCAAGATTTCCATTTGCAATTGCTCACTATTCTATGAAATGAAACATTTTCTGGTTAAAATTTTATGCATAACCCACTAGCAACAGAGGGGCTTGTCTCTAATAACCCCTTCTCCCATATATTCTAAAAATATTTTTCTTTAGTTTGAAAATAACACTTTACCTCTTAAAAATAAAGAATGTGCAGAGATGGAGCACTCTGCCTCTCAAAATGTATGCATGCCTAGAGTGCAATTATCCACTTAAAAAGAAAAACCCTCAGAACTGCAGAGAACAGCAAATATCTGCAATATCCTTGAATAGAACCACAATTTATCCATTATAGCTAAGTGCTCGAGGGCTACTTTTAATTTTATACATGTTTGTTGAACTAGGCAACACTGCAGGATTTGGAGCAGCGGCGCCCCCAACTGGAAGAACTGATTACTGCGGCCCAGAACTTGAAAAACAAGACCGGCAACCAAGAGGCCAGAACAATCATTACTGATCGCAGTAAGTGGTGTTTCCACTGCCCTGTAAAACTGAAGGCGAGATGCCTAGGAAGTTATAGTCAGAATGATGATAGTGTTGAGTCCGTTGTGTGTTTTTTTCTTCAGGAATCTAAAAATTTTCAGCATAGGAGAAACATACTAAATAAACACTAAGTTATTTTAATTAGAATTATTTAATTAGATTTAGTCATTAAATTATAATGAGTTAATTGAATATTATATTTAATTTGTGATGAAAATAATTTAATTCTAATTAGAATGTCTCTAATTAGTCCTTTTGGACTACTAGATTTTCTTTAGTTGTGAGTTCCTTTTTTTCTAAGGTTAACTGATTCATTTCTCTTATTTCCCTCCAAATCTTACTCTCCTGCCCAAACTTCCCATTGTTCCTTTTGGAACCACCCCTAAATACACATACACACACACTCTCATACTCTCTCACACTCTCCCTCCCTCCTCCATTGCTACCCTACATTTCTCTCTCTCTCTCTCTCTCTCTCTCTCTCTCTCTCTCTCTCTCTCTCTCTCTCTCTCTC
>NC_058132.1:390285503-390402664 GCF_016433145.1 Gracilinanus agilis | reverse complement strand
TGGATCTGTATACATATATATATATATATTATATAGCTCAACCACTTTAGAAAATACTATTTCCTAGGTTTGAACAATGATACATGTATAACCCAGTGGAATTGCTTGTCAGCTCTGGGAGGGGGGAGGGAAGAGGAGTGGAAAAAATCATGAATCATGTAACCATGGAAAAATATTCTAAATAAAAATTTTTAAAAGAAAAAATAAATCACAGTGCTCTGAAATTGTGACTGAATTTCCCAAGATCATTAGCTCCTAATAAGTTGAGTGTAACTACTAAGAAACTGAATAACTATTCTACTTGTGAGTTACCTATGCATCATACTTAAGAAATATCTAAAATATGCAATTTTTAAAATGTAGGTTTGAAAGTAGCACATAGAAATCTCACATTTTATTCCACAAATGAAAATTCATTTCAGTATTTCTTTTAACAAAAGAAAAGAATAACCATTGTAAAGCCTCTGATCAACATTGCTAAATGTTTTCCATTTTACTCTGCAAAGGTTTGTTTTGTTTTTTCATAGAGCATTGATGGTTTTTTTCCTCATACTTCACAAAGTGTAAAAGAAAATTTGAATGACCCAAGTGTGTTTGCATCTTGCTGCTAATGCATAGTGATTTGAATTGTTCTGCTTCCTTGTTCCTGTTCCTTTTAAGATTGCCTTTATGAATGTCTCTGGCTTAATGGAAAGATTCTAATCCAAATCGCCCCAAAAAATCATTTTCTTGAAAGCAAGTGTCTATTGTGATGTGTCATTTGTTTATTAAGGACCCAAGCTTGAATGCTACCTTGGAGCTGTGATTAGGCTCACTAAGAATGGTATTGAGACTTTCCTGACAAGACATGTTTATCTAAACAATGTCATTTGCAGTCCTTTGGCACTGCAGTATATCTCTCCATTTGAAATCTTTGAAATGGGAAGGAAATTCAATACTCATAAAATTCCAATAGTCTTTTAAATAGAATTTTCTTTGTATAGATTTAGTCTTTCCCTTGAAAGGGACAGAAATGAAATAGCAACTCATAAAAACGAATCCCCTTATTTGAAGGTTTCCCCCTGCTTCATTATCTCTATGAAATTGCCAGAAATGAAATACTTAGGAAGAACTCAGATAAAGTGAAACTTGTTTAATATGTATGGAATCTTATATTAAAATATTTTTTCCTCCCAGGTAAATCATGGTTTATAACGTTGTACATCTGGGAAAATCCATACATAGTAATTAAATTCTATCTAAAGGAAATCAAGTAAAGAAATCCCTGGGTGCTGGTAATACCCTTGGTAAAATCTCAGTGTGAGTGGTTAGCTTCACAGGAATATGTTTCACTCTTTCTGCCTGCCTCCATGATTTTCATTGCTTTGTCCAGGTTGTTTATTTGAATATAATCTGTTTGTAGTCAGCTTGGTTAGTTAGAGAGTGAATTGTATTTTAAGTGAGGTCAAATGATAAGTATTGAGCTCTTTGCAGTGACTGGGTTTTTGTGTTGTTTTTTGGTTTTTTTTTTCATTGCTACCCAGTCTTCCTGGTATTGAGTTTGTTTCAAAAACCTTAGTCACTCTTTTCAGCTCCTATCTCAAGGGAATTTTGTAATATTGGACTCAAGCTTTTTATACCTAGAAGCAATTAAGGTACAAAGAGGTTGAGATCACATCTTTGAGTATTTCCAAAAAGTAACCAAAAAGTGTTTAGGTATAAGTATAGCCTCAGTATCGCCTTAAAGACCTTGGTGGTCTATTGGATAGAGTATAGGGCAAGAAGTCAGAAAACCTTATCTTCTTCCTAAGTTCAAATCCAACCTAAAATACTTACTGTGTGACTTTGAGCAAATCACTTAACTCTGCCTCCATTTCCTCTATTATAAAATGACCTGGTAAAGAAAATGACAAGCCACTCTAGAATCTTTGCTAAGAAAATCCCAAATGGAGAATCGACTTCCTGGTTAAGATGGTGGCAGAGTAAAAAGCAGCTGCTTAACTTTAATTAAATGGAATTAGGAAGAGTTGGTCAGAACTGAAACAAATGAACAATAAATCACCAGTTTATTTCACAATCAACAAAAGTGAAGAAATCTTTTCTGACATTTTGGCTTGGAATCCCTAATTCAATCCGTTCCATTCTACCCAGTATTCCTTAAGCACCTACTCGATGTAAAGCATTATACTGAACGCTAAAACTATAATGTCCTAAATTTCAACTTACTGCACTGAATCTCTCTGTCTCTGTCTCTCTCTGTTTCTCTCTATGTCTCTGTCTCTGTCTTTCTCTCTCTCTCTGTCTCTCTCTCATAACTTTAGTTAGACAGTTCTGTGTAAAATTAAATGATAAAAACATCCAATATTATTTGAAAAAAAGGGTGAACATTTAAATACTTTAAGGGAAAAAAATCTCCATTTTTCACTTTAAAGGCTGATATATGGGAAATATAACAATGTTTGAGTAATAATTGGGGTTGTTCAACAATTTCTTTTTGCTCTTCAACCTACCACAGGCTTATTGCTAGATGGGTTTCCTGATACAGATGCTCCGTCTCCACTCTAGAAGGTAGTATTAAAGGGCCTGTAATTTTTTTTCCTTTTTGTTAGTTCTAATCTTCCGGGCAGAGACAGCCCTTCTGACAAAATACCTCAGTATTAGATTTATCGCTGTTGCTCTCTTTTGTGAGGAGTTTTCCCCTTTGCTTTCCTCCTCCCAAGTATATTGCTAATAAATATATGTCTATACCTACACATACTTTTTAAAAATATTTAAATCAAAGAAAGTTTAAAAAGAAATTTTCCCCTGCCAAGAGAAAAATGGCTTCAAGCTCTCAAGAGAGAGCTCAAGCAAAAAAAGGACACATAGGATTACTGCCTTAGTATCCATAATTGGGGTGGTGAGAGAAGGGGAGAGTTCAGCATCTCAGCTTCCAACCCAACATGCCTCTTGTGATTGGGTTGAAAGAGACTCACTCTTCTAGACTTGTCTCCTTCAAAGTAGCTGCCTGTTTCTGTACTTTCATTTTACCAGCTCTACAATTTTCCATTCTTTTCTTCACTTGTTTCGGTTGAATTTGATTCTTCATGGCCCCATTTGGAGTTTTATTGGAAAAAATACTGAAATGGTTTGCCATTTCCTTCTCCAAATCATTTTACAGATGAAGAGCTAAAGCAAAGAAGGTTACATGTCTTGCCCAGGGTCACATAGCTACTAAGCGTGTGGGGCCACATTTGAACTCAGCAAAATGAGTCTTCCTGACTCTGTACCTACTGTGCGCCATCTCACTGCTGTCTCTCATCAACTCAGTGAAGTAACTGTTAAAGTTTATCCCAAAGCTTGGCCTATTGTTCTTTTTCTTTCCGGTCTGATTTGACCAAGGAACTAATTAATTCATACTTCATAAAGGCATTTCCTGGAATAGCCTCAGCTTTCAAGTTTCCTTTAACATCTTACTATTGGCTCATTTCCTCTGATTAGGTTCTGGCCTTTCCAGGACCATTTCCTTATAGAGAGAAACGATCCTGCTTTATTAAAAACACATTTTTAGAATCCGAAGATATGTATTAACTGACAGTTTTGAATCAACTTTATAAAGTCATTATTTATTTCTACAAAAAGAAAAATGTATATATATATATAATATACATATATGAAGACATATATACAATTCTTTCATACCAAAATTTGAAATAAGCTGCTATTTTTAACAGTTTAATTAAAAGAAGTTTTCCTAATGAAATGATTCCAAGTACAGTAATTTCATCACATCTTTATCCAACTAAAGAAATCCAGCCATATATTAAAAGTGAATTCAACCATATACATTCCCTAAGAATATCTACTACCTGTAGTTTGACCTCTTATAACTAAAAGCAGTTTTTAAGATTTATATTTGCCAGGAAGCCAAAGGCAATCTCACTGTCCTACATAGCACATTGTCTATGCCAGTAGATGCTCTATAATTTGCCAAATACTAGATACCACTAACATACACCTTTGCATTAATTTGTAGATTAAATGAGTGATCCTTGGTCTTTTCCTTTTCAACTTCTTTTTTTTTCCTTTTTAACCTTGACTTTCCATCCTAGAGTTGATATTAAGTGTTGGTTTCAAGGCAAAATAGCTATAAAGGCTAGCCGCTAGGCAATTTGAGGTTAAGTGACTTGGCCAGGATCACACAGCTAGGAAGTGTCTGAGGTCACATTTGAACCCAGGACCTCTAGTCTCCAGGGTTGGTTTTCTAACCACTGTGCCTCCTAACTGCCCTACAACTTTTTTTCTTTCTCTTCTCCAATGCCAATTCTTCCTTTCCTCTCCTTAAATAGTATCATTTCCTTAAAGTTCAGTTTTCAGTCCTGTACTTTTTCCCTCTCCCTTGAAGATTTATTTCATTTGCTCATGCCTCCAATTGTCAAGGTATAGTTGAAAAAGCACTAAATCCAAAGTTAAAAACATGAGTTTGAGCTCTGTTTTGAACACTTAATAACTGCATGACTATAAACAAGTAACAATCTCACTGAGCCTCAGTTTCCCTTTCCATTAGGAAGAAAAGTGCTTTTGTAGCCATAAAATATTATATAAATGTGAGTAATTATTTTCATGATGACTACCAAATCTTTTTATGTAGGACAAATTTTTCTACATTTTTGCTATTCAATTGACATTTTTATGTAGATATCTTAGTTTTACCTAAAACTCAACAGGTCTAAAATGAAATTAATCTTTTTTCTTACTGCTTCTACAATCCTTAAACCAGCTCCTCTTGGAACTATAAAATAGTATAACCCTATGAAAATTAAGAGCCAGTAAAGGCAATTAGATGATATAGTGCAGTAGTGTCAAATTCAGATAGAAAAAGATCCCCAAGAGCTGCACGATAACTTCAAAAACCACAAATTAACATTATCTATGTTATAGGGTATTTTTTCTTTCATTAGCTGTTTCCCTTATTATTTTTTAATCTGGTTTAGGCTATACTCTGGAGGGTTGTGGATCATTTGTGGTTCTCTGTTATACTGGATAGAGTGGTATAATACAACTGGAGCTAGAATCCATCCTCAGAGGACTAACTCTATATGTTACCCTGGGCAAGTCATTTAACCTCTGTTGGATTCAGTTTATTCATCAGTATAATTGATGTACCTACCTTCCAGGAGCCTTGTGAGGATCAAATGAGAGGATACTTGTAAAGTGGTATGCAAACCTTAAAGTCTTATATAAGTGCCAGTAGCTATTTCATTATTGATATTATAATATCATTATTATTCATCTTTTCAGTTTTGTATTGCCCCAGCATCTGACATAATGCTCATTACATGGTGTGCTTAAACAAAAAGTTTTGTTTTAAATAAAATTGGATTTACTTGTACGTCAAAGGCAAGTTTGTCTGCTCCCAAAACTGGGAAGATTAGACAGTCACTGGTTCATAAAAACTTTAAATTTAGTTGGATTTATTATTCAATTCATTTGAGTACGCTCCAGTGATCTGCATCCTATTCCCTAGTAGATGATGTTTCTTACTTTGCTGTGACCAAAAACTTCATTCATTCCCTACTGATCAGAACTCTGGTGCCAAGTTTCTCCATACTTTGATCAGATGACAAACATACCATTAAATCTGATAAAAACGCTGGTGGACCTATACTAAGAATCTTTCCATGTTGGTAGGATTTTGTTCCACTGGCCCAGTCTTTAAGAGCCAAGGGTCACTACCATATCATGAGGACACATCACAGGAATATTTTATGGAAGAACTTAACTTTATTTCATAAGATCATTGGAATAGGCACACACAAAGAGAAGATGAGGGTAATATAAGGAATCCTTATATTTTATTTTCTGCCCCTTTATCTATAAGATAAATGTAATCATATCTTCTCCTCTCTGAATCATTGTAATAATTATTAAAGAAATAAAGTATGTAGTGGTACCCTTAGTTCTTATAAAGAAAATTCTATGTAATTTTAAGGGATTATTGTTATTATGTAGATCCAGTTTCAACCCTTAAAAAGACAGTTAAATCAATGTTTCCATAAAAATCAGCCTCACTAAGCACCTGCTTTGATTATAGGTCATTTTCTTCTTGTTATTTCCTGAAAATATTGAAGTTTGCTGTGCATTGTATTTCTTATGCACATTTCACTTGGATTATATATTTCATTAATCAGTAAATTTTTTTCAGGATCTACCAGGTATATATAACTATATGACATTCCTGAGGGCATATGCTAAATAACAGACATGATCTTCACTGTTATAATAAATCTCATCGATCCATCAGACTTTTTTTTTCTTCAGAAATTATAGCCCAGATGTTTTACCAACAAAAGCAATGTTAACATTCATCTCAATCCTATGATTTGTCAAAACTTGCACTTAATTTTGTTCATAACAACCTTTTATTTCATTTAACAATGTCATCATAACATTTAAATTTTTTAATTAAAAAATTTTAAAGACATTGAATTTTTAAAAATTCTGTAGACAGTCCAAAGATCAAACCACATTTTGGCAGGATTGGTTCATTACCAGGGCTAGCTGTCATATTATAGTTTACATAATATACTGTGAAGTCTAGTTTCAATTCCTCAGATATATAGTGTGAGTACTTAGAGTAGGTAAATTTTTGGACTTTATAACTGTAGTACCCAGCATAATGCTTTGCATACAATAGTTGCCTAATAGATATTGATTAGAATGGACCAGATTCAATTAGGGATTCAAAGCCAATTCAGTCTTTTCCTCTTCATCTTTGTTAATTGTGAAATGAAGAAGTGATTTTTTTGTTGTAGGCTAACGTAAAAAGTGTTTTTGTACTTGAACTGTTATACTAAACAAAAACGATAACAGTAAGAAATACTCTATATGAAATCATGCTATTAAACACGAAAACATTTCTCACTAGTTACTTGTTTGGCTCCTTACCTAGAAGACCAAACTGTCACAAAATTTTTCGATGGGATTGAGAAGGCTATTTTTTTTTCGCCTAAAGAGGGCCATCAACATAGACAAAATTTGACTGAAGGCCACATAGATAAGCAGCAACTTTACAGAATGCTCATGTATGGTTATATGTATAGCATGTGCATACATGTGCATGGATGCATGGATGTATATACATGGATATGTGTGTGTGCATATTAATGTGTGTGGACAGATAAATGAAATGACTTTGAAGTGTTTAACGTGTGAAAAGAATGTGATGCAGATAAACATAAACATAAGGAAGTAGCCTTGGCAGAGTGGGTAAGAGTGCCCCCCTCAGTGTTAGGAAGATATGGATTCAAGCCCTGCTTCTGACATAGCCTAATCATTTATCTCTAGGATAAGTCACTCTAGTACTCTGGAAAACTAACTAAGACTCCAAGTCATAAGAAAGGAAAGGTGCCAGACAACTTTGGGAAAGAAAGTTTTTTGTTCTAAATGCTATCACCTAAAATTAAGTCCAATAACTTTACCCCAAATACAAACATACATATAAATATATACACACACATAACATAGGGGGCATTTTAATGTGATACACAAAGCAAATTCCCTAGCTATCTTTTCTTTTTTTCTCATTGAGAAGAAAACATAAAACACATTAAGCACATGAATCAAATACAATTAAGAAAAGTTTAGTTCCACATGATGGAAAGACTGGGGAATGAAGAGGAGAGAGAAACACAGAGACAGAGAAACACAGAGACAGACAGACAAGGGAGACAGCCACATAGACAGCTTTTCAAAGAGTGGGAGCCCCATCTGATGGCTTCTTAGGGAATTGCCACTAAAGATTTGTAAAATCTTGTATTTTTCTGACTATAGTCATAAAGGAGAACATCACTTTTTGCTGCTTGCCCCGTGTTTTGGATAAAAAGTATTTCAATGGACATACAGTCTCATTAACGTGAATATTTCTTCCAAGTATATGGATCAAAACCCATTTACACACTTGTCATATGTGACGTTTAATAATGACCTGTCAGGAGTCGTCTACGGTAGGTCAATCCTGCATTCCATGGACCTTCCTTTCTACAGGAACAGTCTGTCTCTCAGTTTAATTGCACAACTAGCCCACTTCTTTTCCCGTCGTTCATACGTGTCAAATGAAGGGATTAGATTAAGGTCCTTTTCAGTTCTAAAATTATAGTGCTATGATCACATCCATAATATCTTTTGCATGTCTTTTTATTAACTTGTCTTAGAATTGTAGTTACAAAGCAGTAGAGTGGTAAGGGCTAGGCAATGGCTGTTCAGTTACTTCCCCAGGGTCACATAGCTAGGAAATATCTGAGGCCAGGTTTAAACCTGGGTCCTCCAGAATTCTATCCATTAAGCCACTTAGCTGCCCCTTTTTGCAAATTTTTGTTCATGTTTCCATTATTGTTAATATGCTGCTACTTATTTAAACTTACCATATGCATCTCCTTTTGTCCTGTGGTTGACTCACAATCTCCGTTATTCCAGGTCTGTGGTATTTCATGAATTTCAGCTTCATAGCATCATCTCAAAAGACATTTATGCAGCATCATCAAAGATAAGGTGGTTGATACAGTGGACAGAGCATAGGGCTTAGAGTCAAGAAGACCCAAGTTTGATCCTGCCTCAAAACTTACTACCTGAGTGATCTGCAACAAGTCACTTAAATGCTCTGTGCCTCACTTTCCTCTTGAAAATGGAGATAATAATAGTATCTACCACAAATGAATTAAGACTATGGAAAGAACTATGCAAACTTTCAAGTGCTCTATAAAGGCTAGCTATTAATATATGAAAAAACTTTAATAGGTGAGGATTATTTGATTGAATCAAAAGCCTTGGATAACACTAAGATGCAAATAATTTTTAAAATGAAATAAATATATTCGTGGACAGCTATTACTTTAAATTAATAATACCAATAATAGAAACGTGCATTCACACATTCTTTTTTGACCCAGCATCTATTAATTTCCTTTAATTAATTATACATTAATATGCATACACACATGCATTTATACACATTCGTGTGTCTATGCATATGTATACGCATAACCATACATATGCTGGCTATACAGTTGCTGTTTATGTGACCCTCATTTGAATTTTGCTGTATGTTGATGGCCCTCTTTAGGGAAAAAATAGTCTTCTCAATCTCATCCAAAAATTTTATAACAGTCTGGTCTCCTGGGTAAGGAGCCAAACAAGGAAACCAGTGAGATAGTTTTTATTTGTTCATATTGTAATAGCATGATTTCAAATAGAGCATGTTTAACTGTTATTGTTTTCATTTTGTATAATAATTCAATCACAAGGCACTTCTTACACTAATCTTAATGTCCTGTTCATTGGGCTATTGTTATTTCTACATTTTACACATTTTTCTTGTTAGTTTTAAAATTATATTGCTATTTTTTATCTCAATACATTACACCTTTCCTAAAAAGTAATACCCATATGCTACATTTCCAACAAAAGAGGACTAAGCAAAATTGACAAATATGGAAATTTTCAAATATTTTTTGTGAATTTGCATTTTTTTGTTTGTGACAAAAAGGAAGGGTATAATAATTCAGTCATTTGGAACAATCATCTTATTTTGCAATGAATTTTCTCACTTTAATGTCATCATTTACATTATTACAATAATTGCATATTTTTATTCATTCAAACTATTCTAATTAATAGGAATTTTCTCATTTTTTTCAATTTTTTAACACTCCTAGTTCCTTCCTATAAGGAAGGCAGTATTCATTACATTAATAATACCACACTTTCTTCTCCAATGGTTAGGCACAAAATTTATTCACAGTATTTAACCATTATAAATAATTACCTATACATATTTTAGGGCAACTAAGTGGCACAGATTATGGATAGGGTGCAGTGTCTAGAGTCAGGAAGACTCGTCTTTCTAAGTTCAATCTTGCCTTAGATAACTTACTAGTTGTGTGACCCTTGACAAGTCTAACTCTCTTTGCTACATTTTTCTCACCTGTAAAATGAGCTAAAAAAAATATGGCAAAACACTCCAATATTCTTATCAAGAAAATTTCAAATGGGGTCATGAAGAATCCAACATGACTGAAAATGACTGAACAACAACATAAATAATTTGGCACTTTGGGAGCTGTTTATCATGGGCATCCTTAGGGAATAAACTCCTTGGTGCATTCTGTGAGTCAAAGCTTATAAACCTTGTTTAGATAATGAAGTAGCATTAGCAAATGGCCATTAGAAATGAAGGGCTGAGACTGCTATTCTAGCGAAAACATAGCTAAGTAGCAGCTTTTTCTTTAAAAAATCTGAAGTTTTAGTGACAGCATTCTTAATTTTTTTTAGTAAAGGTGGGTCTTAGGCCCTTTTTATACCCTGGGAAAGCCTTATGGACCCCTTTCCAAAATGATGTTTTTTAATGCAGAAAATAAAATACATATGATTACAAAAGAAACCAATCATGTTAAAATACAGTTATTAAAATATGTTTTTGAAATAAATTCACAGGCATCTAGTTAAGGACCTTGTTTTAGTGTATTGCAGACTCACTTTGAATTGCTAGTGGAATACGAAAGTTTAAAAAGTTAATGATATCTGAGCCTGCATTAAAGAGAGTAATATCTTATTCAGGATATTAGTTCTATTGTCTTTTGCCCAAGTCCAACCATTTCTACAGTATCTTATTCAGTTCCTGCTGCATATTAAAAAGAATATTGATGAAGGGCAACTATGTGGCTCAGTGAATGGAACATTAAAGTCTGGAGACAGTAGTCCTAAATTCAAATCTGACCCCAGACACTTCCTAGCTGTGTGACCATGGGCAAGTTACTTGACCTCAATTGTCTAGCCCTACTCTTCTGCTTTGGAACTGATACTTAGTGTTCATTCTAAGCCAGAAGGTATGGCTATTTTTTAAAAAGAGGAATAAATGAGATATTTAGAGTGGTAAATTAAAGATTTATGGAGTATTTTATTATTGTCTTCAAGGATTTAGAGAGCTGAGATGGGAAAAAATTCAGTTGTCCTTTAGGTGTCAAGTTTGACTCTTTCTAACACCATTTGGGGTTTTCTTGGCAAAGATACCACAGTGGTTTGCCATTTCCTTCTCCAGCTCATTTTACAGATGAGGAAACTGAGGCAGACAGGGATAAGTGACTTAAGTCACACAGCTAGTAAGCATCTGAAGTCAGATTTGAACTCCAGAATAAAAGTCTTCCTGGCTCCATATTCAGCACTCTATTCACTGTGCCATCTAACTGCCTCATGAGAAAGGTTAGATTTGTTTTATTCAATCTTATTTGGTAATTAGGAAAAATTGACTAAATTTACAGAGAGGCAAATTTAGGCTCTATGTAGGAAAAAAATATCCTAAAATAGAAAGGGCAGCTTCAGGAGGAACTGGCTTCCCCCCTTACTAAAGTTCTTCACACGACTATTTGTTAAAATGTGATCCTTGCTTAGGTTTGCATTGGTCAAGACAGCTCTGAGACTCTTTGATTCTCAATCCAGACTCCATCTGCTTTAAGTTGTTTAAGGAAATAATTTAGGAAGTGAAAAAGCAAATAGTTTTCCACTGGTTTCCATGACTGTAGAGGCCCATTCCAGGTGCAAAGGAAACAGCAGGGTTCATTATACGTATACTCTATCAAAAAGTAGACTATATCATCCCTTCTATCTTACAGTTTCTGAAACTATAGTGGTTCCAAATTGTTCCACAAAGCAAGCATGAGAAAATCAAGTAATAACATAAAACTAACTGCTGTGCTACACCTTACCTACAGTAAAGCACAGTTGATTTTCATTGGTCATTGGTTACAGATATAGTTGTCTTCTAGGATAATCTCACCTTGGCTTCATAATGGTCACACATGCCAGTGAAGAGCAGCTTTAGAAGTTTGGGAGTCTCACAGGGAGAGCTGAAAGATAAAAGTAGTGGGAAAGATGATATAAGCCATGAATTACTACTCCCTGATCAATGCTATTTCCTTCTCCAAGATTTAACTGGCCAAATTTCCTCTAAAAAATCAACACTTCTTCAGGTCCAAGGTGAAAAGTAAGAATATAACCTTTGCTTTGCACACAGTGATATACTGGGCTGAACAGGTTAGTTTTCAGTTTATAAATCTCACCCAAGAACTGAAAATGCACAGTTCTGAATAATATTTATTTTTAACGTGAGGCTCTCTAGATATTATGACTAATGTAGTTTTAACACAGTAAAGATTTTTCAAATGGAAAACTATTCAATTGATTAATTATTTAAGTTCCTGCTATGACTCCTCACCCAACCCTGACCTCAGGAAGCTTATTTTCTATTGCTACAGACACTAAAATTGTCAGTCCTTTTGTAAAGAATGAAGGTTATTTCTGTGAAATAACCTTTTGTTCATGTCCTACAGAACAAAATGATCCTTGAAGGATGTGTAATGATTAATGATACTGACATGTTATTTTAAAGAAAGTTCATATCCATTCACCCTTGCTTTTAACCTACATGACCTTGGATAATTCACTTAAGCCTTATTTGTTTCACTTTCTTCATGTATAAAATGAGGAATTTGGTACAAATAGCTCCTGAAATATCTCCCAGTTCTAGGTCTTTGATCCTATATATCTAGTTGGCCTTCTGTCCATTTAAAGTAATGCTTATGCTCTCTTTTTATTCTTAGTCATAAGGAATGACCCTTTGGGAGAAAGAGGGTGAAGATATATTGGGAAATATAGATCATATAAAAGGAAAATACATCAATAAAATTTATTTTTCAAAACAAGAAACTACAATAATATTCATGAAATAAACCTCTCAGTGTTTTCATGAATAGGCCCACAAATGTATAAATTAATGTATCATTGTCAAAATCATTTCAGAAATCAATTCATAAACTTTTATCCAAGCACTTGTTATATGCCAGACATTCTGTTAGATGCTGAGGATACAAAGAAAAAACAAACTATCTCTTCCCTTATTCAAGAAACTTTCATTATGTGGGGAGAGACAACATGTACATCTATAAATATGTTTACAATTTTTGTAAACATCTATAAATATGTTTATAAGGCTATCAGGAGGGGGTGCTTATAGCTGGAAAGTTTTGTTAATATCTCATGCTGAAGATTGTGCTTGACATGGAGTTTTACCTTGGAGTTTTACCACCAAAAATGCAAAGATGGAATGTTATAAAGTCTCAAGAATCTTGCCTTATACTTTGATTTTTTTTCCAGTCCCCAAACATGGCAGAAACCACTATAATTTTTCCAGAAAAAAACTTCACAAAGGCAAAAGTCCTACCCTACACAGCAATGTTGTTTTCATGAATAATAATTCCTGATTCTTGAATAATGCTTTACCATTTTAAGACCATTCCTGTCCGTTATCTCATTTAAGCTTCACAGTTAACCCAAGAGATAAGCTTTATTCTCTTTATTTCCTATAAAGAGGGATCTGAAACTCATACAATTTAAGAGATTTATTCATGGTCTTACACCTATCAGTAACAGAAACAAGACTAGAATCCAGATCTCTGACATCCATTTCAATATTCATTTCACTAGACCAGATAATTTTTGAACCTCTTTTAAAATTATCTGAATTATAATATAGTTATAATTTTTTTACATAAAAACTAGGTAGCATAATAGAGTTCTGGGCCTAGAGTCAAAAAAATCTGAATTCAAATCAGTCTTCAGACACTATGTATGACCTAGAAAAGTCATTTAAGCTCTGTTTGCCCCAGTTTTTCTTTTAATCTGTAAAATGGGAATAATAATTACACATTCCTCCCAAGATTGTTGCAAGGACCACAGATAATAATTGTAAAGTATAGTCCAGGACCTGGCAAAAAGTGAACACTACATAAATATTAACACTGAGTTCCTTACAATATTTTTTTCTAATAATAACTTTAATCCCTGGACTACAAAATTATGAAGACTTCAATATTGTTACCATTCCCAGTGTGTTCCTAGAAAGATGGAAGAGTGCTGCAAAGCATATATTTAGTGTCTTTTTGACTCGTATTTGTATACAAGTATACATATTATACACCACACAAATATAAATGCGGATGCATAATTATACTTATGTATATATCTATATGTTTCCATATGTGCTTATATTTAAGAGCCTTTGAAATGATGCTTCTCAAAGTGTGATCCAAGGATTCCTGGGGTTCCCCAATATTTTCAGGAGATCTGTCTGTCCAAATCAGTTTTCATAAAAATATAGACATTATTGTCCTATTAAAACAGTCCTCCCTTTTACAGGTACATATCTAACTGGAGCTAGATTTCCTTCCTCTACTTCAATCAAAACAGCATATTGAGACAGATTAAATGCAGAGGAAGATATGAGAATCCAACTGTCTTAAACTAGATACTAAAAAGATTTGCAAAATATGTAAAATAATGATACTCTTCTTACTAATTTTTTGTTTTGGGAAAATAATAATTATTAAAACACTATTTATGTTTATATAACTGATGGGTTTGTTATTGTTATTTTTAAATAGAGTCCTTAATAATTTTTAAAAATTTAAAGGGGTCCTGAGAACAAAAATTTTGAGTACGACTACCTTAGGGTATTCCTACCTCTTTTAGTAGAAGGAGAATCAGTTGGAACAAGAGAGAGAGCACCACTATGTGCTCAATAAGATATAACATAAGCCTCAGATTATTTATGGGGAAAACAAGTTAAAATGGGCCTTAAATGTCAGGGGAAATAATAGAAAAGAAATAATTTTCCAATATGATTAAGCTGTGAATTGTACCTCAGTTGTCAAAATTCAACAAACCCTAAAATGTGAATAATAGGTGTTAATGTACAATAAAATGAAATTAATATGAATAAAACAAACATACATGGTAATGTAGGCCTTCGTTGCATGCTACACCTGATTCTATGCATTTTTCCCAATTTTTATCTACTCTTGGCCTTTATCTCTCTGGTTTATTAAACAATAAAAGGAAAATGTGTTCCTGGTATACTACCAAAGAAAAAATCTTTCCAAATTCTGCAAAGTTCATTGACAGGAGGTTGAATGTCTCTTAAATGTTTATCATTAATGCCAGGAGCATGTTGGGGTATCTACTGATAAACTTAATGGTCTTATTTATCTCTTATCATCTAGGAAGACAATATACTCAGAATTCTAAATGTATGGAAGTCAGAAGAGTCATTCGCTATTCAGAAATTATTAATGTATTGCTATTATGCACATAGAAAATCAGAGAATATGTCCTATAGGACCACAGAGTATATGAAATATTTTAGATAATTAGGAGCTGTCTGAACTGTCTTTTATTTTTAGATTACAGATCACAGAGTGATAATCTTTAATGCCCCTTTTTAGTTTGAACATTTTATCCTCCCCAACCCTTAAAATTTATATATTTGGAAACTGAGATTTTCTATGATTTCAAATCCAATTGAATCTTTAATTTGAATCCTAAATTAATTCACCTTTTTTACTGAAATAGAAAGATGACAAATGTTTGGGAGAGAAATTTGTATTTACTATTAAATTTATTCTATAGATTTGGGTGATATGAAAGAAAGCTGATATTTATATGTACATTTATAAGTGTGTATGTATTTACCTTTCATATCATCAAAATACATATATATACTCTTTCATATCTTCTATATATATATGAATACACACATCTATATACTGATTATTTAACCCTAAAAGTCATTAAAAGAAATGCTTTAAAGAATGACCAAGCACCCCACTATGGGCAAAATACTGTTCTAGGCATCGACATAATGGATAGCCCAATTTAGCTAGAATAAAAGGTATGACAAGAGAAATATTAAAAGCTTTAAAGTTAAGTTGGAACATATAGTAAAATAGTTTTAAATATCAGAGTAAGGAATTTTAATTTTATCAATATGAAATAATATTCTTGTGCAGACATAATATAGATCTGCCTGTTTCAGGAAAACTTTACATAGCCAAGTAAAGGACAGAATTCAGGGACATGAAAGAAGACAAAAATAAAAGAACCCTAGACTAAATTATCAATAATTGTTGAGGTTTGGTCCATAACAGATGAAAGTGGTGGTAGAACTACTTAGTGACTAGTTTGACATTGTGAAGGAAAGAGAAGTCAAAAATAACATTGAGTTCTTCTGTATGCCATTGCTACTTCTTCTTAATCTCTTCTACTTCTGTTAAGGCCTTATCATTTTCATCTTTTATAATGCCTATTTTTATGTGAAATGTTCCCTTATAATCTTCAGTGTTCCTGAAACAGGTCTCTTTTCTTTCTCTTTCAATTATTTTCTTCTGTTTTTTTTTTTTTTCCACATTACTTGTTAAAGAAAACTCTCTTTGCTATTCTCTGGAGTTCTACATTCAGTTGGTTTTATCTTTCCTTTTCTTCTTTATCTTTCACTTAAAAAAATAACATTGAGATTCAGAACCTGGGTGGTGACTAAAAGAATAGTGATTGTCATTAATGAATAACTAGAGATTCATTCACGATAAGAATATTTGTTAGGCAAACATAAGTTTGCATCTGACTGCAAAATTAACCTGAATAAATTCATATATTGAAAAGAGAAGTAAAATTTTAATCCAGAAAAAAGAATTGAGAATGTTTCAAGTAATAGTCCACTATCATCATCTGTGCAATTCTACCTAACCAATGTTGGTCCTTTCAAGATATATGAGAGGCTAGGAACTAGAACTATGATTTCATTGGTAGAGAGAACTCCTGGATAAGGAAATCCCCTCAACCCATTCAGGTTAGAAACTGATCTGCATTTAAAAATCAAAAAGAGAGGGGCAGCTGGGTAGCTCAGTGAATTGAGAGTCAGGCCTAGAGACCGGAGGTCCTAGGTTCAAATCCAGCCTCAGACACTTCCCAACCGTGTGACCCTGGGCAAGTCACTTGACCCCCATTGCCTAACCCTTACCACTCTTCCACCTAGGAACCAATACACAGAAGTTAAGGGTTTAAAAAAATCAAAATCAAAAAGAAAAAGAAAATAAAGTAAAAGAGCTGTCTAGAAGACTAAGAGGTTAAATAAAATGCCCAGAATCACACAATCCCGATGTATCAGAGGTCAGACTTGAACCTAGAACCTCCTGGCTCCAAACCTGTTCTCTATCTTAGTTCCCAGGCTATAGAAAACCAGATAGGCTAGATTTGATTCCAAGGCCATAGTTTACCAACTCCTGCATTGTACCACTAGCTTAAAGTTCCATCTGCCCGTTTTTAGTGTATTTTCTTATTTGTGAGAAGAGATGATGAAATCACTTCTGTCCTTTTAGTGGAGGGGCGGGTATCTGAGAGTGGAATGTTGATTAAGTAGTCAGATGCAGTATTTTTGTCCTTTGGTTTTGTTTAACGGTTTTCTTTTGGAAGAGGATATTGATTATGGCATTAAAAAAATAAAAGGCATTAATAAAACATTTTTAAAGAAAATGCTCAGATAACTAAAGATAGGTAAAATAATATTATGACACGAGACAAAATGAGAATATAAAATTGTCATCTCTAGAAAATGATGTGTGACCAAGTAGCCTGTTGTCACTAGGGAAATTTAGAGTAAATATGAATGTGTAGCAACCAGCAGTAAGTGTTGTGACAGTTAAAAACATTAAATTCATTGGCTTTCTACCTCATTAGATAGGTAATGAATTTTGCATATTTCAGGACTTAAACTGCCAGACTGGCCATAATTTCTTTTGCATCAGTGAGTGCAAAAAAATATATTAAGGGCCTCAGTAGAGCTACTTTATTTTAATAATACTAATAATATTTTTTGTTTATGTTCAGAGAAAATAAAGTACTGTTTCATTAATTCTACATCTCCTTTCTAAGTAAACTGCTCTGTCAAGTTGCATTTATGCTCAAAACAGACTTAGTTTAAATATATTTTTGGCTGAATGCTTATTAAAAATATTTCATCTTGAACATGGAAGCCAAATATATAATTATAAATACTGTCATCTAAGATAACTTCCATAGTTAGCTGAAGTTCAAGATGGGTATAGTGGATATAATACCAAACTGTAGGCCCATATCATCAAAAAATGAAACTATCATTAAGTAATACAAAATAAGTTTCATTAATTTTAACAACATTTTATACATTTTTAGTTTATTAACAACATTAAAACTTTTTTTCCCTATTTTTCTTCAAATCGATCAGTCTCTGATTAGGGAAAGAATTTGCTATTTCACTGCTTTCTGAGTAAACTAAAATCAATAAAACAGGAATCTTGGGCTCAGGAAGATTTATTTTAAAATGTAAGGAATTATTCAACATGAACAAAGTTTTTCTTCTCTGTGGATTACTCCCCTATATAACTGCTTGAAGTCAAAACTATTTTTTTCTCATTTTATTTCTTATCTTCCCCCAAGTCTCGTATTTATAATAGCCCCAGTGGGATCACAGATTTAGAAGTGGATGGGACCTTTAGAGTTCATCTAATACAATCTCCTCATTTTACAGATAAGGAAACTTAAGAGAGGTTCAGCAACTGTCTGAAAGTCACACAGCTACTAAGTGATTAATGTGGAATATGAAGTTATGTCATTCTGACATCAAGACCAGTATTCTCTCCATAGGTATTCAGTATTTGCCAATCTAATAGACTGATTTCTTATCATTCAGAAATCAAATAAAAGAAGTTTACTTCCATGTTGGAAACAGGACCCCCTGTCCTCTAAGAAAACAGATGTTTCCTGAGTCTACCCAACATAAGGCTAGGGCATCTACAAGAAGCTAATCTTGAGAAAAAGATTATTCCACATCTCTAAATTGCATTTAGAAACTGATGTAATTCGGTCACTTTGGAATTGTTTATGCATTCTTTCAATGAATGTGACATTTTCATATCTTATTTATTGAAAACTTACACTAGATAATTCAGTTGAAAAATATGCTTTAATGCCAGCAAGAGGTAATTTCAGAGCTAATATTTGCACATCTTGAATTATGAGAAAAGTGCTAACACACTATGTCAGTGTGAAATAATATTAATTATCATCCTAGGGACTTAGGCTCAAGAATCTTGGAGTAAGTTTTTACTCACCTATTTCCTTCAATTCTTACTTTACTGTCTTTAAAATTACCTTTGATCAAGCAATAAACCAGTTAACTAATAAGTAGTAAGTAACTGTATGCTGGGGAAGCCGAGGCATTGCATAAAGCAACTCCTACATGAAAGGAACTAACATTCTAGTACAGAAAACAACATGGACATGTGTAAAGAAATTAGATTTTCATTGTGATGTGGAAATTTTCCCTCTGCTGTGCTCTGGTACAACATGGGAAAGAGACACCTAATAGACTCAATAAGTCTCATGTAAAAGGGCTTACATAAAATCATAATCAGAAAAATTGTCAGCTGGGACAAAAACATTTGGGGAACTGGAAGCAGTAGATGGCAGTACAGGGAATATCCCACCAAACCATTGAGTCTTCTGGTAGAGTGGCAAAGACAGGCAATCCCAAAGAGGGGATTTATTAGTAGTGATGGTGTTATGTATGGTGGTAGGGGTGTTGTGCAGTGACAAGAGAGAGGAAATGTTCCCTCACTGAGGAGGAAGCAGTGTTTCTTCATTCTGGGACAAAATCTTATTCACACCATAGTTAGGCTCTGGCTTATCTCACTTGTAAAATGGATTTAGTTCCATGAAATATCTATTATGCAAAAAAGATACACATCTTGACAAAACATTCAAGGCACTTTCTCCAATCACGTAAGTGTCAGAGGAACTAACATAACTAGTAAATTGACAAATATGATTTAAAAATAGTGATATGGTGATGCTTAGAATATGAACCTTCTTCTCAAGATTTTACATGGAGAGATGTACTTCCTTTTTGGTACTGTGAAAAAAGAACTATAAAGCATTCTGGGATCGTCTGCCAATTAAAACCTAGAGATTGGCTGAATGCTTGCAGCCATTGAAGTTTGAATACAGATGGTACCAAATTGACTGTCTCCATAGCAACAGAATCTTCCTTAATAACTTTTCCCTGGGAAGGAAAACATAAAAGAAGAAACAGTCAGATGTATTTTCTTGCAGCATGTTTTCAGAATAACTTTGGAAGCTTATTTGTACTTAACTGGTGATTGTTTTAAGTGGTCACGAACATTACTAAATTCTCCTGAGACACTGCTTTAAGAGTGTCAGAGATAAATTCAAGTAACCTCATGAAGACATAAAAAATGGAGAAGCACTTTTTAAAAGCATTTCTGAGTCTGTAGACTGTCATTTCAAATTTTATATCCATCTGATTGATGGTGCATAATTATATACAGTGACAATGACTTACCATTCACCTATAGGCTCACTTGATTTCTAAATGTAAGTTCCTAATGAAAGTTTAGAATGTATGTGTAATCAAAGAGAAGTCAACCTTTATATCATTGTTATAATTTTTAAATCTATACTTCTTCCAAATACAAAAGCTGATTTTTCATCTTTTGCCTAAAAGACTTTTTAAATTCAGAAAAAAATAGAAAGTAGTTAGTGAAAATGAGATGAAGCCCACCAAGTAGGAAGTTTAAAAGAGAAAGATATGTTTTAAACTATTTTAAGTGAGAAAAGCTGCAAATAATTTACTAATAAGCATAAGGAGATGAAAGTGAAGAACTTGTGTTGGAAAACAGGTTGAAATCCAGAAGCAGTTCAGGACTTCAAACTGCCTTTTAAAGATGTAGTCTAGGGGCAGCTGGGTAGCTCAGTGGATTGAGAGTCAGGCCTAGAGACGGGAGGTCCTAGGTTCAAATCTGGCCTCAGACACTTTCCAGCTGTGTGACCCTGGGCAAGTCACTTGACCCCCATTGCCTACCCTTACCACTCTTCCACCAAGGAACTAATACACAGAAGTTAAGGGTTTAAAAAAAAAGTAAAGATGTAGTCTAAAGTAAAATCATCATCATCATCATCATCATCATCATCATCATCAAAGCTAAAAGTTATAAATCAGTTACCATGTGTCAAGCAGTGCACTAAAACCCTTATAATTATCTCTTTGGGGCCTCATAACAACCCTGGAAGATAAGGAATGTCATTATTCTTATTTTATAAATGAGGCAGAGGCAAACAGGGATTAAGTGACTTATCCAAGGTCATACAGTAGACCAGATTTGAACTTTTTCCTCACATCTCTTGAATCCATTTCTATTTCTTCACTCACATAGCCACCACTGTAGTGGAGATACTCATCACCTCTTGTCTGGGTTATTGCAGTAGCTTAATATCCCTGCCTCAAAATACGTCTCCACTCTAATCCATCCTTCATACAGCTATAGAAGTGATATTCCTAAAGTTCTAGTCTGATCTAAGACTTCTCTCCTAAAAAAAAAAATCTCCAGCTGCTCCCTATTAGCTCAGAAATAAAAAGATAGACCTCTGTTTGACCTTGCTTAGCTTCCCATTCTATGTTCCATGCAAACTTTGTTATTATCATATAAAATATTCCCTTTCCTCTTCCCATATCTTTTCTCACCTCCATCCCCAAGAATCCCTAACTTTGTTGCAAGTTTACCCCAAGATCCACTTCTAGATGAGTCATTCATGAATCAACCCATCTCCCCAATACTCTGTTGGTTCTATCCAAAACTACTTTGAAATTATTAGGCATCAGAAACCACATGTCTTTGGTGAGCAACGCCTTGAAAAACTGTCAATCATCTCAGAATTTGGAGCCTTTATATACTTCTGAGGGACTCAATGATATTCCCTTCCCTTCCTAGGCAAAATCTTCCTTAGCAGCTCATTCTCTTCTAGTGAAAGGCTTTCATTTCCCAGCAATTCACTTCTAAGAAGTCTGCTGCTTCCCAAAGAAAAGGGAAAAGGAATGACTGCCATTTTGCTAACTTACATAATCACCTCCTAAGCTACTGGCTTACATGTGTCAATAGATTCTGACATGGAGGATGAGCTACCTCCTTAAAGTATTCTCCCTTTCTATCAATGGAATTGCCATTTACCAAGTAAGTAGAGCTGGCACAACTCTGAGAGATCTGGTTTCAAATCCATAACAGGAAAACCCAAATACTTCTTAGGAAGGGCTTTCTCTTTCCCTACTCTCTTCTTGCAGCATAGATAAAAGGTCAGAAAGAAGGCAGAAAAAAGAGTACTGGATCTTCTTCCAGGAACCCCAATCTAGTCTTACCAGCAAACACTCACTACTGAATTTTCAATCAGTAACTAGAGTATTATTTCTCTGCATCACAATCTCCTGCCCTTGGGATTATCCTCTTTGTGATCAGGGAAAATACATCCCTTAGACTACAATTTCAATCCCTTGTCAAAAAGTTCAGTACTTTGTCTCTTGCTAGGGCTTCTCTTGACTTCTCAGTTCTTTTCACATCATTTTCATTTTCCACTATTTTCAAGGTCAGAATTCTGTTTCTTCCCAATTGGGCAGAGAGTAAGTTATCTTGTCGCCTCTTTTCCAAAACCAATGAGAAATGGAAGAACTCTTGATGAATAGCACAAGTGTTCTATCCAAGTGTTTCTGGAAGGAGTTATATTTACTTATATGTTTATTTGTTATTCCCCCAAAGAACTGTAAATTCTTTAAGTGCATCAATAATTTTATTTTTGTCTTCTTTCCTCTAGGGCTAGCATAGTGTTTGGCATACACTAGGTTTTTAACAAATACTCTTTTTAGTAAGTGTTTAGGAACAAAAGTTTAAAACTCTGTATGGATAGTAAGGGGTGGAGAAGAAGGGATGAGTCAGCCAAATGCCAGACCAATGAGTAAGTAACAAAACCCCTTTCAGGCCCAATTTCCTAGGTGGTATGGAAGACAGAGCCATTGACCTGGAGTCAAGCAAATCTAAGTTCAAATTCTAATTCAGAGTCTTACTAGCTTTATGACATTGAGGAAGTAGCTTAAGCTCTCTGCATCAATTTCTTCCTCATTAAGGTAGGAAAAATAATAACCCCTATCTCACAGGTTTTTTTGTAAGAAATAAAATTAAATATTTGTAAAGTTCTTGGTGAACTTTAAAGTGCTACGTAAATCCTAGCTATTATTATTATTGTTACCTGTAAATTAAAGATAAGAAAGGTTATGATACTTAGCATATAGAATTTTGTGAAGTTTAATTGAAATAATATAGCGAAAACAATTTGGAAACTTAAAAGTGCTATTTTATTAAAAGTCAGCCTTACTGCCTGACCTCTGATTTTTTAAAACTCAGTATGTCTCAAAATATTTTTCCATTACTCACTTACACCTCCTGCTTTCATTCTACCCCAAGCCAAGCTATCTCCTTGAAGTTATAACCTTTTTTATCAATGGAATTGCCATTTACCCTGTCACCAGATTCATTTTGGACTCTTCCCTCATCTCAATCTCCTAAATTCAGTCAATCACCAAGTCTTGTTTATTCCTAACTTGGCGTATGTCTAGCATGTCTGCTTCTCCTATACATACTATTTATTTGTTATTAATTTTAAGCTTGTCTTATAGTTCTATAGGTTAATTTGTATTGGCTCAACCCAATTCTCCTCCAATTATTTGTCATCTTTTTTTTCTTTAGAGTACTATATGATTATATTAGCATAATTTTTTCATATATCTAAGACAGTAGTTTCTTGATCATTATGTTTCTTCTTTGCTTAATCTCTTAATTCTTTTTCTTGTCTGCTCGCTATGCTTAGAATTTTATTAAATAATAGTGGTAACAAAAACTATCCTTGCTTCATCCCTCATCTTATTAGAAAGTTCTCATCTTTAACAATTGGAAGTGATATTAACTCTTAATTTTAAATACATATTATTTCCCATATTAATAAATGATCCATTTTTCCTATGCTTGGCTATTACTTTTAACATAAAGCAGTATTTATTTTGTCAGATTTTTTTCCCACATCTATTGATATAATCATATGGTTTTATAGTGGCTTAACCTATAAGAACTCTATGTTTCCTTTTAAATTAGAGTCATTTAAATTTCCAAAGACTATACATTCCAAAGAAGGCCTTAACCTACCTTGGTAACAGGAGTTTCATTGTTGGGAATTTTCTATTCCAATGAAATCACTGTTTCTTCAAAAAAATCCTTTTGCTATCTCTTGTCATTAATATGGAATTTTAGATAAATAGTTCTGCTAACAACTCTTCATTCTGGTATAAATCCAATGTGGCCTTGCTTTATAATCTTTTAAATATACTATTTTAATATATAGCCTTGATTATATTTTATTTTACAGTTTTGCATTGATTTCCATTAGCCATATTGGTCTATACTTTCCATTCTCTGACTTATCACTGTGTAGTTTAGGCATCATATGCATATTTATCTCATAGGAGTTTGGTCAAATGCCATATTTCCCTATTTTTGCAAATTTGTATAAAATTAAAGTTGATTACTGTCATATTTTTTTCATGGACTGAAAAATGTATCCTATTTCTATGATTTATTTTTTTTTACCCATGATTTCTTTAGTATTTAGTTATTTAGTTTCCATTTAAGTTTCAATCCTTTCTTCAAAGGTCCTTGATCTAATTTTATTGTATTATAGTTTGTAAAGGATCTATTTAATATTTCTCCTTTTTACATTTGTTTATATATTTTATGCCCAAGCATAATAGTCATTTTTATTCCAAAATTTGCCATTTACAGTTAATATTTTAATTCAAGAACCAGCAGATATCTATTGCATCTAATGTTTCTATAATTTTATTTAGGTCCTTAATTACTTTTGTTTTTATCATTTTTCCTGATTTGTTTAGGACTGAAAGTAGCACAGTGAGTTTCCTATTTTTGCTACATTTGCTCTCTACTTCTCCCTGTAATTCAAATGCATATATATGAAACATATTGATGTGATTTCATTACCTGTAACGCCTTTAAACAAAATATAGTTTCCTTGTTTATCACTTTAATTAATTAATTAGTTAATTAATTTACACTAAGGATCATTTCTATGGCAGAAGGTAAGGGCTAAGCAATTGAAGTTACAAGACTTAAACAGGGTCACACAGGTAAGAAGTATCTGAGGCCACATTTGAATCCAAGATTTCCTATCTCCAAACTGGCTCTCTATCCACTGAGCCATCTAGCTAACCCTGTTTATCTCTTTTAAATATGTTGGGGTTGTTTTTTTGTTTGTTTGTTTTTTACATGCAGCCTCTATGAGATAATTATGACTCCTGCTTTGTTAATGCTTTCCCAAAACTTAATCAATTTTGTGCCAGTCCTTCATTCCAGTCTGCTTGAATCTTTAAGTTTCAAGTATGTTTCTCATAAAACAAATTGTTGGATTTTGTTTTCTCATATATTTAAATATTTTTCTCTACTTTGTGGATGAGATGATCACATTTGCACTGTTATGGCTATTTCCTGGGTATTTCCTTCTAGTATATACTCATACATTTCCTCTTTACAAAAAGAAATGTAATCAGTTTACTATTAGTAATCTGTAACTGGACTGTTCGGTTACTCTGCCTCTGCCTCTCCTCTCTTCACCATCCCTAGATCTCAATCTGTTCCTTAGAATTTATTTCTCTATTTTTAATCTCTTCTTTATGATCAACCTTCCTTGTCAACTTTCCAAAGCTGAAGTTGTTTTGCTTAAAACCATTTCTTTCTCTCTACTCTCCCTCTAATATCATATCATCCCCTTTCTCTACACTAAACTCTTAGTGTATTCAATCTGTCTTTGTCTGATTTGGGTAAAATTGAAGTTATAAAATTAGGAGTCAAAGAATGGGAAGTTGCATTCATATCCTTTCCTCCATGTTTTGTATTATTCTTTTTGTGTACCTCATTTATATGAACTAATAATTTCCTTCCATTTCTTCCCCAATTCTTCTCTAGCATCTTTATCCTTCCTTTTTGTTTCCTTTCTAAAAACTAATGAAACAGGGGGCAGCTGGGTAGCTCAGTAGAGTGAGAGTCAGGCCTACAGACAGGAGGTCCTAGGTTCAAACCCGGCCTCAGCCACTTCCCAGCTGTGTGACCCTGGGCAAGTCACTTGACCCCCATTGCCTACCCTTACCAATCTTCCACCTATGAGACAATACACCAAAGTACAAGGGTTTAAAAAAAACAAAACTAATGAAACAGACAAAAAGATCACCAGTTCTTATATTTTTCTTATTCAACTCCCTTTAAGACCATAGAAGACATCATGAATCTGAATGGAAATTTATAAGTTCTCTCTCCACTAGTATATTAACATTTCATCATCATTTAGCTTTACTTTCATGAAGAGCAGAATAATGGGATCATAGATTTGGAACTGAAATGGCTTTCAAAAGCCATCTGATATAATTCTCTTCATTTTACCAATGAAGAAACTGAGGGTCAGAAAAGTTAAGTGTCTTGTCAAAGATAACAAAAGTAGTAAACATCAGGGACAAAATTGGATACTTAAGAATACTAGAATCCAAATATGGTGGTTCAGTTGTAAATGAGAATGACATTGTGTCATGATGTAAATGCTGGCATATTTACTCCAGGTTGTGTCTATTTATTGGCCTTCCAGTTTAATCTCTTATTGTTCCTGATATAATATAGCCTACACTTAAAAATTGTTTTATTTTTTGTAATCTGCCATCCTTCACAATATTTTACAAGTGATCTGTTTATCTTTGACAAGGAAATCATGTGCTTGCTGTCATTACTTTAATTAATTAATGTTAATTAATTATCATTTATTAATAAATTTTATCATATATCACTTAAATTTATTAGAATATTATTAATACATATTAATATTATATTAATTAAGTTGCCCTAGAAAATGGTGCTAATCAGAGTCAACATATTTATTTTCCATTTTAATTAATAATTTAAATAGGTCATTTTGAACTGTTTTTCAAATTCAAGTGGTATTACTTTTATTCTTTACTTAGTATAAATTTTGTTCTCTGTCTAACTACCTAACTGTCTCTCTATAACCTACTCCAAACAAATAAGCAATTCAAAATCACTCCTATAATAACAATAACCAATTGTGGTCCTGTCTGCAAATATAAAAACAATTTCTTTTTTTCTGGTGATTATTTTTCAGTATTTGCAATCTCTAGGTCCTTCTGAATCTTCTTAAAGAAATTATACACAATAAGCAGATATTAAGATTCTATAAGGATTAAGATATATATTTATAAGTATAAATATATATATATATATATGGATTCTCACCAATAAGAACTTCACTGCTCCCTATATATGAGAATAATTGGTGAGATTAAGAATAAGAAGGCACATATATGATTTGGGGTTTTGACTTTAAAAGATTGCTCTATAGCAAAAATGAATAATACAGAAATAGGTATCAAATATAAACCAGTAGAATTGCTTGTCATCTCTGAGAGGGAGGAGGGAAAGAAAATGAATCATGTAAACATTAATATTTTATCCCTAATTTTCAAAAGTGATGAGTATGTGCCATTCTAAATCTATATTCTTATAAATCTTTGCTCCTATAAAAATGAAATTTAGATGTGTGTCTACTTTTAGAAACAATATTGATTATAGCATTATTCTAATAACTTTGTGATAACATAATTATTTACAATTTATTATTAACAAAGAGTTTTCCTTATTATATCCCTACAATATTATCCTATACTACTATATAATACAATCCCTTAATACTTCAAGTATTATAATTACTAGAATATAAAAGTTAATAATGCTATGTGATAGATGTAAAAACTAAAGGTCAACATGATTCATGATTTACTTAAGAAATAAAGTGTTATGGTAACACAGTTTCAGGCATTGTATCAATAGAAACCTAAAAAAATTATTACATATTTGTTATAAAATTTTAAAAATGTATCTTATTTTCAAAAGCATTAAAACCTAAGTATTGATTTTATCTATCCAATTATAATGACGTCTTAATTTCCCTTCATTACTATCTAATTTTTTTCTATTGAGTTATTTTTGCTCTCTTTTTTTTTAACTACATTTTTCTCTCAGAGGAATAAAGAGGTGCTGAGCTCTTACTTCTACATTGGGAACATAAAAGCAAACCAGAATAATTTAGTACAATACCTCTGTACCACTCTCTCAAATGCCTATTTGCACACAGAAACCTACCTTGACTATAGGACACTGTGGAGAGCTTTGCTGAAAAAGTGACTTTGCTTACTGATTCTGAGGGATAGTTTCAAAAATATGGACTTATTACATTTCTAGGATAAAATTAATATGATAGTTAATAGATGAACTGATTTACATAAAAAGGATTATATTGATTTCTGAATGGAAGTTTACATGAACTAAAGTATAAAAATGTATGTGAAAATATATATAATTAATACACATATAATTATAGAAATAAGCATACTTACATATGCATATGTACATATACATATATTCAAATAACCAGAGGACTTTCATTTGAGGCTAGGACTTCAAAAATCATTGATTATTATTCATATTATTCATCTACATAATTATTTACTTAAGAAATAAGAGTCAAAGTTTTAGGGTAGAACAAGTAAAAAGATAAAAAATTAGAAAGAAAAAAGAAGATTAAAACATTATTACATATATTATATTGATTCTTACCAATAAAAACTTCATTGCCTCCTATATATGAGAATAATTGGTGGGATTAAGAATAGGAAGCCACAGACTTAGTAGGATACTGCTCTTAGTAATAGTTCAAAAGTAAGGTGATACCTTCCTAAACAAAGGGAGTTTTGTTGAAATAGAAGAAGCAAAAAGGATCGAGAAGATCATTATAGTCTAGATGTGAGGTAAGACATCCATGAAGGAACAAAACATGGCTCCTGGTGAAACAACTCTCATCCTCAGGGTCTTATTTTTCGTTTCTTACACATTGTTGTTAACTAATAAAATCAATGCTGGAAGCATCTACTGCCCTGATTTTTCTTTCTAATAGAGCATTTGGAAAATGTAAAGAGTCATGAATTTAGTCAGTGGACCTAGTTTTTTTTACTTAGCCACCAGGTGACCTTGGACAATATACCTAATCTTTTTAAGCCTCAGTTTCCTCTTCTGTATAGTGGGATTAAGGATATTTTTATTCCCTACCTTATAACAGTTGTGTTGAGGCTTAAATGAAATGATCAGTGTTAAATGATTTATGACCTTTGAAGTGCTATCTGACTGTCATTTATTTTGATCTCTCAATATGACATACTGTGATGAAGATTTAGATACCAAGTGTAATGCAAGCAAATGCATGCTGAACTGAGAAATTGGTTTCCAAAGACCTGATAACTGCAGCAAGAAAAAAACTTCTCTTTCTGACTTCTTGAATATAGCACTTTATATCTATTTTAAGTACTTGCCACATCCTAGGTAATTATTTGTAATCCACCTCTTGCCCCTCCTAAAATTATTTTCTTCATGGTAGGGATAATCACTGCTATTTATTTCACATTCTGGGCAGCCAGGAGGTACAGTAGGTAGAACACCTGAGCACTTTAAGGAATAAAGAAAATCTGGGCCATCATTCTGAACTGAAGATCCATCTCTAATTGTGGAAATTAGAGCTAGAGGTCTCACCAGGACCAGCTTGTGGCAAAGACATCTTTTAGATGTTCACAGTTGTTTTTCTAGACCTTTGAAAGTTAATACAGATGACTGATTAACAAAACTAAATGTTCAAAGCTGGTTAGATAATAGTGGCTAAATTCTAGGACAAAATCCATGCATTTTATTGGTCCTAATACTTTCAGACAAAGACCCTAGGAAGAGACTTTTTGATCACTGATTCATAAAGAGACTTAAGGATACTATCTGAGCATCCTGTTATTGGCATAAAAGCAAATACCAACTCTAAATGATTATTGTCTTTATCAGAAATAAGGATTTAGTTAAGCTGTATACTTAACATTTTAGGGTTGATAACAGGCTCTCTTCCATTAAACTTCCTTCTTATCTTATCACAATTGATTAACAACTGAAACTAACCTTTCTAGCATTCTAGTTACAAATATTACCTAAAAGTTTATATGATGTGGCTTAATTTTATAATAAATTATATAAAAGCAATAAATACAATTTTATCTTTCCATTTCAAATATGACATCAGACACTTTACTAGTTGTGTAACTCCAGGCAAGTCATTTAATCCTCTTTACCTCAGTTTCTGTAAAATGAGTTGGAGAAGGCAATGGCAAATCACACCAGTATCTTTTAGCCAAGAAAACACAGTGGGTTCATGAGGAGTTGGAAGTGACTGAAATGACTGCACAACAACAAAATGTAATATTCTGTATGTTAATATAATGTGCTTATATATGTCACAGCCTTGTTTGGGAAGTACCATGGGAATTATTGTCTTTATTTTGTAACTAAAGAAACTAAACTTCAATAAAAGCAAATGACTTGCACATGGTCACAAAAAAAGTATCAGGGATAGGATTTAAATATAGGTTTTTCTGACTCTAAGTCCTCCTCAATCTATCTAGTTCAGCACCTAAGTATTCATTATATACAATACACACTTAGTAAATGATCATGGAATAAAAATGAGTAACATTGAATTTAATCCTATCCTGTTTGTAAGAAATATTTCAAAAGTCTAGGTCTGCTTAAAGTACTAGTGAATTGGCCCTTGTACCCGCTTTCTGGTATTGTGATATCTTTCTCTTTGCTTGGATGATCAAAACAACCAATAAAAAAGGTTTTAACAGGATTTTCTTGCCATGTTACAAATGGTTGAAAAATATAACACATCTATTATGTCTGTAATTCCAAATATGGTACCCTATATTTTTTTCCTTTTACTATGTAAATGTTCTGCCTTTCTTTTTAACAGAGATTTTCATTAAAATTAACACAATTTTACTCTTTTGTTTCCATGGTTCCTCAACCATCTGTCTCATCTAGATCTTGTCTGTTTCCTATGATTTCTTCTGAGATTGTATAGTCATAAATTCCTTTTTTTCTCTCCCCTCCCCCCCCAAACCCATACATTCACTGTAACTCTCCTGACTGGGTTCAGTTGCAAAAGGTGGAAATTATCACTGTATGGGCCCTGAGGCAGACAACAAGATTCTTGTACCTTCCTACCTCTTATGCTTCTGAGCAGTATTTCAATAGAAAATATACAAAAGGGAGTCACTAAGCTAAGTATATTTTCAGAATACTTTATTTCAGAAGCATGAATAAAAATGTTACCAACTTTATGTTGCAGAAACTATGAGTACAGCATTTTCACACATGGTAATGAGAATGGCAGTCTCAAAAGGTGAATTGTTCCCTCTCCTTGCCAAAGTTAACCTCTCTAGTAATGTCTATTCCATTCCTAGCTATCTCCTCCATGACCTTATTCCATCAGTCATCCCCTCTCTTATCCATCTTTAAGCTCTTCATTGCCTTTAAAAGATCCAAAGCCCTTCTCTTGACCCCATCACTCCCTCCAGTTATTGTTACAGCACACTTTTCCCCTTTTCTGCCAAATTTCTGGAAAAAAGTATTTTATACTAATACTTCTTTATTACCCGCTTTCCTCTCAACCACTTGCAGGCTGGTTTCCATCCTTCCACTTTTGTTCTGTAACAGCTCTCCCAAGTCATTCAAGATCTTCTTTCTCATGGCCTATTTTTTGTTTTGTTTTGTTTTTATCCTCATCTTCCTTGACCTTTCTATAGAATTTGAAACTGTTCCTAGATACGCTCTCTGACCTTGGCTTCTGGGAAATGAATTCTTGATATTCTCCTGCCTTAAAAAAATTTTTTTTACATTCCTAACACCAAAAAGAAAGTGGTAACTCCATGAAAAGTTTCTTTAGTTACAAAATAAAGACAATCTCCCTCCTCAGATTTCTCATTGTACTTTTCATAGACCTGCCCTTTGCAGGTATCTCATTCTCTCTTCTATCATACTTATTTACTTGCCTTACTTTTTCTTCTATTAGATTGTAAGTTTTTTTTAGATTAAGGTTCCTATGATATTTGTAGCCTTGTCATTTCACATAATAACCTTGGGTTCAAATTTGGTCTCAGACACATGCTAGCTGTGCAATCTTGAACGAGTCACCTAACTCCATTGCCTAGCCCTTCCTGCTCTTCTGCCTTAGAACCAATACACGGTATTGATTCTAAGATGGAAGATAAGAATAAAAAAATTGCCACAAAATCCCTTCATGATCAGTAAGCATTAAAACTAAAAGTGGAATATGGGGTTCTTGACTGCAGATCCGGGTCTTTCTCTACTCCACCAAGAGGCAAATCTAGTAATGAGGACGTAGAGTCATGTGCCCCAAAAAATCATACTTAACAAAAATATGAAAATGTCAGAGAACTCTCTCAGATTCCTACACTCTCTATCAGCCTTGCCTGGTATTTCTCCCAAGTATATCGTACCTTATGTCTTTTTAATTGCCCAGCCAGCAGGGTTCCCTGCCTATCAAAGGGACCAAAGGGTCTGTTCTCAGTTCACTTTGTAAAGCCATTTTCAGAAATCTTCCCATCTTCCATATATGTTGATGTTTGTCCAGTTATTTTCCATCTTGTCCAACTTGTTGTGACCCCGTATGTACTTCTCTTGGCAAGATACTGAACTGGTTTGCAATTTCCATCTTCTTTTTACAGAGAAGGAAACTTGGCCAGTCACCCAGCCATTAAGTGTCTAAGGCTAGAGTTGAACCCATGTCTCTCTGACTCCAGTCTTCATGTTCTATCCAAAGCACCACCTAGTTGCCCTTCTTTGACATACATTTGACCATAATTGGAGAATGGACTGCCCTTGAAATAAGACTGGGAGACAGTTGGTGTATGGATAAGCCTAAGTGGTACCTTGGTTTCCCCCTCACACATCTAAAGAATGATGAGGAGATCTAGGGCACATTGAATGGGTCCTTTTTGGGAAAACATGGACAAAATAATCACACAGACTCAGAGAACATGGTGAAGTCCGAGTGGTGGCATACAAAGAACATCACATTCAAAACCTGGCTCTGCCTGCTACTTATTACCTAGAAGACCATGACTCAGATGCTTCCTTTTTCTGGGTTTTTATTTCCTCCTATATAGAAAATAGAGAGTGAGAGTAGACAACCTCTAAAGCCCTTTCTAATGCTAAGTTTATTGCCTGTGATCCAATAAAGTACAATAATACTAAGTTTAGCTTTTCCTGAGAATTATTATAGGATGGTCCTGTAGGGATGAAATTCTGCTTTTCAGAGAAGCAATTCTTATAAAATCTTGCAGAAGATAATGTATTTACATTTGTAAATATATCATACATGCCATTTCTTTTCATGACCAAATCAAAAAGTATTGGAAAATTGTTATCAATATTATATACTTGCAAATATTTTCATTCAACAATCAATGAACAAACAGGGTTCTATAGATAGAAATACAATGAATGAAAAGGTTCCTATTCTCAGAAAGCTTAGATTCATTTTGCTTTGCTATTTAAGTCCCTACTTCTCTATTATGATGATGAAATTATTATTTATTAACTTATTACTATTTTATTATTTTTAAATTTTTTTCTTTTAAAAAGGTTTAATAGCTAGATTTTTTCATAGCACTGTATACATGTGTGCTATTATTGTTTCCCCCAAAATTGATTGTATTGTGGAATGTAATTATGGATGAATGAATTTCTATCAAAGTAGGCATTTTCTGCACTCCTTAAAACAACAGCAATCCTACTATTACCATTATTGTCAGTACAACTGCTACTACTAATAATAATAGCATATTTTGAATATAAGTACTGAGAGATGCCATCTGCTAAGCTGTGGGGGGGGAAATTATCTTTCTCATTTATGGATATTTAAAATATTTCTATTCCAATAAGTATGTCTATTTCCATGGACATTTCTTCTATGATGACTCGGTTTTATTTTGTGTGTTGTTTATGGGTGACATAGTAATAAATTTGTGATGTTAGAATTGTAAAGGACTCCTTTATGCTATTTTAATGAACAAGCCTTAAACCCTTTTTGTGGTTAGTTCCTTTTCTGTTACATATGGTGCTTAATTAATTGAAGGCTGGTGCTGCAGAGGGGACAGATGGATTATCCAAAAGACATGCTGACATGTTGTGTTTGTATCATATTTAAATATTTTCTAGGCCCAGTGATTCTTTTTGATAGACTAAAATATTTTACATAGCTTTCTTTCATTTGTCTCTAACTTTCATCTCATAAAGTTGTTATGTCACACAAAATGCTAATAGAATAGCTAAAAAGAAATTCCCCTTTGGTTTATAATAGCTCAGATTTGTATAGTACTTTACTGTTTATAAAGTGATTTCCTCAAAACAAACTTGTATAGTGGTTAATCTGAGGATCATTATCCTCATTTTACAGAAAAAGAAATAAGAGCTCAGATAAATTAATTGACTTACCCAAGAGTTTCACTAATAGTAAATGTGGGAGTTAGGAGTCTTGTGTTCATTTCATTAAACCATCCAGTTTTTAATTTTACTTTTATTTTTTGTTTTCTTGCTCTCCAATAATGTTTCATTTTTTACTAATTACCTGAAAAAAATTTTTGGCATTCGTTTTCTAATGCTAAGTTCCATATTCTCTCCCTTTCCTCCACTTTAAAACAATAAACAATTTGAGATGGATTATACACGTGCTATCATATAAAACAGAATTTCCATATTTGTCACATTGTTGAAGAAGACAATAAAAGTGAAGAAAAATACAGTGAAAAATGGAATGCTTTGATCTCCATTCAAACTCTATCATTTCTTTCTCTGGAGTTAGACAATATCACAGCTGTTCATAAAATATTAGTCGTGTGTTTTTTAAACCCTTACCTTCTTTCTTAGAATTGAAATTGAGTATCAGTCGCCAGGCAGAAGAGCTCTAAGGGCTAGGCAATGGGAGTTAAGTGACTTGCATAGGATCATATAGCTAGAATGTATCTGAGGCCATATTTGAGCCAAGGACTTCCTGTCTTCAGGTCTGGCTCTCTATCTGCTAAGCCACCTAACTGCCACTACACAGTGTTACTGTTGAAGTGAACAATGTTCTCCTGGTTCTGCCCACTTCGCTCTTCTTCAGTTCATTTAGTTTACAAGTTTTTCTGAAATCCTTCTGCTCATCATTTCTTAAACCACCATAGTATGCCATTAAAATCTTACACTTACAATTTTTTTGTTTTGGTGTTGTTTTTTTAAAAAGCATCTTATCTTGTGTCTTAATATCAGTTCTAAGACAGAAGAACTCTAAGGGCTAGGCAATGGGAGTTAAGTGACTTGCCCAGAGTCATACAGTTAGGAAATATCTGAAGTCACATTTGAACCCAGGTTCCTCCAGTTCCAGATCTGGCATTCTACCCAATGTGCTTACTCTTCTAGTACAATTTATTTAGCCATTCCCTAATTGATGAGGATTCCACTAGCTTCCAATTCTTTGCCACCACAAAAAAAAAAAGAGTGGCTATAAATATTTTTGTACAAATGGGTCCTTTTCCTTTTATTTATTTTTTGTTTGTTTTTTAATGGGACAAGGCAAGGAGATTTTATGATAGGGTTTTGTTAAGGGAACATAAGTTTTCTTGCAAGGTTATTCAGGTTTATCCCAGAATGCTATTGGAAGAACTCAACCTCAAGAACAGTCTGTGATGGAGAGGGATGTTGGTCCTAGCCTAGCAACTCTGCCCCTTCTCCTTTCATCCAGCAAATTTCATTCTCCCTGCCAAAAGTGATTCCCCGCAAAGCAAACTGGCCTTGCTTCACAGCACATCCATGATGGAGAAAGAAGGGCAGTCTAGGGATCCTAATCAGTATTAAAGTCACCCCCAGTTAAAGCCTACTATTTTTGTTTGGATAGAAGTGCTATTTCAGGTGAATGATCAAGGCAGAGGAAGGGTTTCAGCACCTCTATGTCTACTGTATTCTCCCTAAGGATTCATCTGACTCTCCATTTTAGGGATTTTCATTTTCTCCCATAGTTTTATTCTCCCTTCCTCCTTAAACTTTTGTGAGGCCCAGGGCCCAGGATTTTAGAAAGAGAGCCACATTGTGAAAAGAGATAGAAGATATGTTAGGAGTAATATCCCAACCCTATTTCCCATGCAAGTTGGATAATTTTTCCCCTTAAAAGCTATTGAGGCACTCCTGGAGATCTAGTTGACTCAGAGGACTAAAAGCTCAGTTATTGACCTCACTTCCAATTGCCTGAGTACGAAACAGCCACAGGAAGCTCCAGGGATATTCTGCTATTGGCTGGTGTATCACAAATCAGCTGAATCTATGCCAGGTGTTCTCAATGGTTATACTTGTTGAATATGCATTTCCAGATGTAGCTAAATAAATCCCTTTTTAAAAAAAGTTTCATTGTTTTCCAATACCAAGCCTAAATTATCAAGGGACTGGCCCATGTTTCCAATTCACGACAGAATGGAACTTTAGGAATTTATGTCTTTATTGGAGTCATGGACTTTGCCCCTCCAAGGAAGAGGAAATGCTTCCCTGAACCTAAAAGTTCTCTACTCTCTTAGCAGAGTCTGCCCCAGAAGAAGGGATTGTGATAGATAATTGAGGCAGCTAAGGAAGGAAAAGTAGGGAATTCCCGAGTCCCTCATTCCTGGCTCTAGTCTAAGAGATATACTTTTAGTATGATCTGGGGATTTACTTCCAATCTGTTCATGAGCATAACATTTAAACTATAGTCTTTCCCTGAGTCAAAGGGCAATTGTGTCCTTTATCAATCAACCAAGAATTTACTTCATAGTAATTCTATAAAGCTTATTAGAATTACTTATAGTTTTCTTAATCAAAAAGCACCTAACATTTTGAGAAAATGTCATTACTTATTACACATCAATCCTTTCACATAATTCTGTTGTGTTTTTTTTTCCTGGAATGGAATTCTTTGGCTCTTTATGATCCAAATACAAAGAGGAGCTGAGTCCCAAAAAGACAAGATTGTTTTCTCTCACCTCCAGGGAAATCTTTGGTGTGAGGTAGTAAGTAGCTGCAGAATCAAGAAGTAAATAGGAACCTGAAATCTAGACAAGTTTTGCTTTGGGGTCTTGAGGTTTTCATTTTGTTTTTGTTGTGTTTTAATTGTTGTTTTATTTTGATTTTTGATGCAAGAAAGTCACAATGATTGTCTCAACAGTCTGGTTTCAGGGATAGAGAGTATTTGGAAAGTGAGAGGCAGAGGAGGAGATTTGATTAGAATCAGGTAAGCAAGAACAATAATGTAAGAGGATGAATGCTGTAGAGACAAAGTCAAGTCAGCAATGGTGGGTGGCAAGTAGTAACATGATATATTTTGGATGCTGTCGTCTTCATTCCCTGATGGCAAATGATGGCCAGAAGAGGCCAGAGTTAGATATGTACCTGGGCAAATGGTAAACTTCCCTTTAACTGAGAATTCATGCAAATGATAAAGGGTTTCCTTTGTATTCCCTCTTCTCCAACCCTCCTACACAATTATTATATGAAAGAGTTGATGTCTAGTCTAAAATGTTCGATTCTTTAAGTTTGTTCATAATTCCCGAGTTAATTAGTACTTTGATGGTTGCTTACTCTAGATAAAATGTCAACCAGTTTGATTTGCATGTTTCATTATTCGTGAATAGGGAACAAAAGAGAACAGTGACTGGACTTAGAGATGAAAACGAATCATCAAAAAGTCTGGGTATTGACTGGAAGGATCAGGAGCAATATTGAATATAATTATTTTGATTCATTAATTTTAATAAATGTTCCACATGGGTAAAAGATAAAAGATAAGAGTTATTTGTCATTGCCTTTAAGGGAGGCTAAACTGGAAGGTAATATGACCTTTTGCATTTGCTTCTCACTTCTTCTACTTGCCACACAGAGAAATCTCTCCAAAGGGATGAAATCTAGGGTGATGACCACAAAGTAGATTGTATGCAATAGAAGATAAAAGGAATGTCTGCAATAGGCTGATAATGACCTAATTCTAAGATTGCGGGACATAAGAGGAAGTGAGCACCAATCCTATTCATTTTTACCCTCAAATATATCTCTAAACCTTAGCATTTGAATTGCAAAAGGACAATTGCAAAAATTGAATATATCTACATATATTCAAAATAGCTATAGATAGATAGATAGATAGACAGACAGACAGATAGAGATTATATGTATTTCCAATGTCTAAAGTAGTGTCTGGCACATATGAGGCTCTTAATAAATGTATATTGTTTTTCTATCAGCAGTTTGCCTTGAAATTTTCATAGTAATAAAAATCTGCCGCTTTTGCACCAACTCAACCAACCTCTTGAGATCGTCCTGCAAATTTTGCCTTTTAGCTTGGCATTTCACTACACAGAATAGCTAGTGTCATCTTGAAACTCTGATTTCACATTGTGCTCCCTCCCCTACATTATTTTTATATGATAAAAAACAGTGCTAGCAATGATCCTGAAGGAATCTCACATTATACTCTTCCATGCATAAAAGAAAGTCAAACCAAACAAAAATAATCCAATTTGTTTCAAAGAACTTCATAACAACAGTGTGAGGTTAAATAATGTAAATAAGGCCATTATATTAAGAGGATGAGGCTAGCTCCAGTGGTGAAAGAATTTATCCAAGGTCACTCAGCTAATTAATGAGGACTGCTTTGGGATTAAAACTCACTATTCTCTTTGTTTCCCATTTTCCAACAAAACATGCTGACATTTTTCTGATGCTAAATTCTCACACCTGGAATTATGAAAGAATTTTTAATGAAATTATAGCAGAGTTGATCTTTGTTCTTTAGCTATATGCATTCAAAAGCACTGTCAGACATTTTAAAAATATTCTTTTCCCTTCTCCCTATCATATCTTTTATAGTTGTTATATTTCAAGAATGACTATAGAGTTCAAATGTAGGTAGTAAAAAAGAGAGAAAAATACTTCAGGAGAAAGATATGCTAATATACAATCAGCTCATTAATTTCATTTTTGCCTTTGAATAAAATGTGAAGACTTTCTCTGCAATATTATAGGACTTGACATGATCGCTGGGATTCAGATCTGACATTTCTGTATATACATAAGTCTGGATCCATGCTGATTCCCATGCTGTCACTTTTGGCCCTAGGACCAGTTATTTATTTTATTTTATTATCTGATATCTATTTATTACCCAAAAGAGTGAAAATACTTTCCATGATGGACTTCTGTGAGAAGACATCCATAAATTTGGTTAGCTCTTCAATTAGAGCATCACACAGATTGCCAGTGTTTATGGACCTATATTTTATTATTATTCTACTTTTATAAGTCAGCTGAATCTGATATAAACTCAGTATAACAATATAGGCTCTAGTGGCCATGCATTACAAAAATACATAGTTGGGAAAGAACTCTCTTGGTGATACAGAAAGTCTTGATATGTTTTGCTATTTGGAATCATTGCCAAATTAAGCCTGGTTTCCACCTCTGTTGATGATCACAACCAATATGCTTGCATGGACAGGTAGTTGGCACAGTGGACAGGATGCTAGGCTTAGAGCCAAAAGAGCCAACTATATCCTTACTAGCTGTCTGTCCCTTACTTGTCTTTGCCTTAGTTTCCTCATCTGTAAAATGGGGATAATGACAACATCTACCTCCCAACATAATTGTTAAGATCAAATGAGATAATAAGAAAAAAAGATCAAATGAGATAATAAGAAAAAAAAAGCATTTAGTGCAGTCCCTGGCTCACAGGAAATGCTATCTAAAAGTCTGTAATTATTATTGTTTTATTTTGATATCTCTCCTTTTCTGTATTTTTTTGCCTTGTCAAAACTTCATAAGTAGTTTTTGTTTCTTTGCTTTTTTAAATACGTATCTACTAAGAGTGCCATCTGTGTTAGTAAATTCTACTTTTTTCATTTTATTGAATAATAGAATTGGGGAATGCTGATCAGATTTTCCTGGTTTGTTATAGCTCCATTTTAGTTCCTTCTTTTAGTCCCTATTATCTTAGGTTTGTATATATAAAACTGTATTAATTTTTTTTTATTAACTCACACCCTATTTGCTGCTGGGCAAACTTAACCAGAATCATGATTTCTTTTATCTTCATTTCCTCACCCTTTACTAGATTGCAAATTTCATGAAGGCAAGAATCATATTAAATTCTTTTGATTTATTTTGACTTGTTTATTTTTTAAATCCTTACCTTCTGTCTTAGAAATGATACTAAGAATCCATTCTGAAGCAGAAGAGCAGTAAAGGGTAGGCAATTAGGGTTTAAGTGATTTGCCCAGGGTCACACGGCTAGGAACTATCTGAGGCAATATTTGAACCCAGAAACTTCTCTCTCAATCCTTACTCTCTATCCATTAAGTGCCTTGATATTATTTGGGTTTATTTAAATCCAGGGAGTCTGACCTCATGAACCTACTTGATTTTGATAGGAACAATTAAAAACAAATGAATTATTGATAAATGAATTGTTTGAACCCACCAGAAACTGGGAACCTTTAAAAATAATCTAGGCCTCAGCTTTCTCCAAATAAATAGAATCCAGGCAAATAAATAATGGCATTAGTAACAACAACATTTATATAATGCTTTAAGGTTTGCAAAATCTTTTACACAGATAAATTCATTTTAGTCTCATAGCAAACCTGTGAAGTGAGAACTACAATTAACTCCATTTTACAGATGAGAAAACTAGAGGTAAAGGGGTTAAGTGACTGACCTAAGTAGAATTTGATAGAGCTAATGTGTCTAAATATGAAGTATTTAATCAGAACTGAAATTAAGATGAAGGTAAAGATTATTTTAGCCAAATTCTCAAATGAATATCTTCTCAGAAGGTTTCAAGACTCAAAGTCCTCTAAACTCATGTTACTAGTAGTAAATGAATGGACTTAAATACTCTCTGGACCTGGAAAGCATTCTTAGATGGTTCCAGGGTAGAGAACTTCAATGGTTTTATGTTTAAGAGCACTTGCTTTCCTTGCTCCTTTCCATGTACACAGTCTGCAATCTATTTCCTCTCTATGTAACTTCTGGTTCTCCTCAGACCATGTAGGATGCTCTAATTTCTCCTTTCTCCGTGTTCATTAGTCTTTAATCATATGACAGGAAAAATCTCTTCCCTAGCCATTTTCCTGAAGGGAGAGTCCACGAAAAGCTTCCTTCCTCCCAAACTCACAGGAATACAGTGAGCCTTTCTCTCCTACTGAGCATTAAGACAAAAACATGAAAGTTGTTATTGTGGTTTTGCAATAGTGGGTCAAGGGAACAGAAATTCACTGAGATTTTGAGCCATCTGATTTTTTTATTACTGCTAATTAATCCAAGACATGACATTGATAGCACTAAGATATGCAATGATGGGAGTAAGTCACTCTGTCCTACAACTTCATGTAACTAACCAATTGATTAAAAACCATTTTTTTTCCAAAAAATCTGAGTCAGGCCTCAGGTTTAAATCATTTTAGCAGCATATAGCCCTCAAGCTACATATTGGATGTGTAGAAGATTAACTAGATAATGGTAAATCAAAGAGTAAGTGGTGAATTTTAAAAAAAGGAGGGATGAACTTAAGTCTATATGGGGGTAAGGGAATGGCTTCTTTAGCAGTGGCATTTCTGATCATTGAAGAATGAAACAAAGAAAGAAATTTGCAATAGCCCAGGAATGAAGTGGCCTGATCTGTTAGAGATTTAGTAATAATAAGAAGAGAAGCAAAATTAAAAAAAAAAAAAAAAAAAAAAAAGCTATGTCAACGTAAGACTCCCATCAACAATGTTAACTTTGGCTCCAAGGACCTCTTTTTTCCACTGTTAATTTCACACATAAACATTGTCTAAAAAGAAATAAAATATGCATATGATTAGGTGGGCAGAGTGGACTTCTTGCTTACATGTTTCACAGGCATGTTTTCTAAGCTTCTAAAGAATTTCGAATGATGAGTTCCATGGATTACATATGGGGAAATTCCAAAATAATAAATTGAATGAGTCCTTCCAAAGTTTCTTTTGTAAATATTAGTATTTAAAAGACTATCTCATTAAAAAAATCTTAGTGCTTGCCAATTTATTTGAAAAAATTGGTATGAATGTACATTTGGTATGAATGAAATTTGACTCAAATGTAATCCCTTGATGGGTCAGTTATATTAGCATTATATGTCCTGTTGGCTAGTAAGGAGAGATACAAAAGTGGAGAAAGCCCATTCAATTGACCATTTTGGCTACCTCCATCATATATCCAGGATCTCTTATGGTTAGAAACCTTCCTTTGCTGTGATTGAATAGGCTGAATCAAGCAGGACATTTGGATGAAATATCACCCCAGACTATAACAGGTTTTTTTTTCCCCTTAAAAAACCTTCATCTATGCAAGATTAAACCAGCATGTTTTTTTCCAAGATGGTGTTGACCTTGTTTAAATGAGGGCTATTTCATGAAATGAAGTGTATAATTTGCACGACCTATGTTGGCAGGTTTGCAAATACCTTACCATGCTTATGAAAAGTTAAATGAAATCAAGCCTTTTTGAGATATTGATATAATAAATTCTTACTGATTGAGACTAATTTAGGAAAAGATAAGTTTAAATTCTATTCTTTTCAATGACTATTAAGATCCAGACATTACTTATTAATATAAGATTAAGGCATGCTGATCTGTAGACTATTATAAAAAGAAATTTTGATATATATCAAGATAATAAAATTGTTTACTGTTATGGCATTTTGTTTTACAGTAAGAAATGGTCAATATGAGGAATTTTGAGAAATATGTCAAATTAGTATAAACTGATCCATCATATGGATATAAATGGAACCAAAATGAAAAAGGTCACTGAAAGGAAGTGGATGTCAATTCCAAGGCAAAAGAGCAATAATGGCTAGGCCAGGAGTTTAAATGACTTACCCAGGGTCACAAAGCTGGGAAGTGTCTGAAGTCAAATTTGAATCTAGGACTTCCCATCTCTAGGACTGGTTCTCAATCCACTCAATCCACCAGGTCATCTCTAATTACAATGCCTCATAACTCATGAGGCACCAAGGGGCATATCTATACCCTCCAAAGAAAAATGCATCTCAAAGTTCCAAAGACCCATCCTCTATAAGGTCACAGTTAATCAGTATAGTCTTTGTATCAACCCTTTACAAATTATGAGTGAACTTATAAGTGATAAGCATAATGAGAGAAGATCTAGGAACAGTATTATAATAAACCTCAAATATAACTTTCCAGAAAAAGAATATGGTTTGAGCAACTATGTATAGAAGTATAATCAGCAGACTTGAATTTGAATCCCCTACGTTTATCACTTATTTTCTGGATAATCTTGGAGTAGCCAGCTGGCAACATCTTAGCTTTTCCAAGTAGCAAAATCAAAGAATAATAGTTCATTAAAGCACTGACAATGTTTTGTTTTGTTTTTTTTAATCTATGGGTAGCTTAAAATATAAATAATACATGTATGTGTTTTGGTTTTCTAAAAGATTCTCTAAAAACATTATATGTTATGATTTTTTCTTTTTTTTCTTTCATTAGTTGAAAAAATACAGAGTCAATGGGATGAAGTCCAAGAACATCTTCAGAGGAGGAGACAGCAGCTGAATGAAATGCTGAAAGATTCTGCCCAATGGTTAGATGCCAAAAAAGAAGCTGAATGGACTCTAGAGAAGGCAAAAACCAAGCTAGAGTCATGGAAGGAGATTCCCTATACGATGGAAGGAATCAGAAAACAATCTACAGAAACTAAGGTTGGTATCTGACATTATTTTTAAAATTAAAGGTGGATGAAATTATATTATTAGTTGAAGTCAAAAGGTTCATAAGTGAACTACCTTCATGGGAATCTGCTAAAGTGCTTTTATGAAAATTAATTCATCTCCTGTTGTACCCTTTCCTGCCTAATCTTCTACTCTTGAGAGGGAAGAAGAGTAGTGAAGCAAGGTCTACCACCTGATCATGTGCCCCCCACCTCATATTACACTCATCTCCAGTCTGTTCTTTAACATTATTTGAAAAGAAGAGTGGTACCTTCTACTCAATTATAGCCATTCTCATACCTGGTTATATATCCCAGTGATTCTGAATCATCTAAAATCCATTCCCAATATCTCCACAACCTTTATTCCTATTATTCTCCTACTTTATCTACTATTACTGTCTCTTCTAAAGAAACAGCCTCTCTAGCCCCCTCCCCTCCTTTTCATTACTTAGTGTATCTTCACTTCTCCCTGTTGGCTCACAGGTTAAGATGGAGGAACTGGAATGCCCCTTGTTCCCCATTACCATCTCCAAGTTCTTTTTCTAACTGCATCACTCAATAATCTCTCTTCCTTTGAGATTCATACTATTTACATCTACCACTCAATTAAAATTCTGGTAACTATTGTTAGGAACCCCAGTTCATTCACTTTCCTTCCTCCATGAGTTTAGTGCCTAATTTTAATCTTATATTTTATAATATTCAATTTCAATTGTTTTACTATTCTTTACATTTTCGTTTTAATATTAATTTTGTATAGTTTTCATGATTTTGCCTGTTTTGCCTTTCTTCAGTTCTTATGTCTGTATTTAACATGTACTTTTTTTTTGGCCCTTTGACCATTTTTTTTAATGTGATGACATTAAATTGTATTGGCTCAAGTTGTTCCTTATAGCTTTTAGGCTTGATAGGAGGGGAAAATGTCCTGAGAAGAGTTATTACAAAAGTGGATTGGGCTGTCTCAAGAACATAATGGTCATAGTCATTAATTTAAACTGGAAAGGGTCTCAAAAGTCATCTAGTCCTGAAATGTCTAACACACAACCTGTAGGCTTACATGTAACTTCTTACAACTTCAACCCATCACTTTTGGTTCTCTTTAAAACGAAACAGAACAAAAATCTAATTCTTCCACATGACATGACATACCAATATCATTTCTCAAAGCTGAGTCTTATTGGATAATTGAACAAAGGAAAAACTGTAAGGGAAAACTTGAACTTTGAATATAAATATTGTCTTCATAGTCAAAACCAAAAAAGTTAGAAGAGGAAAAACAACTAAGTATTTGACTAACATCATTTGAATAGTACTTAGTGTTCTCAAGGCAGCATTAGGATTCCTGTTCTTGAGAAATGTACACCTGTGATTAGTCATTTTAATTGTACTAATTAATAACAGTCATTAGTACTAGCTGATAATACTAATTAATAATTAATCATTTAGTGATAGAGTAGGAAGTATGCTGTTTTTAAAATCAGGTTTTAAATCCTGGCTCTACTACTTAATATTTGTGTAACCTTGGGTAAATTATTTTACTTAATCTCTTTGAACCCATTTCCTCTTCTGTGAAATGAAGAAGTTAGAATAGATGACCACTTAATGCCTCCTGGCTTTAGATCTATGGGAAGGAAAAAAAAACAGCTTACTATGTGTTCTTATTATTGTGTTGCATTCAATATATGGAAAGATTTTTTTCAATGGGAATCTCACACAAAAGTCAGAAGCAATAACACATATAGAAATACCGAACATAAAATACATCATGATTATTGTCCAACATTGTCCTTAAAAAATAGTATGCCAGATCCCAAGAAGGAAAAAATATTTTTTCTTTGTTGAGGTTTGGGAAAGTTTTCATGCTTCACAGAAAGTGGAATTTGAGCTGGGTTTGGAATGAAAGGTAGGTTTCGAACAGTCAGATATGGGTCAGGAAAGGGCAATCCCGCTGTGTAAAAAGAGAAAGAAACATAAACCTGGCTACTTGGATGAAGTAGCATAGGTCTCATCAAACTTCTTTATCACCTAAAATAAGTAAGTAAAAAAAAAAATCACATGAGATTTTTCCACCCTATCATTATTTCTGCCAAGATGTACATTTGTAAAAAGGAGGAACCCTTAAAGATAACATCAAGATAGACATATAGTCAGTCTGTCCTGACTTTTCTTTTCACAGCTTATAAATTCTTTGACTTTAAGTTCTAGGCTTTTAATATTAAGTGAAAACAGAAGGAAACAAACTTAGAAAACTCCAAGACATTAGTGTGTTCATGGAGTATTGTCTCACCTTTTGTACTGTGACATTGATATGGCAGAGTGGAATTCCAGCAGCAAGATAGGGGGTCAAGCCACAGCTTAGAATTCCGGGAGTGGGGGAGGAGAGAACTCTGGGAGAGGGGGCAGTTTAAGGCAGTTAATAGCAGTTGGTTCCTGGGGTTGGAGCAAGCATATCACTCTGTTTGCTGATCCCTGATCTTGGTTGATCTTGGGGGCTAGAGGCTGGAATCTGAACAAAGCCATTTTAGTTCCCAGCGTCCAACCTGCTTTACCTTGATTTGACCTTCAATCAACATCACAATTATTTCTATTTAGTTATTTAGATATTTTTTTTTATCCTGGGACTCCATCTAGGAGCATAGGGCCACAACCAGTAGGCAATGGGTCACACAGTCGCTCAGGGTCACCCAGCTGGGAAGTGTCTGAGCCCAGGTTTGAACCTAGGACCTTTCGTCTCTAGGCCTGGCTCTCAATCCACTGAGCTAGCCCAGCTGCCCCTACTTTAGGTTGCAGTTTCTTTAGCAGATGTAGTTTTTACAGGGTGGGGTTGCTAGCCCCACGCCCAACCCTCCTCCTTTTTCATCCAGGCTAGGGACCGTCCTTGGCCCAGGAGTGGTAAGGGTGGGCAATAGGGGTCAAGTGACTTGCCCAAGGTCACACAGCTGGAAGTGTCCGAGGCCAGACTTGAACCTAGAACCTCCAGTCTCTAGGCCTGGCTCTCAATCCACTGAGCCACCCAGCTGCCCCATTTAGATATTAGAGAAGATTAATTATAGGCTTAGAGGGCAAACTTGCTATAAAAGATAGATTTCCCCTTTGGGGGGAGGGGCTGCTTGGACATAACAGTTTAGGGCTTCTCAGACCTGATTTATCCTTGTTTGATCTCCCTTCCTTCCTTTCCCCACATATCACTAAACCTTTCCTCATTTGCGAGCTGTGTCTGGCTATATTTAGGGAAATACTCACAACTCCTCAAGCCCAAAAGTAAGACCTCTCCTCTGTGCCATAAAGCTTCAAAGACATCAAGCTTCTCCTATTCTCTCCTACTCAAACCTGTGGGGAAATAGTTTAGAGAAAGTTAACATCTTTAGGAGTTCTGTCTTACCTAGTCTCCTGACTGAGCCCAGAAGAAAACAGATCAACCTCCATTTTGTAACTGATTTCCTAACTGCTGGGTGGGAGGGGGGAAGTAAAGGAGCACTCAGCAAGATCCTACCCATCCCTGCTGACAAGCCTGCTTGAGAGCCTGTGTGTATGTCATCTTCATAAACCAAAGTTAGCAAGACCTGATTACTCTACAGACCACTGGCATCTTACAGCTTCCCACAAATGTAACAGTACACCACATTGTAACTCCTTATCATTTCTTTTGTAGTAAATGGGGATAAAGATCTCTGGATGTATAACATAGCAGGGGCCTCATTGATGAAAAGAGTTGTAGGAAATTAGAGAAAGAAAAGAGAGAGCTGAGAGAGGTCCCAACAGATGGTGATAAAACTAAGATCAGAATGGATGGTACAGTTAGATAGCAGAAAAGGGAAAAGGAATTGGGTTGTGTGAGAAGTATTTAAAACCTGAAAGGATCCAAACTGACACCAAAACTAGAGAGACCCACACAGCACTTAAGATCTTATCTCCTTTGCAAATGGCTTCAAAATAGTGAAAGGATTATGTTGCAAGGCAGAAAGAAAAAACAAGGTTCTTGAATCATATTGCTTTGAGCACTTCTAACTTAATTGACTAGAAATATTTTAAAGTTATCATTTTATTCTATTTTGAAATGAAGAATTCACCTTTGAATAAGAAAAGCACATTTCTTCATCAAAATGAAACACTTTTTAAACTTAGCATTACCCAAAGAAACTTTCATTTTAGATAGATTGATAGGTAGTTAGGTAGATAGATAGATAGATAGATATAGAATGCCATTTTCTTTGAACCAAATAAAACTACAGCCAGATTTAGTCTATGAATAAGAGAGATAAGGATCTGGGGGCATGGGAGTAATACTTTTCCATTCTAATGTCCTAGAAGACATCATGGGAATTCTTCTGAGTGACAATACTAATCTCCTCTTTCACAACCAGGAATTTGTTTAGTTTGAACAAAATAAGAGACAGAAGAGAATAGTGTGAGTATGGGAAACTTAACAAATTAAACTTATTGACAAAGATTCCTTTCCTGTGGAAGAAATAGTCAAGTGTAAACAAATGAAAGTACATGCAATTTTACATTACACTTATTAGGAGAGATAGCAAATTCTCCCATTATTTGGAAAGGAAAAAGTAAAATGTCTTGTGTGATGGAATAAAAAAAATGTAAACTGTTTTCAATTTGCAGTGATACTTGGTACCAAATTACAGGTAGGAGAAAGATTATAGATAGCAAGAAAAATGGAAGCTCCAATGAGGAATTCCTGATGACTATTATTAATTTGGCTTATTGCACTTAAATTAAAATCAACTTTTAATTACCTAAGGTAAAGGAAGAGAATTCTAGCATTGATGATGGAAAACAATGGATGACTGGTCAGTCTTACCTCCTTGTGGCTATAGCAACTGGTTCTCATTTTCTCAGTAACAAAGATCAATACAGCAATTAGGAAAAGGCAAGCTTCAGCCAGGGTTTAGGAAGGGAGGGTGCTGAATGCAGATGCATTCTTCATAACTCCTTCCTTCTTCTTTATCATCACCCTCCTTAGGTTATTGTGCTTTCCTTAGTTTGTAGCAACTATCTATAGCATTGTTTCCAAATCAACCAAGATCTGTATTCAGAGCCAAGAAACCTGGTTATAATTTTCAGTTGTTCTTGCAACTCCTTATGTGATGTTCTACAAATCATTTAACTTTTCCAGGCATTAGTTTCTTTATTTGTAAAGTGAAAGAGTTGAGAGAAAAGGCCTCAAAGGCCACAGCTCTATGTCTTGTGGTCCTATGAAGTCAAATCTTTTTTGTCAGTAGAATAAAGCCAATTGTATGACACAAGCAATAAACAGTCACTTTACAGGACAGAAAACAAAGCTATTAAAAACCCATTCTGGTTGCAAAGTAGCAATGGAACAGAGCCATTAATAAAAGTATTGCAGTATTCCCACATGTTAAATTAGTCAATCAACAAACATCTTTAAAATGCACCTAATATGTGACAGGGACTAGACTAAGCATAGGAATAGAAAAACAAAAGCAAAATAGTCCATTCCTTCAATGACCTTAGATGCTATCAAAGAGAAAAAAAATGAAAACAGTGAGGTTGCACAATGTCTAGAGCACTGGACCTGGAGTTAAGAGAACTGGAGTTTAAATCTGGGCTTAGACACTTAGTGACTCTGGGCAAGTCTCTTAACCTCTGCTTGAGTCAATTTCCTGATTTGTAAAATGGATAAAAGAATAGAACTTAACCTCTCACAGTTGATATAAGGCTCAAATGAGATAACATTTTTGTACATTGTTTAGCTCTATGCATGGCATTCTTGTAGGTGCTAGAAAATGCTGGCCATTATTATTATTTATTATTACTTACATATGCAGATAAATACAAGATAATGTGAAAAGGGAGACACTATAAGTCTATACAGACACACATAGGTAAATTCAAAATAAATACAAGATAATGTGGAGAGGAAGATGCCAGAGGCTAGAGAGAAAAGGAAAAGCCTCATTTGAGAAGTAAGACTAGGGATGAGACTTGAAGGAAGCTAGATTTTTTTTAGAGGCAAATTAAGGAGAGAGTGAATCCCCGGTTTGAGGGCTAGCTCATTCAAAGAATCCCAGGAAATGGAATGTAAACATTTTTTATTTGTTTTTGACATTCCTGAACTGCTTTTAAAATACTTGAGAATTGCTTCTATTATCTGAAAAAACAATATGGAATATACTTCTGGTGAAAAGACTATTCCATTGAACTCTTGAGTGATTCATTGGCCCTGATGCAGAAGAGGTACCTGAACACAGATCCAGAGTAAGGGACGTGAGAAACAGTAACTAAGACAATTTGATTGACATGTGAAGTACAGAATAAGCCTAGAAAGATAGCATGGATTGAAAAGGTAAAAGTCTTCAAATACCAAACAAATTTGTATCATATCATAGAGTCAAAAGGAGCCTCTAGAGCTTTTTGAACAAGGAAGTTCATGTTCAGACCTGCACTTTAGAAATATCAATTTTGGCCATTTCATCACGAATGGATTAGAGAAGAGAGATACTCAAAGGTGAAAGAACAATCAGTAGGTTACTGAAACAGTCCAGGCAAGAGAAGATGATGAAGTAGTGGCCATGTGAATGGAAAGAACAGGATCTATATGATAGATAAGGTGGAGATAGAATCAAGAATTGGAAACTGATTAGATAATTGGACTGAGAGATTGATGAGTCAAGGATGACTGAAATTTTGTGAAAGGAGAAGGGAAAGAATTGGAAGTGGTGCCTTCCATAGAAACAGACAAGTTTAGGAAGATGAATCAGTTTAGAGGGGGAAATACATAATCCCTTTTGGAGTTTGAGTTGAATTTCTATATGTCTGATGGGCAAGTAGTGATGCAAGACTAGAGTTTAGGAGACAGATAAGGAGAGGATATATAAATCTGGGAATCATCTACGTGGAGATGATAATTGATCCCATGGAAGCTCATAAGATCACCAAGAGACACATGGGTTGAGGTGGACATGATTGGGGATGTAGACTCGAAACTACCACACCAATGCAACTATCAACAGTTTGGAAATAGGTCTTGATCAATGACACATGTTAAAACCAGTGGAAATGTGCATCAGCCATGGGGGGTGGGAGCTCAAGGGGGAGTGAAGGGGAAAGTAAGAGCATGAATTATGTAACCATGTTAACTTTTCTAAAAAATAAATATTAATAAATGTTTAAAAAAAGAAAAGATCACCAAGAGAAGAGGGTGAAAGCCTTGGAGGACACTCCACTTTAGAGGTAAAACATGGAAGAAGTTCAAAGATAAATTTCTGATAACATATAAGCTGTTGTTTTCATCTTGTTGGACACGAGCAGAAGTCATATAATGAGTTGATAGTGGAAGAAAAATCAAGGTCTTTGTGAGGTAGTTAAATACTATATATTGGAAAGGAAACTGGAAATTACCTATATAAGGAAGTCCCTTCTTTGTAAAACAACTGACATCAATTCATTTTAAAATGTGCATCACACTTTACATAATAGGGGGAGTTAGGTGGTGCAGGGAATAGAATGTTGGCTTGGAGTCAGAAGAACCAGAATTCAAATCTGCTCTTAGATATTTTGTAGTTGTATGTCCTTAGACTAGTCATTTAATGCTGTTGAACTCAAGTTTCCTTATATGTAAAATGAGCTGGAAAAAGAAATGGTAAACCACTACCACTTCAGTTTCTTTTTCTGAGAAACTCTCAAATGGGGTTATGAAGAGCCAGACAACACTGAAATACCTATATAACTACAGAGTTGCATAGTATATACTTTTTCTAAATTCCTTTAATTCTAGATATTAATAGACTTAAATTTTTGAATCCAGTCTATTTTTGGCCCAGACTTATTCCTGAATACATCAGAGATCATATTTTCCCAATATTTTCCGAATATGTACTATGGGTTGGACATTATGCTATACACAGATTGAATGATTGAAATCAAAGAGAATTACCTATTAATATCAATTTTAGTTTGGAGAAAGATTGAATCCAATCCTAAACATTTGGTAAGTACCTACTCTGTTCCAGGCACTATGCTAAGCACAATTAAGAAGAAAGGCAGTCCCTGCCCTCAAGGAGTTTATAGTTTAAAGGGGGGAAACAATGCACAAAAGGAGGTAAGAAAACGGGGGGGGGGGGGGGGGAGGTATTTTGTTGAGTAAGTGAATGCAACACCACAGAGCATCCAACACAGGGATGGACCTGAAACCAAATAAGGCAGCAGATGCAAAGTAAAGTAAACTGAGAGTCCAGTTTCTGCCCTCTATATAGGAAGACATTATAGAAGTTTCATATTCTGTTTTCTAGCCCTCTGGTCTGAAGAGAGAGGAGACTCAGAGAGGTAGTGCCAAGGCTTGAGTTAATAGCCTGGTGTTAAATTTAGAAGTGATGAGCTTATTTTAAGAGGGCTATCTTGTCCTATGGAATTGATACCAGTCAAGGGGAGGTATGCAAAGTGGAATAAGGTCTCTAATAAAGTACCCCAGACTCTATTCTGTTCAATAATTTTGTGATTCCAGGGAAGTCACAAAAAGTATGCTGGTTAAACTTGTCAACGAAAAGAAGCTAGGATGAATAACTAACATATTTACATAACAAAAATTAAATAGTAAAAATTGTTCTAGGAATAATATAAAATTTAGTGGGGATAAGGTTTTAATATCCTTTCCTAAGGATTTCTTTAAAAAAAAGCTTTTAAATGATCTGTATTGAAAATTAATTGAATATTAAAATACCTATATCTGATAAGCAATAATTATCTGATAAGCAATAATTCCTGCAACAAATTTCTAAGAGTACGAGTGAATTGCAAGTTTAATATGAGTAAATAGTATGTCACGACAGCCAAAAAAGGAATATTTCTGGCTGCTTTAAAGAAGACATATTGTCTAAAATAAGGGAAGTAATATTTTCTTCTCTATCATCAGATTGCATCTATGATACTGTGTTTGGGTTTGAACATTGCATTTTATTGGTAGAACAACTCCAATAACCTTTTGGTCAATGCCCAAACCCCATTACCTTAGAAAGGATATAGACAATTTGGACTAGAGTCCATGATGGTGAAACCTTGCCATATAAGGTTTGGTTGTAAATTGGTTGTAAATATTGGGAAAGTTTATTTTGGAGAAGAGAAAACATAGAGAGGAGATAGGATCATAGCATCATTGAAATAGTTCTGAAAAAGACTTTTTATGGCTAAGGTAAGTGAGGTTCAGAGAAATTAACTGAAAGGCCAGAATTGCACAGTATGTATCTGAGATGGAATCTGGACATGTATCTTCCTACTGCCAAGTCCAGTATGCTTTTCACTGCATATTGTCTCTGTGATTATGCTAGCCATCTTTGAGTATTTGAAGGACTTCCATGTGGAAGGGCAATCATACTCTTTTGGTTCCAGAGAACAGAACCAAAAGCAATGAACATGACTCATAGACAGATTTTAAACTTGACATATAGGGGAAGAAAAACAAACAAACTAAAAAAACCTCCTAGCCATTAGAACTTTCCCAAATTGGAATAGACTGCCTTAAGAGGTAGTAGGTTTGTCCTCACTGGAGGTCTTCAAGATGAACTTAGACGGGGAGTTAGGTGACTCAGCCAAAGAGCCAGACTTGGAGATGAGAAGTCCTGGATTCAAATCTGGTCTCAGATACTTCCTGGCACTGTGACCCTGGGTCACTTATCCCCACTTACCTAACCCTCTACCCCTACCAATACTTACTATTAATTCTAAGGAGGAAAGTAAAGTTTTAAAAAAATAGAATTTAAATAATTGTTTATCAGTGATATTGTAGAAGATATTTTTTCAGGAATAAAAGGTCCTTTCTAATCCTTAGATTCAGTAATTCTGATAGGTGGAAAATAGGGAAGGGTCCACTACCAGAAATAGTCAAGTCAAAAAGGGAAATATGTTTTGAAGATCCTACTTATTAACTGTGTGGCTTTAGATAAGTCATTGAACCTCTCTGCATTTCTTTTCTTCTATAAAGTGGATGGATCAAATAGACTTTAAAGACCCTGCTATGGCAATGGTGGTACAATGGACACAGTGCAATTTCTGAAGTCAATAAGACTTATCTTGAGTTCAAATCTAAACCTCAGACACTTAATAACTATATGACCTGGTGAAAGCCACTTACTCCTGTTTGCCTCATCTTCTTCATCTTGAAAATGAGATGGAGAAGGAAATGGCAAACCTTTCCAGTATCTTTACCTAGAAAACCCAAAATAGGGTAACAAAGAGTCAAATATGATTGAAATGACTGAATGGCAACAAGGTCCCTCCTAAAAAATATTCAGAAATGGGGCAGCTAGGTGGTCAGTGGATAGAGTATCCATTCTGGAGTTTGAAGGATCTGGCTTCAAGCTGTGTGACTCTAGCCAAGTCGCTTAACCCTGTTTGCCAACCCTTTTCCCTTTACTAAGACAGAAAGTAAGGATTCAAAAAATTTTAAATAAAATGTTAGATAGGATATGATCCACCCTGTGAATAATATTTGAAATAATTGAAATTTTATTTTCTTACTTTTAAAAATAATTTTCCTTTCTATGTTAAAAAATGTACCATGTAAATACATGGGGGAAAGTTGAACAGAATGCACAGTCCATTTAATATACTGTAATCAGTGTCTTCTCTTCATGTTGGCCATGATGCAGGTATGACAGAAATTTCCTTTACTGATGGCATGACAAATTTTAGGAGGCTTCTTACAGTATTTTTAACCTAATCAGAATTTCTGCCTGTGTACTGTGGCAAAAGCCAGTCATAAGTGCTGCCATTTAGAACTGTTAGAAGAGCCAAGATAGCATGCCAGTGGCTTCCACAATTGCCAGTGGCCTTATTACAGAATTTCACTACCCAACAATTTCTCCAGTCTTCAAACCTTTGCCTGGGCCATTATGATTGCCTAAATTTGGCAATGAGAACTGAGGAAAGAGTATACCACTGATCATTTTATATTCTAATCCTCTATTATCAAAAGAAGTTCATCTAGGTGCAAAATTTTTCTACTCTTTATTTTTTCCTTTCTCAGTCTTTGGAAGAGGGACAAGCCCCCCTTTTTTGTCTGCCTTATGATTGCTTTTGTGTCAAATCCAGCATAAAAGCTTTTCAGATGTGACAGCATTAGCTATTTTGTGCTTGGCTGAGCTAGAGTACATGAATTCAATAGAGAAGTGAAATCTTGCTTGAGCTTCACTGACTTAGATATATAATACTTAAAAGTATCTGAAGCGAATAATCTTGTAATTGATCAAATCTTTGAAGAAATGTTTTCAAGGCTGCCCACTGTGTTTTGGAGATCTCATTCATGTTATTTTGAATAGAGACATTTTCATGATGATTTGATTAATTTAATAACCACAATAATTTAGTACACATAAGGACTGTTGTAACCTGTAATATGAGATATTCATTGGGTTTATTATAAAAGAAACTGAGGCAAGCTATATTTGATTTTCATTTGCTCAGATCTCATTTAGTCAAAGGCAAAAGAAGAGGTAAGACTCAGTATTTGGAATTCTCATTTGGGGGCAAATCATTTCATTGGGGCAATGATTTCCCTTTCTTCCCTGAGGCTGCCTCAGGCAACCTCATAAGGATGAGAACTACTTTCTCCTTCTTTCACACACTCAAAAAAAAATCCATTCTTATTTAGACAAGGCTGAAGTGAGATCAGAAAAGAATTCTGGACCAATCATTAGGTAGGGAAAGATTAATGTCAAAAATCTGGTTTCCAAACCAAAAATGTTTGGTTCCACCTGCTACCATTGCAAGCTCTCTCCTTGTCCCCTTTGCTCATTCTTCCTTGGATTTTCACCTTCAATTAGGGAAACAGAATCAATAAGTTACCTACTAACGTAGTGCCTTTTTTTTTCTAGAAGCATATAGAAAACAGTAAAACTTCTCTTAGCTTACACAGTGCTTCCTCCATCCCTGATGGTATAAAGGTAACATGAACTAGCTTTCCCAGGAGAAAGTTCAACTATATAAATATTTAATGCAGTGTTACTCTGTCCGGAATTGAATTATGCTGCAATCGTGCCCTGTTATGTTTGGGTTACATTGTACAGTTCAGCTTATTCTGTGCATGAATAAAAAGTGTAAGATATTAAGTGTTTCCTTACCCATTTTTTAATTAAGGACCTTCATTGCAGAGAATTGCCCACTAATAACATAACTTTGTACTTCCTCATCTTAAAGAAAATAAAAAGCATGCCTATGTATCTAGAAAAATTTTAACTTATAAATTTAACTTTTTAAAAAACTCATTTCTTCCACCTCTTGGTGACTAATAGAAAGGAATAATGTTAATTATCACTTCTCACTGGCTTCTCCAGAGAGATAGACCTCTAAGCTAGTGAGTGAGCCTTTGGGGGAGAAAGTTTGTAGATCTAATTTCTCAGATAATTTAGTTCAATCTTGAAATCAAAAAAACATCAAGCACCTACTGTGTATTATGCAAGACAGCTAAAATGACTCAGAGCTGGGTCTAGAATCAGGAAGACCTAAGTTCAAATCCATCCTCAGACACTTACTGTGTGACCTTGGCCAAGTCATGTAACATCTATTTGCTTTAAAACAGTAGAAAAAGAAATGGCAAACCACTCCAGCATCTTTGCCAAGAAAACCACATTGACAGTATTGACATGCTATGTTTCACAGGTTCGTGAACAGTTGGACCTGACTGAACAACAACAATAATGTACCATGTACTGTGCTAAGAGTTGGAATACAAATAAGGAAAAAAGATAACTCCTGCCGTCAAGAAGCTTACAATTTAAAAAGAGAAAGCAATATACAAAAGGAAGCTAAAATTGGATGGAGGGCGACCATGTAGAGATTAAAATTATCTCGAGAGACTTATTTTTCTTAATTTAAAAATAATTTCTTAATTAGCTGCTCAACACATATTAATTGTGGTCAAATGACTCTCTTGATCATCATAAGACAAATGGAAACTTTTGGAACAGGTTTTTTACATTTTGGGGAGCTCATTATTCAGCCCCTCCCTTGGCCATGCAAAGACATTTTTAATTAATGATAGCTAATTAAGAGGTAATCCATCAGACCTTTAGCCCTTCCCTATACTGACAGGTGAAGTTTCACAGGTCCATCAAAAAAGCATTATAGAACTTTTGCTTTCAAAGGACCACATTCCTCAAGACAAAGAGAATACAAAAATCTATAGACTGAATGGAGCCATGGAATCCTTGATATAAAAATAATACAGTATATATTAAAAAAAATTCATACCAAGTGGTTATTTTGTGGAGTCCAAACCAAGCAGTGATGAACAATGAAAGTCCTAAACTCTCTATAATAGAAGATTTTTTGGGGGAATTTACAACTCTACACAGCAGCCCCCCAATCTGATTATTGTTGCTGTTAAATCATTTTAGTTGTATCCAACTCTTTGTGACTCCATTTGGAGTTTTCTTGCCAAAGAGACTGAAGTGTCCATACCATATCCTTTTCCAGCTCATGTTACAGATGAGGAAACTGAGGCTAAGAGGGATCATTGAGTTGTCCACAATCACACATTTGTAAGTGTCTGCACTTGGGAAGATGTCTTCCTGACTTCAGGCAAAGAACTCTAGTCACCGTACCCTCTAGCTGCTCTGGCTTCAATCTGAGAGAAGAGGCAACTGAGGGAGAGGAGAAGAGTTGAGTATCTAAGGCTGAGTCAGTCCACATGGCGATAAGATTTCAGATGATCGGCTTACCTTAGTAGAGGCAGGAGATCAATACCAAGCGGGGTCCTGGATGGGATTCTAGCTGAGATCCAGAAAGTTGGATCATTAACGACTCCTGGACATCTCTAATCAGTCCAGTGATTCTCCAGAGCTCCTGTCACCATTCTTGTTACCCTTCACTCTGGACCATTATACCAGCTGAGCCAGATTAGAATAAAACATGGGGTGGAATGAAAGGAAGACTAACTTTCTCCACTCCATGTGAGATTAAAGGTTGGAAGCTGGAAACCAGAGAGGCATTTGGAATGCAAAATGCAATTTACAGAAGTGACCAAACATGCTATTTCCTCAAGTCCTTGGCTGCTAGCATCAACTTCTCCAGCATTTTTCATAGTGTATATTGTACACACAGTTACCATTTGTGTTGCTGGTGCCTGGGGCATCTGGGTTAGTGGTTAATTACAAGGCTGCTTAAGCCTTTTAATAAAGTCAGCAAATTAAAGAGAGGGCACAGATAAAGAGAATGCTTTCCAAAGTGTCATAATGAAATTAAGGTAATGAAGCACTTTGAGGACTTTTCTCCTTTCTTTTGGTATAAAGTTATTTCAAAGAAACTGGAAGAGAAATGGGGCCTGAAAGTAAAAAGGGAAAAAAAATAAATTGTATGCCATTAGTTTAATTATAAAAATTCATTACATGAAGTCATGTAAGACAGAAAATAATGGGACTCTAATAGGTTGGCCGATAAAACATTTACTAGTCTACTCTCTGCTTGTAGTCTTTGTTGAAGGTAAAGAAAAGTAGCAACTCTGTTATGCCATCTTCAAAGCTATTGAAAAGATTAATCAATTCCAGTAAGCTGGAAAATGAGGGCCATTTTCTTAAACAGTTTCTCCTATATCGTGTGTTACTTTCTGAAACAGAATTGTTTGGTAATGTCAGAGGTTTAATAGATTAGTGTTGAAGTTAATGGTGAGAGTCTATACTTTTGAAACAGCTTTCATATAGTTATCTCAATATTTCCATTATATAAAGCCCTAGAGAGGTTTTATAGGTCATTTTAATTCACATGAGGATGAAAGAAGAATATTTTTTGTAGTAAAAGTTTACAGACCATTAATTCATACTGAGGACAAAATTGTTTCTTTTTTTTTTTAAATAAACCAAATATATTCTCTCTCTGATATTGCATAGGAACTTCCTATTGTGGTTACATTTATCAAGATCTCAATCATGTTTCAAATATTAAAGGAAATATCTTTTATTTTTCAAGGTTCTAATGTGGCAAATGAAATATTATTGATTTTATTTATATTATATTGACATGGATGGGTTATTTCTACCTTTCCTTGAGCACTAAAGTTAAAGTTTTTAAAAATTAGATTCTAAACTTGGCCTTCCCACTGTGCGACCTTGGGCAAAATTGATTATCTTCTCAGTCTTGACCCTGAACAGTTACTCAAACAGAATGAAAGCTTACCTCATTGCATTCTCTGTCCTTCAATTCCTACAGCTAATTTCTTTTATTTTTAATCTTTAAAAAATTTTTAGTTTTTGTTATTCTTAATTTGACAACAGACTGAACTGACTTCAATAGTTCTATATACAGGGAACATAAAAGGGCTTTATAGGAAACTATCAACCTCTATTATGTATAGCTTGTTTTTCAGAAAGTATAAAATACATTCAGTGTCTGGGTACAAAGCTGGCATGCTTATCTTTATTTTCCCCTGAACCTCCATCTCTTCTGTTAGTTTTTTTAATGGTTCATTGATGTTCTTGTCATGATTTTCTTTGCATCCCTAAAATTAACTATTTCTCCACTCATCAATCTTTACTCCCACAAAAAAGAAAACTCTTCCTAGTAAGAAATAAGCATAACGAAACAAAGGAAATCTACACATTGACTATGTTAAAAATATGTATCTATCATCTCATTCTTTACCATTCTTTTTATCACCCCTCTGCTTAGATGTCCTCTAGAGACAAGGTTGGTCATTACATTGATGAAAGTTCCTAAATATTTCAATTATTTTCTTTATAATGTCATAGAGATTGTATAAGTTGTTCTTTTGGTTCTGCTTACTTCACTCTGCATCAACTCACACAAATCCTCCCAGGTTTTTCTTTATTTGTTCCTTTCAATATTTCTAATGCCATAATAATATATTCCATTATTTATATACAATAATTTATGGGTTAACCATTTCTTAGTTGATGAGTACCTTCCTCAGTTTTCAATTACATACTACATGAAAAAATGATTCTATGTATATTTTATGCATATAGATAATTTCCCTCTTTTATTTATTTGGAGTTTGTGCCCAGTAGTAGTGTAAGTTGGTCAAAAAATACGCATGATTCAGTAACTTTTTAGGTATATATGCAAATTGCTTTATAAAATGACTGCACCACCATAGTGTTTTTCTGTGTCTAGGCCCCCACATTCCCTCTAACAAATGAATGTGAGATAGTTTGCTTTCTCTTATTATTAGTGACTTAGAGCATTTTATGATTAGTCTTATAAAATCATTTTTCATCTTTTGACCAAAGGTCACATCCTTTGACCATTTATTTAGAGGGGAAAAGATTCTGTTTATATGTTATATTAATAAGTTCCATATGCTAGATATTCTTATATATTTCACTTATTAGAAAGAGTACATTTGAACCTCCTGCCTCATTCCATCTCTAGGATGAATCTCTTCTCTCATTTCCTTTCCTTTTTTTTTTTCACTTCAGCAAAACAAAACCATCTCCAGACACTTGAGCTTGTCTTATTTACCACCTTCTCTGATCTTTGAAGACAACAGCATTCTGAAAGGGCACTTATTTCTTCTCTCTCTTTCATAATATAAGCACTATATCTTAATTTAGTCCTTTCCATGTTTTGATGTACTTACCTTCCTAGGTTTTTTAATACAGTTGTTTAGAAATGTTAGCGGTTTAACAGTTTATGTTGAAGTTAATGGTAAAAAATGTATACTCTAAATCATTTGAATAATTCACAGGAGGAAAAAAAGAAGAATATTTTGGGTCTACAAAATCTTACAGATAATTCATATTAAGGACTAAATTGTTTATATGTGTTTATATGTGTACATGCATATATATACATATATAAATATACACTTGTATTATAGTGAAACCTCATCTGGTAGCCTTTTAGTAATGCTTTAAACATTACAGAAAGTATTATTTATTTTTAAAAGGCCCGGTGTTAAATAAAATGTTGTTAATAAGATATGAATAATGAGCATCCAGACAAATAGGAGATCATCCAAGACATAGAAGTGGCAGGACTACCTACCTAGAGAAGGAAAAGTATCCAGGGTGATGAGAGTCTGGTGAATAGTGTCAAATTCTGTAGACTAGTCAGGAATAAAGAAGAATGAGAAAATTGTGAGCAAGAGATACCATGCAGATAGCTGACGTAGTTCATTTTGGAATCCATTGAATAGTTTAAAAATTAATCAACAATCTGAAAGAAAACTTCTTGTGTGTTTCAAGAAGGAATTTTGGAAAGCAAGACTCCCACAAGATGAGATTTTCATAGGTTGTGATTCACAGCATTAGAAGGAGTACTAACACTGATTTGATCATAGATTCATTAAAATATTGAAATGTTACCATTAAAAAGTTAACCCTGAGCAGTTTGGTAGTAAAAATACCAAAGTGTTAAATATTGCAAGGCCAGGATAATAGCTCATAGTGACGACTTTTCTTTACTGTGGAATGAAGGAAATTTAGAGTTAGTTATAGTGAAAATTGTGTTTATTTTTTATGAAAGGAAAAAATAAAATGTCAGTTTAAAACTTCCTTAATGGTCAGGTAAGGGACTTAACCTTCTCGGTGTTATTCAAGGCTGGGTGGAACTTTTTTGGATATATATATATATATTTTTTTTTATCTGCCTTTCATCCTTGAAAAATCTTGGCATTATTCAGTGAAGGTTAGCTCTCAGTCAGGATTTCCTTAGTTATAAAAACTAACTTTCAATGTGAACACAAACCTAAGGGGAAAATATATTCATGGGCATTTTTGCTATTCAAGCATTAAAGCATGCCAAAAAAGTGATGATGTGAAGTCAAGCTTCACTCACTTAACTACCTTTTTGCTAACAAGTGTCTAATTTATCTTGCCAGTTCCTGTTTCCTTCATAGTCCTTTGAAAACTCTAGCCTACTTTTCTATTCGTGTTTTTCAATTTTGTTGAATAATTTATAGATTTGTATAGCAATGAAGAGGTGATTCCCTTTATCTGAAAAGGACAAATAGCATTGGATGAGCCATGGTTAGCTCCCAAGATTATTATTATAATGTGTATCCTTTTTTAAAAATTGCCAGTCACATTGATAAGTCAATTATGCTATGAGTTTTTGTTTTTAAGCGAGGGGATATATTTGTTAATGGTAAGTTTATTAAGGTTTTTCTTGTTTCATTACTCTTGTAGATTGATGTATATTAGCTGGGTTTTGACAGCTGTTCAGAAAGTGGGATACCAAAAAGAGAGAGATTCAGAGACAAAACCATTACTTTTATATATTCTGATAATTTTAAATTAATTTGAACTAACAAGCTATTATTTAAAATGCAAATATTCTTGGGGGGATTTTACCTATTTGTATTTATACCTTGAGGTGAATTATTTTAATTAGAAAATCAAATAATTTTGTTTTTCTTCTCTGTTAGCCGTAACCATTCTTTTGAGAGTTTTTGATTTGGGGAATGAGAAAGCCATTTGAAAGATTAGGGCTTTTCCAGGGAGAGCTAAGTTGAGATGGTCTTTTGGTACATGGAGAAAAGAGATGAAGAAAAGAGGATGCCAGGTAATGATGTAAAGGACATCAGGGTAGAGATTGAAAAGTAATAAACAAAATATGAATTTGTGATTTCCTATCATGAAACTCTTATTGATGTTTTACATAATTACACATGAAAAAATCTGTTTGAGATTGTTTACCATCTCAAAGAGGAGTTCTTGTGGGAGGAAAGAGGGAGAGAATTTGAAAGTCAATATTTTTTAAACATTTTGGAAACTTCTTTTACATGTAATTGGGGGAAAGATAAAATAAAGCAAAAACTCTTATTAGCAGTAACCTCAATGTGTCAATGAAAATAATCTCATGTCACCTTATGCATGTATGTCATACATTGATAATACTTATTTCATGGTACTGGCATTAAGTTTATCTGTATTAATTAGTTGTATTTATCTAAGTGTAACAAACTTTACTCAACATAATTCTAGTTAATAAATATTCTGGCTAATAATAAATACATTATCATATTATTAAGTTTTGAAGATTTGAAATACCCAATACTTGTCTCACCAAAGTGAGAATTCCCTCCATCAATATATATGATTACTCCTCCATGTCTTATAGAATCATAAATAATGGAATGTTGGAGCAATAAAAGATTTTACAGATGATGGAACTGAGACCTAGCAGGCAACATACCCAAAATCAAAGGTCTGTTCATTGGATGACAGAGGCAAAAATCGGGGAATCACCTTCATTTTATAAGGACTGATAAGATGAGTGCTATTCAAACAAGATTTATCAAGATATAAAAAACTTTGAGAACATGGTATATTAAAATTGGTTGAAGAAACTGATAATATTTAACTGGGGAAAATAAGAGTCAGAAAAGACACGATTTAAAAGATATCATTGGAAGGTCTGTCATGTCAAATAAGAATTAGAGCTGTTCTTCTTGGTTCTAGAGGACAGAAAGAAGACTAATAAATGGAAATAGTAGTGAGGCATCTAGTTTGTTGTAGAGTGTGTTCTTCTTTGAGTATGGGTTAAATTAGGTAGTTTTTTCACATCCTTTCCAGCTCTTAGAATTATTATTTTAATCTGAATTTCAGAACTCTTATTCTATATGCTTCTTATCTATGTTTTCCCATAAATCCTCTATAGAGAATAAACACGGTGTGCCATAAGCCTTCCTCTAATTCTCTGAAAGACTTAATGGATCATGTTCAGGTTCATTTGGTTTTGATAATTCAGAAGCCACTATGAGATCTTGCAGGGGTCTAAAGATTGTCATAACCAATAACACAGTGCCTGGCACAGAGTAGGTACTTAATAAATATTGATTGATTGATTGACTTAAATGCCTTCTCTTACTTTGCTGTTCCACTTGCTTATTCTTAGCATCTTGAGCTCTAGGGTAATCAAGGGTAAGTTTGTTTATTTTTTTCTTAATTCATAAAATTTTAGCATCTTAATCAATTGGGATTTTTGAAGCTCATCAAACATTATTAAATGAGCTAGGAGAAACTTCCAAACAGCAGTTACTCACATTTGTAGGTTAAATTTCTTAATCACTTAGGATTAAATAAATATTGTTGCTGGACTTTAATTTTTAAACAACAAAATAAATAATTAAACAGATCCATAAATAATAACATGGTATTTTAACCACGATACTTATCACAGTGAATCATTTCTGTGATGAAATATTTATTAATATTGTTTGAACCTAGTTTTTTTGTGCCTAGAAAAGGTCTATCCTGAAAGTACAGGTCATGGTTGACTTCAGAGCCCCATCATTCTCCAGCCAAGCTAGATTACTTGTTTTGGGTCCATATTCACCCAGATCTTGAGTCGACCCAAAAAACGTGTGTTTTGGGTCCTAATAGCAGCTTTTGGCTTCATCCAATTTTATCAAATGTCTAAACTTACCTGCTGATAATTTTTTTTATTTGCTAGCCACTCAGCTGCTTGTTCTTACCACCCCTATTTGAAATATGTGTGTGTGTGTGTGTGTGTGTATGAAGCCTTACAGAGACTTATATATATAATATAATGTACCTTCTATATGTAAATCTAATATGATGTAATATCTAATGTAAACCTCACAGAGAGACTGAGGAAGGAGCCCCATTTTTTTCAGTTTCTCTCCTCTGCCAAATGACTTAATAAAATTCTTTCTAAAACCCTTTTTAGGTTTGAGATATTTTTCTTCACTGATACCTCAAAATATCACAATATCACCAGATGACTTCACTTCTTTTTAGAAAGCAAAGATACATGTACCCATTCACAATATTTTAGATATAGAAAAGGTCACTGCCTGAATCATCTAACTTCTCAATATAATATCCTCTTAACTTGATTGGAAACCTTGTCCCACACTATTTAGTTTATTCAGAACAACAAATAATGCCTCTTTAAAAGAATGTTTTTCCTCCTCTTTACAAGATAGAGATTAAGTTAAAAGGTTAAAAAGATAAAAAATTAAAGCCATTAAGAAGACTTCTCCATCCTCTGTCTTCTCTAGCTGTTCTTCAGGTATGACAGTAAAGCAATCTCTTCACTTTTTCAAAAACCATCACTCATGATGTGATTCTCTCTCCAGATTTACTGCTCATAAAATTCTCTTTATGTTAATTCTTCAAATAGTAAAGACTGTTCTAACAAGAAAGAAATTCATTCTTATCTTCTTTCTCACTGTATTCTCCATTGTTTATCTTAAAAATCTTACATACATAAAAATCTCAAAAATCTCCTGACTCCATAGAGAGAGGCAAGTTACAGAACAGCAATTATAATTGTAATTCCTGGCTTCTATGTTGTTAAAAAGAAAATATCAGTCTGTAATGACTTCTGTATGTCTTTGGAAACAGATGTTATAGTTATAATTGTATAACATGTATGTAACACCTCTTTCACTTGGCCATCCCACAGAGACTATAAATAACTATTCCTTTAAAAACCAAATGAAATATTCAAAAAAGCAGTTTGTGCTGGCAGTTGGAAAACAGTTGAAAAATATTCTTACTATGAAGTGCTTCTCTCTCTGGGACCAGGGATAGGATATGCATTTTATACATGATATATGGAGATCTATATGGAACATGTGAGGTCAGAGAGGGAGAAGTTGAAGTGACCCACCTTCCTCACCAAACTGTCTTGTATTATCTCATAAAGAAATATAGAGAGAATTCTGTGAAGAATCTGTGAGTAGCTGGCAAGAAGAGTACATTTTGGAAAAACTGTTTCCTCAGATTTTCAAAGAAAGAAAATGAACTCATCTAGCTTATTTTCTTAGATACTGAATTTATCTCAGGGAGAAATGTGTTGAAGAGTCTTAAGAAATTTGAATCAGTATATAGGATGCACTGAGTAACATGGGACAATGTTTCCATTCAAATGAAAAAGAGTTATGTAGTATAATAATCAGAAATATTAGTGACTCTGACTATGTATTTTCTTATAGCCAAAATATTCTCATATCTTATATGTATCTGATTTATTTCTGCTTTCATTAGTTAATAAATTGTGTGAGCAATTGCTGTTAGGAAAGGAGATTTCTCCATGTCACTTAGTAAATAATATTTGGTGAAATAAGGACTTAAGATAATTAGCTCATAAAAGAGAGGTTGCAAATTTAAATGAGACACTATTCCCTCAGTCTTCTACATTGCTATAACATTAGTGATGATAAAATCAATAAAGAGCATCTATTTAAGTGTTAGGTTGGGAGTGGCTTAACAAGTAAATTTGGTCAGCTTTGAGAATCTAAGACCCCATAAAACCTGCCACAGGTATATAATGTAGATTTATGGTCGATATTCTATTGATTAATGCGGGGACATTATATTCACTTTTTGGATATGTGGTGTTTTAATTAGTTAAATAGGCTTTGTAGAACAATATGTGCCTAGATCTTCTTTGTCATAGATATAGAATTAAAATTTGAGAAGAGCTTAGGGGACTTTTAGTTCAATTCTTTTATTTTACAAATGAGGGTACTGAGGCTCAATGAGTTTAAATGATTTGTTCAAGCTCATAAAGATACCTGGCAAAGCTGAATCTTAGAATTCCAAATATAGAGTTTGTTTATTTTAGCCTGACAAGAAGACAGATGAAGGAAAGCTAAATATCGTATTCTACTTGAATTTGTTACTGCTTTTCACTAGGACCTAAAGACATATTCATTTTGTCTTGTATTTCCAATTTCCTCCATTTAGGGAACTCCCAGTATGGCAATTCCTTCAACCTATGCTGGTATTTTCAAGTAACCTGAGGCATTCAAAAGTTAAGTGCCTTATGCATGGTCCTTTAGCTAAAAAAGTTCAAGATGGGACTTGAACCCACATTTTCCTGACTCCAAGACCAGACTCCTATCTACTTATACAATCCTACAGCCTGCTAAACCATTGTATATATACATAAATGCATAAACTGATCTCAGAAAGAAAATGAGAATGTACATAAATTTGTATTTCAATTGTTATTTTTATTGAATAATTTTATATGAATATTTAGGTTTTTTTCCAGTAGATGGCACTAATTACTTAAGCAATTTGGCCAGTTAATGAACAGAAAAAGAAATAGCTAGATATCTGGCTTTTGTTCAAATCTCAGTATATGTCATAATGTCAAACATTAAGTTTGGCAGTATATTTTCAAATAGATTTCTTTCCCTTTTCCATTAACTCAATTAGAAAATTAAAAAATAGTTAAGTACATGTTCTTGTTTTTCACATGTTTATTTCTAAGTAACAGATTATCTGAACTTTTCATCTTTTTTTTAAAAACTAGGATGGTAGATTTTATTTTATATTAGAAATCTGGTTGTCTACTTTTGTCATGACAGCTAATCTATGTGGTAGATTTAGAAAACTATCAAGTAAACAAATCCTAATGTTGAAATCTTTTGTTGTTCAATCATTTCAGTAGTGTCTGATTCTTTGTGATCCTATCTGGGATTTTCTTGACAAAGATTCTAGAGTGGTTTGCCATTTTCTTTTCCAGCTCATTTTACAAATGAGGAAACTGATGGCAAATAGGATTAGGTAACTTGCCCAGGGTTACAGAGGTAGTAAGTATCCGAGACTGAATTTGATCCCAGGAAGATGTCTTCCTGACTCCAGGCCAGGCATTCTATCCATTGCATCACCTGCCTGCCTCAATGTCGATATCTATAAGCTACTTAAAGGAGTATTCCAAGGACTTCGACTTGAGAAGGTAGGTGCAGATATATCTTGCTGGCTTGTCTTTACATCAAATAATGTTAATTATGTATCTTCTTACAGCAATTGGCAAAAGATCTTCGCCAATGGCAGATAAATGTGGATGTGGCTAATGATTTGGCAAGAAAACTTCTCCGGGATTATTCAACAGATGATACCAGAAAAGTTCAAATGATAACAGATAACATTAATGCCACTTGGGCTGACATTAATAAAAGGTATGATTTTTGCTAAGAATAGTACAAATACCAGATAGATTTGGTGGAACTTTTTGGACAATGGAATTTCTTGTGATAGTCATCTTTGCTCCTGGGTTTGTGTGTTCACCCCTAAACATCAAGAACCTGAGATTTATCTAGTAATTTGAGATAACAGGTCATGATTCTATCAATTTAGAACCTTAAAACTTGGATAGACCTTAAAGATTATCTTGTTCAATTCCTCATTTTGCAAATGAGAAAATTGAAGACCAAAAATATAAAGTGACTTTCCTAAAGTCACACAGCTAATTAGTGATGGCATTATAATTAGAACAACTCAACAATTAGAACAATTTTTTTAAAAAGAGACCAGTTTTTAATTATAGTCAAAACAATATTTAAATTACTATCCTCAAATTTCTTGATAAAACTACCTCTTCTTAACAGTAATTTTAAAATTTTGTTTTAAAAGAGAGTTACATTTGTGCATGAATACCATTCTTGTCTTGTCTCTGTCCAGTAGATAAAATGGTATAGGATATTGGGAGGATTATATTTTCTTTCATTCATATGTATTGTAAAGAGATTTGGTTACATAATCTGAGAACCTAGACTTGACTCTCATTTCTTCCTTTTACATATTGCCTGTACAGGTAATAAAGTCTACAGAAAGAAGCCAAGTAGAGGAGCATCACTAGAGTGATGTTTGAGGTGCTTTCAGAGAGAAAAATATAGGAGAAATGTATACACTATTCATTGCTTCCTGTCTTTGCACACTGTATATGTTCGATAATTATTTCACTGGATTTAGAATAAAGATCTAGAATAAGGAGAAAGGGAAGTGTTTGTGGGAATTTGAGCAGAGGAAGAAGTTCTTGAGCTCTCTGCCATATCTTTGTACTTTAAAGATTATGTTCCTGGCTCTGTAGATTTCTATGGTAAGCATAATTAGGAGGGTAAAGAAGCCATGCGACAACTGCCTCCCCTTGCCTATATAAGACTTGTATCAAAAGATACATCTAGCATTGTGTAAAGGAAATTTAATCTCTTTTTATTTTTGTAATGGAGACTATGTAGGGAATAAAACTAAGTCCAGAAAGTTGTTGGGTGACTATTGGGGATTGAAGTTATGATATTATGTGACTATTGGGAATCAAAATTAGCAGAGCAACTAGATAGGCCTGCCCAAAACACCCTGTCCTCTTGATACTCTACGGGTAGTCTGTTCCCAGTGCCTCCTAAAATACTCCCATCAAAATTCCATTATTTCTTCTGATTATATCTAAGTGTTATACCACAAAAGTCTGGTCATTTTCTTCTAGGGGAGGTCCTTTGGTATAGAAAAGGATGTCAGGTACTCTATAACAGAGAGTTAATTGGTTTGGTATTAAAAAAAAGTCAATTATGAGCCATTGCAAACAGAATTTATGATTTAGCTGAGCATCTGCAACTTCTATAAATGGATGATATGACCTGTATCTCCAAATTTGTCACACAATAGTAAAATAGGTGGTGGTGATGGTTGTTCAATTATTTCCATCATACCTGACTCATCATGCCCTAATCTGAGATTTTATTGTCAAGGTACTGAGTTTGTTTGCCATTTCCTTCTTTTATTTTATAGATGAGAAGTTAAGACAATCAGGGTTAAGTGACTTGTCCAGGGTTATATAGCTAGGAAGTGTCTGAGGGCAGATGGAAACTCAGGAAGATGAGTAAAGATGGGTAAAATAAGTAGTAAAGTTGAAATGACTTATAGCATTACATTATACTGATAATTCACTCCAGATAAGCCCCATCTAAAGTATCCCACCTCTCCTAGAGGGAGCTTTTCCCAACCTCTTAATCCCAGTGCCTTCTCTCTGCTAATTATTTCCTGTTAATCCTTGCTTTGTATATATTTGTTTGCATGTTCTCTCCCCCAGTAAGACAGTAAGCTCTTTGAAGGCAGGGTCCTTTTTATATCCCCAGCACTTTGCACGATGCCTGGCCCATAACAGGCATTTAATAAATGTTTATCGAATTAAGCTATCTTCCTTCTTTTACTCTACAAAGGCCTAGATGGGGACAAAGATTTTATATTGTTAAATCTGTAGACTAATTTCTTTTTATCTAGCAAATGTTCTACTACTGTCCTGTTCACTGTAGCTTTTGATCCAGAAGAGCATTAGACTGTGCCAGTATAATATATTATAATGGAAAGAGAACTGCAATGAAAATCAGGACTTCATTTTAGTCCTAGTTCTCCTGATAACTAGCTGTGTGACCTTTAGCAAGTCATTTGATCTTACTTCACCTGGAAAATGAAGGAGTTGGCTAAAGGGCCCTTAAACTTCCAAACAGCAATAGCTATTATTTTATCTAGAGACTTAAGGCTATAAAAAGACAGCTGTATATATTTATAATAAAATTTATGATAAGTAGAAAGGAGATGCTAAACTCTTTTAAATAAGTTTCAAAGCCCTGTATAGTTTTCACTGACTTGTCTGACCTTCTCATAAACCTTAATTAAACATGAAAGAAAACAAATCTCATTTATTTTTGGTTTTGGTTATATCAGAAAACTCAATCATGTTATCAAAGTGATTAAAGTTTCCCCATCTTAAATTTTTATGTTTCTCATTTAAGATTCAACAGTATAAAACTGAATCTTAGATTTTACTGCTTTAAATAGTCATCTAATTCTGTAAATTTTTGGTATAGATTTATACAGCATGATTCACAGTTTTAGTGTTAGGCTATAAAAATAGCATTCAGTAATGAATTGATGTCTAACCTGAACAGTAAAAAACTATGTAATCAGAATGCTTTCAACAAGAACTCCTCCTAGCTTAAAAAAATTCTTGAATATAGATTATCCTCAAAGATATGGGAGAACATTTTTTTCAGCAAACTACATTTCATTATTATTCATCTTTCCTTTTGAAGTTGAATTTGTAGCCTTAAAACAAAAGTAAGTATTTAAATCCTGGAATAACTGAAGATATCAAGGCTCTGAAGATGTAAATAGTGCTAGGAAACTATATAGTTAACCAGAATCAGGGGAAATTTTTCATGGAGTATAAGGAGAAAAACTGGTGATCTTTGAAACTTATAATAATAAGAACTAACATTTCCTTAGCATTTTAAGGTTTACCAAGTATTTTAATGTTACCTCATTTTGTTCTCACAATAGCCCTGTTCAGTGGGTTCTATCATTAGCCCCAGTTTGAAGATGAAAAAACAAAGACTGAGGGAAATTAAGTAACTTGCACAAGGTCTGACAGCAAATAAATATTTGAGGCAGGATTTTAACTAAGTAAGGTCTTCCTGACTCTAGGTCCAACATTTTTATCAACTGTACCACCAAGCTAACTGGATAATAAAATGTATCAACTTTTGGAGGGTAGAAAATTAACCATTTGGTCTTCCTTAGTAATGTTGGACAAATAATTTCTAAAGTTGCATAGTTGTATTTTAACAAGGTAAAGTCATAAGGTCTGATGAGGACCCTCTAGGCTCACGGGGATAAGATATTAGACAAAGGGGTCAAAATCAGGATGAGGTAAAGGTATGTCTTTGATTCAATCCATTGAACATTGAAATTAAACCAATTAGCATTCTGCCTTCAAATCTTTCAGAAATGTTTGATGGCTTTTTAAGTCCACAGTCACGAAAGTACATTGATTGGGAATAAAGATGAATATAAACACTACATCTAATATATAGATAATGCAACTTGTAAGACATTTAAAAGAATATGAATTTGTAATAAAAGTAAAAAGACAAAAAATTATATTCCAGAAACCACAAATGGCATTCAAGAACAGGTATTTTATGTCAAATGGAGCCTTAAAAAGCTTTTTTAGTAAAAAACAAAATATTATTGTTCAACCAGTGTTGCCTGTGAGAAAAAGGTACCTAACTCAGATGTAAGTTCTATTCACTAGATAGCTTTAGACTCAGAAAAAGAGAGTTCTATATATAATTCAGATGGAAATATCGTTTAAGACTATACAAACCTCTCATTTTTGCTCTATGCAACACTTTTATTCTATGCATGAAGTGATTATTAACCCTGTGCAAGTGTCCCTGGCATAATTTTCCCTAGAGGCATGAGTAATGTTGGTCAACCAGTGGTGAAGCCCAAAGTGGTAAAGCACAAAGTGTGCATAACAAAAGATTCTACATTTCTCCACTATCAGGGACTGGAAATTTTTATATCATAGAGACTGACCTTGAAAATGTTCTTTTCATTATATCTCTCTGCCATCTCAGATGAGTTATAAAATGAATATATTCCAAAGCAAATAATCTATCTATTCCTAAAGAGAAGTCTCTGTTGGCTAAGGAATCTATTCTATGGGTGCATAGTTTTACTCTATAACCTATTTAGCCAAATATCTGGTTCTCCTGAGTTTATACTTCATGGAAGTCACATTGTTAAAATATAATTCCAGAAATATGAGATGCTGCAACCTCATTTTCTCCAAGTGGATATGAATTTATGAACAGTGTAATATTTGATGGATATTGAAGATTACTGTGAGAAGCCTCTAAGGATTAAACTTCAAGAGTTGCCATCTGGCAGATGACTTTATGATGACACTGTCATGAGATTGCACATCCTTTGCTCTGCCAAAGATCACTGTTTGAACAATGAAGGAGTATTGAGCATTAAGGTAGCATCTTATTTGTTACCTGTATGAGGGCTTAAGCATTAAATCATACAACAAGCAAGAAGCTAATCTTGGAACAGAGATTTCATATTTATATCATGGAGCTCTAGAGTGAGTAAAAACAGAACTGGCAAAGACTTCGAATCAGGGAATCTCAGAGTTGAAAGAGATCATAGACTGAGAGAACTAGGACCAGGCCAGAGAATAACAACAGAAAGGAAGTGGATACGAGTTGTTAAGACCTAGGACAAGTGGTCGAAGTAGATCGAGGAGTTATGTCTCAGATGACATCTCTAAAATAGGTGTATGCTCTAGAGCTAAAGAACTAGGTAGTGAAGTCAAAAGCAAAGGCATAAGTCAGAATCAAGTTGTATATATAAAACATATATATGTCCCTTTGGTCAGGACAAACAGAAGTCAAGAAGACCCGAATACCAAAATATGCCTTTTAGTACAGGAAATCATCCATGGATCAGGAAATCCCCAATACCTGAAAAAAAACATGAACAAAGCAAACAGGAACTTAGGTTTGAGACACCTTAGGGATGGACCATAATACAACACAGGAATTTCTATGTGGTTCTTGTGGACCAAAGAAACAATCCAAGAGTGGGGATCAGGACCCCTTGTTAGGATGACCTGGGCATGTAAGAACAAGCAATCTATAAGCATTTATCAAATTCCTACTTTGTGCCAGGCACTGTACTAAGTGATGAGAACACAAAAAAGAGGGAAGTCCCTATATTCAAGGAGAATACAATTTAATAGAAGAGACAACATGCAAACTAACATATACATGCTATATATGTAAAGCATGCTATATACAAGATAAATAAGAAATAATAAAAAGAGGGAAGTCAATATAATTAAGAGAGTTGAGGAAAAGCAATCAAGTGAAAGCTTCTGGCAGGCAATCCTGACACAGGAAGAATTATGTACAATATCCAGTGTGATGGTTGGGATAGTCACCCCATATGTGAGTAGGCATGTGAAGACTTCCCCCTGAAGAAAGGGTAGATGAGAATAATTTGAACAAGTGACCATGAAGTTGGCAGAAGCAGGCACCGAGGAGCACTTAGAGTTTGATTAGATGTGAAAGAAGCCAAAGTCCTCCACTGTATTCCAAGCCATCACCAATTGTCTTCACTTTTGTCTTGCCACTAAGCTTTGATGACTCTAGAAGAAAAAGTGAAGTCAACAAATTTGTTCAATTCTACCTCACTTAAATACATTTTATATGCAAGTCAAAAGACATCACCTGTGATGTCATTTTGGGTCCTCTGAGTATGAAGGACAATTACCAAAGTGATCATTAGTTCATTTAAAACAAAATTCCTTCTAATTCTAAATCTTTATCAATAATATAATGATGATGCAAAGAATCAGATTGTGTTTTCTGTTTCTAGTCTACTAACCACATCCAAAGCAGATCATTTATATGCTGATTAATTCAAAATTAGCTGGAATATTAGACCTCTAAAAGGTCTGGTAGAAAATTGTATTAACTAAGAGAAGATCACATAATGACTGGGAAACAAGACGATTACCTATAGAGAGTTTTAAGGTAAATCCACAAGATAAAAATTTTCCTTTGATGATTGCTTCTTTGCGGGTGAAATTAGAATTTTAGTTAGTAGTTATATTGTTAAACATCAGAGTTATTGTTATCTTTTCCAACATTCAGCTACATCTGGATTTAGACATGACAAAGAAGAAGATTTGGGGTATTAAACAAAATGACAGCCCATTTTAGGTTGAAAGCAGAGAAATCTTAAATGCACTTATTTGAAATAAGCAAATAATAGCTGCTCTATCCATTATGGTACAGTTTTTATAATGAATTCTTTCCTGGGCCGTTATATGTAGCTCCTATCAACTTGAAGTCACATTGAATTAGAATTTAGTCTCAAAGAGCTAAAGCTTTTATAGGAATATTTTACCTGAGGGGACAATGTTCCATAAAATGGCTAGATGCTAAGTAAGGATTGTGTATAACATATGTAAATGTTACATAATTTAGCCCCCAACTATAATACTCTGTGGGTATGTGTATATATATATATATATATGTGTGTGTGTGTGTGTGTGTGTGTGTGTGTGTGTGTGTGTGTGTGCTTACATGTTTAGCAGACCAAGTACCAAGTATCAGTTGAAGGCATTGAGAAACATCTGAAATTATTATTTAAATATTGAAAAACAAGAAATTATTTGCAGGTTATCAAGTGACCAAGTCAGATAACTGGTGAATACAATTTAGTAATAACAGCCAACATTTTTATGTTATCTCATTTGTTCTTCACAGCCCTGGGAAGCCCTACTTTATTATTCTCATTTTATGAGTTAGGAAACAGAGACTGAAAGTGTTTAAGCACTTTCCCCAGCTCACACAGCCAGTGTTTGTCTGAGGCAGAATTTGAACTCAGGTCTTTTCAGGTTCAATCCTCTGTCCACAGAACCTTGCAAGTTTCTGTGCCATCATCTTATTTTTTTATATAAAGGTACCTTTTGAATTATGATATAAAAAGAAGGTAACTTTGAGAAGTTCATAATTTTCAAAATTTTAATTATAACTTGGCTTCAGTATGAATTATTACATAAGGAAATTTCAACTGGAAAAAACTTGTATGTTCATTTTTTATAGAAAAACAAATGCAACCATTTTCTCTAACTATAAAAGTTTTAATCTTGCTTTGTCATGAGTCATAAGGTGACCAAATGGATATTGCATGAACTCTCAGATAAATTAATCTTATTTCTATCTATTATAGTTTGGGCAAGGAAAACACTTTAATCTCTAAAAGTCAACATCTGCCCAGATTGTGTTTCGTTAAAGCTAGATTTATTATTGATTACTTGTGTTTTCTCTTTGCCTTACTATTCTGTTTTTATACTTCAGTAATGAAAATTACTTTTTTACCCCTTTATAGTAGACAAATTTTCTAAGATGAAATGATTATTTCCTCCTTTTTTAGTAAAAGCAAAGTCACCATATTTGTCATAAAACAAACTTAATAACCATAAAAAAAGCAAATACTTAAGCTTGTACTTTTAATCCTAGATCTGTAATTTACTAGCTGTTTTAACTTGGACAAGTCATTTAATTTCTATGAGCCTCAGTTTCCTCCTCTGTAAAATTAGAGTTTTGGACTATAGTTAGCTTGTAAGATCTTATCTAGTACCAAACCTGTGATTCTCTTTTTCATAACGAAACATAGATGCAAACATAATTTTTTGTATTTTATATTAGTCATTATCAGACATATGAAAAGATCTATAAGGGATCAAAATATATTGGGATATTGTTTACAAGATATGTTGGAATTAATGAGTTTAGTTTTTCTCTTATTTCCTGGAATTATAACCCAAAAAACCCAAAACTGTTGTCCTTTAGAGTTGTTATCTTCACTTAATGAGCTGCCATTTCTGAAAACCTTTTTGTTTATCTTAGTGGGAGGAAGGCTTCAGGATCAATCTCATTCCTTGTAGCCGTTTTGGGTTACTTATACAGGACCACTGCTTCTCTAGAACAACTAAATCAGAACAAGATATGGTGTACCTGACCCAGAACCACACAAGCATATAAACATATACCAGGAGCAGGGAATAAAAGCAGCTGTCATAAAGTAGCAGAGCCGTAAGAAGCCAGGTCACGCCAGTCAGTTCCTCTGATATACCTTGTATCTTGTCTCTTGAACTAATACTGAGGTTGTGGATTGTATCTCTGTTCCTGCAACTGTTTTCCTCATTGGTCTCTTCCCATTAGATCTTAATGCCATCAAGAAATCATGCCAAATACGACCTGAGACACTTCCTAGATGTGTGACCCTGGACTAGTCATTTAAACCCCATTGCCTAGCCCTTACTGCTTTTTTGCCTTAGAACCAATACATAGTATTGATTCTAAGATGGAAGGAGGTAATGGTTTTATATATAAATGGCTTTATATATAAATATATAGAGAGAGAAGAGGAGAAGAGTGGGGAGAGAGAGGGAGAAGAAGAAGGAGGAGGAAGAGGAGGAGGAGGAGGAGGAGCAGAGGGGAGAGGGAGAGGGAAGGGGAGAGAGAGAGAGAGAGAGAGAGAGAGAGAGAGAGAGAGAGAGAGAGAGAGAGAGAGAGAGAGAGAGAGCTGCTCAAACCTATTTTGTTTACATTTCATTGGCTTCTGATTTGGAACTTTTCTACAGATATTTGTCTTCCACTGTTTTATGTATTCCCTGTTATTGATCCATAGCTTTTCTTTCCTTCTCATTATATGATCAGCCATTAATCCCTTTTCAGCCTTATATCTCCCTAAAAATGTCTTCTACTCTAGAGTGGCCATATGTCTATGACCATTAAGCATTTTCCCCCTCCCCTTTAAATAATCTATAATTTTGAGTCTTCAGGGGCGGTTTACAACTATCATTAGGTAAAAGGTTCCTGTTAAAAAATAAGCATTAAAGCAAGCACCTTGGACAATTGACTGCAAATACCATGCAGATTCTCAGATCCTATCTAGTCAAAAAGCCTTCTATGCTATTCTGAGCACAGCTCCTTGCCTGCCTGTAGTTCTTTTCCAAAAGACAAACATTGATTGTTAGCTTAACAGGCTGCTCATATAGCTTTAAATCATATAATCTGTATTTTTCACCTACTTTGTCTTTCTAATTTTCACATTTGAGTAGGATTCCCCGAGGAGGCTTGGTCTTATTCTGGGGCCATGAGTACTAGGATATCTGCAGACAGAAACATTTAAAAGATCAGTAAGGGATCGTTTTGTTTAGATTCTGCATCTGACCAAAATATCTACAACAAAGCTAAGAAAAACCAGAGTCGTTTTAAGAAGGGGGGAAAAACGCCAAAGCACAATTGGATATTTATTTCTCACTCAGAAAGTGTGAGGTCTCCTTTGCCTGCTTAGAAGGAAGATATATGTCTACTTACGAAGCAGTTATGTTTTAAAGTTATTTAATCTCTGTAGCAGATTCCAAGGCTTGGGAATTCTATCCATTCTCTCCAATAGGTAGAATGGTCTGTGTAATACAGGACCTCAAGTTTCTGGGCTTGCGAGTACTATAAGCCATATGCATAAACAAGATTCTTGGGGAAGAGAGGAGAGGACAGAAGGTAAACTGTCTCTTCCATTTTATGTCATCTTCCTTAAAGTAATTAAAATGTTTCCTGCTTGCAGAGTTAGCATGCTAAGGGACATATTTGGAACAATATCATTGATGATTTCTAGCATTGGAAAATTACCATGTAAAGTAACCAAGTAGCCAATTTCATTCCTACCAAACCTCTATAATCCTGCTGCAGCTGCAGCCAAAATGACCACCTAATTGTGCATATCACCAAAAGAAATCAAGATGCAGGAGTCTGTGTTATAATGAATTGAAGCCCTTTTAAATTAAAAAGAAATCAATTTCCATAAAATAAAATTATGGAAACGCATTTTGGCCATTCATAAATTCAAAATTGCCTTTTCTCTAACAGAAGATCTTCCTTCAAATACACCCTACCTGCTCCAATGAATCATAGTATATTAGCAACCAACAAGCACATTTCAGTTGCTTCCTTATAGTATTCTGTTTTCACCGCATCTGGCTGCTTCTCAAATGAGTTACTTTAAAAATAGTTCTAATAGGCTATGGAAAACAAGATCAATTTTTTTTCTGGGAGAAAATTGAGAGTTATTTTGAGGCTAAGTGGACATTATCATCATTTGACTTATAATTACTCCTTCAATTTCTATCTCCACAAGTATTGACAGTGTTGCTTTTCTTGGAATTATTGGCTTTAGTTCAACTTACGAAAAATTTATTTTCCTTTTTTGTAAAACTAACTCAAACCAAGTCCATATGGTTTAAAATTTTTGTTTAATCCTTACCTTCCTTCTTAGAATCAACACTGTATATTGGTTGCAAGGCAGAAAAGTAGTAAGGGCTAAGCAATGGGGGGTTAAGTGACTTGCCCAGAGTCACACAGAAAGTGTCTAAGACCAGATTTGAAACTAGCACCTCCCATCTCTAGACATGGTTCTCAATCCACTGAGCCACCCAGCTGCCCCATCCATATGTTGTTTTTTTTTTAACCCTTATCTTTCCTCTTGAAGTCAATACTACGTATTGGCTCCAAGGCAGAAGAGTGGTAACGACTAGGCAATGGGGGTTAAGTGACTTGCCCAGGGTCACACAGCTGGGAAGTGTCTGAGGCCAGATTTGAGCCTAGGACCTCCCATCTCAAGGCCTGGCTCTTAATCCTCTGAGCTACCCAACTGCCCTCCCTCCATATGTTTTTAAAGAAGGTAGGGATGTGGAAATTTGTGAGGGTTGAATGGTAGTTGATATTTTTCAGGGTCTAAAATGATTAACTTATATGTTAAATTTTCATAAGTTTTTTATTTCATTTTTTGTTCATTTACTCATTTTAGTGGGGCATTTAATGACCTCAAAATTTATTAAGCTATTTACTTAGGCAACCAGATAAAAGAATAGTTAGAGCATAGGGCTTGGAGTCAGAAATACTTCATTTTAAATCAGATGCTAGCAGTGTGACCTTGGGCAAGTCATTAAACCTTAGTTTCTTCAGCTGGAAAATGGAGATAATAGTAACACCTCCCTCTAGGGTTGTTTTGAGAATTTAATGAGATGATATTTATAAAGCATTTAGCACAGTATTTGATACATAGAAGACACTTTATAAATGTTCATTTCTTCACACACACCTTTGCTTCCTATTGTCTAATCTTCCATCTTCATTCTGTCCTTCCTCATTTCTTCTGGCTTTCCAATGCAAGCATTTTAGAACACTGTCTTGACTCAGTTGAAGAAATCATACTACATGTAAATCTAATCGATTGAACTAATTAGTATACAGAAATAGGTTGTGACTAATTAAAATATATATATATATATATACTCCTTTCAATAAATAATGATATTAAGGATGAGCAAAGTGCTGGAGTTACAAACCCAAAACCAGAACAACTAAACAATCATTGTCCTTTAAAAGTTTTTATTGTATTGGGAGAATATAACATACACAGGTAAGAATATACTAAATTTCTGGACAGAGAGAGAATTGGCAAAGGGGTGTAGAGAAGGGGGAGATAATAAATAGCTTCATGTGAAAGACACATGAATTGAACTTAGAAGGAAGACATGGTAAGCTGCAAAAATGAGAGAAAGAATGCATTCCAAACATGAGGGCCAGCCTCAGAAAAGAACTGGAGGATGGGGAGGCAGGATCCTATATGGGAACCAAGTAGATCAGTATGACTGGAACACTTAGTGGGTTCAGTTGAAGAAATACATCAACATTGAGAATCAGCATGGTAGTGGAAGGAATAGAAAGCTGAAGGTCAGGAGAACTGGGTTCTACCCTAGAGTCCTAGAACTATAAAACTTACTAGATTTTGTGACTTGGAAAAATCATTTGGCTTCTCTGGGCCTTGATTTGCTTATTTGTGTAATTAAAGAGCTGAAATAGGTAAATCAAGTCAGCTCAAATCAACAAACATTTATTATATCTTTTGATGTTCTAGACATTTTGGTGAACATTGGGAATACAAACATAAGCAGAAAGAAAAGCATTCTCTGGTCCCAAGGAGGTTACATTCTAATGGGGAAAGATAATACTAAGTAAAAAGATACTTTAAAAAAAAGGAGAGGAGGGAAGTACTCGGCATAGAGTTGTGGTAGAGAAAGTGCAGAGAGTTTAGCCTTGGCATACTTCTTAATATGGAGTTAATGTCTAAGGTCCCTTCCAGAAATAAAACCAGCTTTAAGTCTTATAATATAGACTTAAGTCTTATAATATAGAAATGGCAGTTGTATTGTCTTTAACAACTAGTATAATGAAAATAGAAAAAAAATTATTCTTTACCTACAAATAGGAAAATGTGTGTTTTTACATAATGAAAAGAATAAACCTGATTGCATGTTGTTTCAGCCCAACAATCACAAGAAGAAAAATAAATAGAAAGCAGCATTATACAGGAAGCATTTCATTACCTTAATTCTTTAGCTCCTAAGTCAGAGGGCTTATATAAACTGCAGTGATTTCCCTTCATATTTTGTCCCTAAATACTTTAAGAACCATCTAGAACTGCTACTGAGCAGTTTCCAGTTTTCAAGATTGGCAGCCCTGATATTTAATCCAATACTTTTCAGAGCAGTATGGTCCCCAACTTTGAGACAGATAACATAGCTTTCTTCTTCCTCCTCCTGTCTATAAAGTTAACAGATCACAAAAAGATTTCATCGAATAGATCTGTGGTTCGGATACCTCCAAGGAAATCATTCATTGTCAAAGATTTAATATTTTAATAAGTCAGGCTACTTTAATGAGTTTCACAGGACAAACACCTGCTGTATAGACCCTAGGCCAATAGCAGTGTCTTCATTTATGAAGAATAGCACTGTATCATCTTCTCATTCATTGAAGATCTAAGCCTTGTCCACAAATAAAGTGACTTATATCCTTCTTCTCAAGATCACATCTTTATATGTCACTACTAAAACTAAGCAATTTGGTATTCACTAATTTTTTTTGTTGCTGTTTAGTTGGTGATCTCATTTGGGGTTCTCTTGGTAAAGATACTGGAACAGTTTGCCATTTCCTTCTCTGGCTCATTTATCAGATAAAGAACTGTGTCAAACAATTAAATGCCTTTCCCAGGGCCATAGCTAGTAAGTGTCTGAAGCTGAATTTGAACTCATGAGACTGACTTTTCCTGACTCCAAGTCCAGTGCTCTATCCACTGTGTCACCTAGCTGTGTTCACTGAGTAATAAGCAAAGCAATTTAGTTGGGAAACTTTAAGATTTGGAAATTAAGGAAAGCGTCACACCATATACATACATACATACATACATATATATGTATATACACACACATTATGATAAACTTATTTATTACATAAAGATTAGATCTGTTATTTCAGTGTCAGAGGCAATCCCAGAATAAGGAAACTTCTTCCCATTGAGTTTGGCATCTTTTCTATAACATGCAGTCTAGGTTCACAAAGCCAGAATGTGGCAGAGGCAAGATATGAACCCAAGACCAAGTCTCTATCCATATCTCATGCCGCTATTTTATTATTATTTTATCACTTTTACTACCCAAAAAAAAAGCAACACTCCAATAATGCCAACTGGAGCATGAGGAAAATAGAAGTTTTTAAAAATTATTTTCATTCTTCTAACTATTAAAATTCATCATTGATCCCCTGACTTTATTAGCTTCTTCTTAACTATTTTTCATCCATCAAATCTACAGTTAAATGTCTTATTAATCTCTCTATATTATATATGTAATCTCTAATTCACTATAATTTACTATGTAGGTGAAGATTCCCTTGCTGAGATAAAGAGCACATGAGAAAGAAGAGAGAATATGTTGTGGGGGGTCGATAGAAAACAGCCTCCAGCATCTTGATTGGATGATAAATTTGTATTACAAGAATATCAGGAGAGTGCTAAGTGACAGTGATACAAGGAAAATCTGAGGATTGCAATGCAATGCAAGATATTTTTTTTCCAGCTCCCTCACTGGGACTAATGAATCAGATGACATGAGAGAAAATATAGCCAGTGCTGGAAAGGATGGCCAAGAATATAATGTCCTCTAGAAGAAACAAAGCTTCAGTGAGGACCAAGAGATGGAGAAAGCAAGACAAGTAGTTTAAAATGAAAGTTGGTTCATTTTATAACAAGAGTTCCAAAAAGTCACAATAGTACTGATGGGCAGATCTTGAGTGGGATTTTGGTGAAAGAGGTCTGACTGAAGTTGATATAAGTGGAAATTAAGGAGTAGGAAGACATTTGGAGTAGAGGAGTATATAAATGGAGATTTTGAACCTTGGACTTCATTCCCCATAAATCCCTTAGTTTTCCCAAAATTCCCTTTAATCTCTCTTGCACCTCCATGTTTGCGTGGTCACCTTATTGTTTTATATTTGGCTGTAACTCCTCCCTCTTTCTCTTTTGTTCTGGTGAGTGGGCTGGATACCTAGGTCTCTCACTTTAGTTATTATTAATAATATTATTGGATATTAATTTTAAAATCTGCATTTATGGCAACCACAAAGGGACTTATGGGGGATGAAGTCCAAGGTTCAAAATCTCCATTTATACAGGAGCTACCAATAAAGACAAATCCCCTGATTAAGGTAGGTAATTAAAAGGTCCAAGGTAGGTGGTCTCCTAGTTGTGTCAGGAAACAGGTTTCCAGACTTGTCTTAAAACAGCCACAGATGCAAAACACTTCAGCAACAGGTGTCAGTAATTATTTCCACACAAAGGAAATTCAAGCAATTTATATAATGGCAGCACTAGAAGTTCAGTAGTGCTAGTGATTGCTTACTGACCAAAGAGATTCTAAATAGACCCTACTATTTGGTAAGTTGATAAGGGAACATCATTACAATGCTGAAGCTTTTTAGGAGGTTTCTGCTAAGGAATTTTCCTTCTTCAAATACAGGAAGCCATAGCAGAAGAAATGATGAATATCTAAGTCATCTAAATCTTTGATGAAACAAGAGTTACTGAAATGAGAAATGGAACTGGGCCATGGTCTGGTAGATAATGGAAAGTGAGTTATTCCAGGTGCCTAGTTAAGGACTCAAGGCTCCCCTCAAGTATCTGGTCTAAACAAAGCTTGTCCCAATTCCCCTAGTTGCTAGTACTTTCTATCAAAAGAAAAACTTTTGTACAGTTAATATTTGATTTTATATGTTCTTTTCTCCCTATCAAACTAAGTGCCCTGAGAGCAGGAACCGGTTTAATTTTGTTCTTGCATTTCCAATGTCCAACAAAGGTCCTTGCCTTGTTTGTGTAATAAATGAATGAATCTTGGACTGCTGCTGCACTATGACTGAATCTATAGTCTTAATGATGAACAGAGTGGGACAGACAATTGAAGGGAAGAGGAAAATGAAGGTGAAAAATTAAACCTAGAAGTAGTTGCCATCCATATAAGGGTAAAAATTAAATCTGTTAATAACACCATATTTTGTGATATGTAATAAAAAAGAATAGGGAAATAAAGATGGACCCCTAAGATTCAATTGTCAGTGAAAGGCAATTTGTTATGAAACCAGTTCATGGCACTGGTAAAATTGGAAGCTCCATTCTTCCATATTTAATCTGTTGCCAAGTCCTATTGATTTTACCTTCATAAACCTCTCAAACATGCCACCTCTCTCCTCTGATATGGCCATCACCCTAGATCCTGCCTTCATTACTTTACTCCTAGACTATTAGAATATCCTACTGATAGGTCTCCCTGACTCGAATCTGTCCCCACTGTGGTCCATTCTTCACTCAACTGTCAGGTTGATTTTCCTAAAGAATAAGTTAAATGATATCACTCTATTATTCAGGCAACACCAGTGGCTCCCTATCACCTCCAAGACCAAGCATAAAACCCCTGTTTGGCTTTGAAAACCCTTCATAGCTTGCCATCATCCTACCTTTCTATTTTCTGAGGTACAGTAACTGGCTTCTTTACTGCTATTCCTCATACTCAACACTCCATCTCTTTGTTTTGTATTTTCACTGACTATTCTACTGCCTGGAAACTTCTCCTTCTTCATATCCTCATCCTGGTTTCCCTATCTTCCTTCAAGTCTAGATAAAATCTCACTTTCTATTAGAAAAGTCAGGTCTTTCCTAATCACCTTTATTTTATTTCTTTTTATTTGTTTGTTTGTTTGTTTAAACACTTATTTATTTGTTTTTTTGTTTGTTTGTTATTTGTTTATGTAAGTGTGTGTATGTATATAGTCTCCTGCAAGATAATGTAGGCTCTTTATGGAAAAGACTATTTCATTTATGTCTTTGTATTGTCAGCAATTAACAGAGAGCCTGGCTTATTAAGTAGATGTTCTATACATGCTTAATGAATAATTAATTTATCAATCTAGGTAAAATCATAAAGGCATGTTACCAGCATAGCCTCAGGACTACGAATTTCTTGGCTATTACAACTCTTAAAGATTATATATTATTTACTTCAGAGGTCATATTCTGCATATGTTTCAGTATTAACTACATTGACAAATCAGTAATCTCTGACATATTCAAATGCACATAGTCAGTGACCTCTGTATTCACAAATTAGTTAAAATAACTGATAAAAAAAAAGACATGCCTCTATAGAGATTATAGTTGACATTGAGTAGATATCTTGGTGATTTATACACAATTTTTTTAAAGTGTTGTGTTTTTTTCATTGAGAAAGGATCAGAATTCAAATCCCATTTCTGACACTTATTATCTATATGACTTTGGCCAGGTAACTTAACCAATCTTGATCTCAATCCTCATCTGTATATTGAGGGGAGTTGAATGAGTTGACCTTACAGGCTCCTTCCAGTACTCAATTTCAGATCCTGTTGTCCTATGAAAGTGGATGATTCTCATTTAAAGGTTGAACTTCAACCTCAATGTTTAAGAGACTTAAATTTTTATTTAAAAAAGGGATTCTCCAGGAAGAACCTCACACTTTCTCTTATATTTCTCATCTAATTGCAAAATAACTATCATTTTAGGTTTTTTTTCTCATATTTCACTTATTTAAATGTGATATGGCTCATTGCTATGGAATTCTGGTAAGAACCAAAACATCTGCTAAAATAAAATCTTGGGCTAAAATGTCTTTTATAGCTTTAATTATATATTTAATTGTCAACGTGTACTCTTCAGTTAGGCAATTCATTAATGATATATAATTATGTAATAATTTTTTTCTAAAGTACCTACTTTTTCTTATAGACAAATTCCTATAGAGGAAGCTGGGTCAAATATAGAAGAGGCAAAGCAAGGATTACCAAAGAAATGAAAGATGTGTGGGCCATGTAATTAGTAATTGATTGCTTATCTATTAGGTAGAACTTCCTTAGGTGGGATAGTCAAGAAAATATTCCCTTCAAACCTGGCCTCAAACACATTATAGCTGTATGATCCTGGGCAAGTTGCTTAACCCCAGTTATCTACCTCTTACCACTCTTCTGCTTTAGAATTGAGACTTGGTATTGATTTAAAGACAAAATGTATAGGTTTGAAAAAAAAAAAAAAGAAAACATTCTTCTAGAACTTGTAGCTAGAATCCTCCATAACACCACTCAGTGGACAAGCATCTCTTGCTTCCTGAAGGCTTATTACTTATATAGGTCATTTGGCAATAACTTCTTTATTGTTGTGCCATTTTTTGGTATTATTGTTATTTATGATATATTTATAATGAGGTTCCCAATTTGATTGTAAACTTCTTGAAAGAATTTCTGTGGATTGTAGGATCATATATTTAGAGGCTGAAAGAACCTTGGAGGTCACCTGGTTCATCCCAATCATTATACAGATGAGATAGTTGAGAAACATCAACACTAATATATTTTTCTGTGCTTATGACAGCGCTGAAACCTAGTCTATCCACTACCATTTTGTATGAGCATAGGACCTAGTACCCTGTCTTCCATGTATTAGATGCTCAATAAATATTTGTTGCCTAATTAGTACAAAAACAATACTATTTATCATCATTGGGCAGGGCCATTATCGAATAAGGGAATCTATTGGAAATTTCCAAAAAGGACAAAATATTTTGCTACATGATCATATAAGGAAGCTTTTTTCACTCATTTAAAACTTCAGCTGCCTTTATGGCCTACCTGATGAATTATTTATCTCTGTATCTCAAGGAAGGAATACAAACACTGCTCCTCATCCCATTGCAAAATGCTAGATTAATTTATACAAAACAGCAGTCGTTCATACGAACAGGATATGGGTGTGTATGTGCTGATTCATAATCCATTCTATAAGAAGAATGTGAACTCCTAGAGAACAGAGACTACTACTTCATTATTTGTCTTTGTATCCCTAGCAATTAGCCTAGTGCCTGGTACATAGAGGATGTTTAATAAATACTAGTTTACCTGTGGCCACCCACTTAAGGCTAGTACTGGTTTATACCAAAAAATCCTGAAGTATATATAGACATACATATTTTCAAATACACCGTAGTACTTAGAGTAAGCAGTCAATCAAACATTTATCAAGTGCCTATGTGGCAAGTGCTAGAGATACAAAGATAAAAATAAAACCATCCTCAATCAAAAAGGTGCTCATATTCTATTAGCAGAGGCATTCCGTTTTTGCTGTATTTAATCATTTCAATCACTTCTAACTCTTTGTAACCCCCTTTGGGGTTTTAATTTTATTTTCCTTGCTAACAATAAATACAAATCAGGTTTTGTCTTAATTTTGGTCATCAGCTTTTGAGAATTTTTTCTTCTGCAGCTCAGAAACTGTATCCATTTTCTTTCAGTGATCTATCTTTATTATTGTTTTAATAGAGTGGGTTTTGTACTCATCTCCATTACCCATAAACTCCATACCTGTTTGTTTGTTTTTATTTTTAGCATCATTATTAAGGTGATGGTGATGACTGATAATTCCATTGTGTTTCATTAGACCAGGGGTTCCCAAACTTTTTTGGCCTACCACCCCCTTTCCAGAAAAAATATTATTTAGCTCCCCTGGAAATTAATTTTTAAAAATTTTAATAGCAATTAATAGGAAAGATAAATGCGCCTGTGGCCATCACCACCTCCCTGGATTGCTGCAGCACCCACCAGGGGGCGGTGGTGCCCACTTTGGGAATCACTGCATTAGACTATCCCAGCAACTTAGCCAAACATAGTGTGTGTTCAAATATCTTCAACGCTAATTTGTGTAGAAGGGATCCTGGACCAGTGCATCTTTCCTGTCTGCTATTATTGATGACTAGAGGTTACTCTGCTGAAAGCAAGTATGAAATATTCCTAAATATGGTAGCAAGAACAAGAGTTGACTCTTGACAGTATCATGTAGTTGCCTCATCAAGCCATGATCCAGGTTTCTTGATAGTGTAGTGAATAGAGGGTTGGACCTGAAGCCAATAAGACCTGTGTTCAAATCCTGTCTCTGACACTAATTGCATGACCCTGGGCAAGTCACTTAATTTCTGTCTTAGTTTTCTTACTTGCGAAATGGAGATAATAATGGTATCTACCTCCCAGGGTTGTTGTGAGGATCAGATTAGGTAATACTGATCAAATGCTTAGCACCGCGTCTGCCACATAATAAGTGCTGCAAAAATTTTTGCCCTTATTTCTACGATGTGGGCTGTGTTGCACTCTTTACGGCATGCGAAATGGCACATGAACAATTCATCTTCATCATTTGGGAGCTCTAATTCATTAATTTCTTTAACATTCTGAGTTTACCCAAACATTTTATTTCACTGAAATCTATGGAGCAAAGTTAATTATATATCATTTGAATGGATATTTTTAGGTCCCTACTTTGTAAAAGGTACTATACTAGAAGGAGTATAAAGGAACACAGGAAAAATCCAAACTGTTCCTGCTGTCAAGAATCTAACATTCCGCTGGGAGGATACAATATAGAAGTAAATGCACCGTAATTTGAAAAGGGGAAGAATAGTAACAATTGCAGGCATCAAGGAAGAGATCACTAAGGCACTAGCACCTGAGCTGAGTCTTGAAGAGAGATAAGGATTTTGAGACAAAGATGAAAGCAAATACTTTCTAGGCATGTAGGAAAGCTTATATAAATGCCCAAAAATGAGAAAGAAAGCTTTTGGAGGAAAACAGTGTCAAAAATTAGGTAAATAGTAAATTTAAAATGAGGTAAATATAAAAGATAAATAGAAATAAAACTCTGGAGGGCAAGGTAATATGTAGACAGAGGAGTAAAGGTAATATAATAGTAAGTTATGGAAATTTTGTTTTTTTTTTTAAAACCCTTAACTTCCATTTTAGAATCAATATTGTTTATTGGTTCCAAGGCAGAAGAGTGGTTACCGTTAGGCAAAGGGGGTTAAGTGACTTGCCAGGAGTCATATAGCTGGGAAGTGTCTGAGGCCATATTTGAACCTAGGACTTCCCATCTCTAGGCGTGGCTCTTTATCCACTAAGTCTCCTACCCACCCTTTATTGAATATTTTTGAAGACATGCCCTTTAGCAAGATTTTTGTTGTTATTATCATGTAAAGAATCCATTGGAAAAGAAAGCTTATAATAGAGAAATCATCAATTAGGAACCTCGTATAATAAACAGTTCAAGGGAGATGTGATGATGGTCTGAACTAGCTGTGGCTTGGTGAGTGGTAAAAAGTAGAGAGTTTGAGAGCTAGAATGATGATGTAGGTAAAACTTGGAAGGCATGGTGATACTTGGAAATAGGAAACAAATTATACAGAAAATCTCAAATTGAGGGCTCAAACTCAAGGAAGAACTTTATTTGGAGAGAAATTTTGTCACCATGTTCACCTTTGTGAACCTTTGTGAAAATTTCCTTGATAAATATTTCTTGTCTTCCTTTGTGTGTCCTCAATCCCTACCCCTACACCAGTCTCTAATAATGTTATGTATAATTTAATTTGTATTTCATTAAAACAAAGTTCCTATTTTAAAAAATCTCTTCTACAAGATCACATAATAAGACAATGATAATAGCAGTTTTAGAAATTCCATTATCCTTAGTTTTATACAGCCTTTGACCTTAGTCAAAGATATTTTGCCCACTAATTCTCTAAAAACCATCAGGTCCAAGGTGATTTGTTGCAATGCGGTGGGATTTCAAATCATTCTGTTGAGCATTTTTCCAATATCTTTTCCACTGTCTCTACCTTCACCAATAACAGATGGTTATCTTAGTGCCGGCATTTTCCATCCTGTGATGGGAAAATAAAATTCAGAGAAACTTGGTTTCCCTGCTCCTTCCTCATTTGCACTCTAAAGTTCAGCTAGAAATGTCTATGAACAAAATAGACTGGACTACATTTGAAAATAGATCCTCAAAAAAAACTGATGAATTGTGATGTTTCCTACTTTTGAAATAGAAAAAATAAAGAAGAAATTTAACTGTGGAGAACACCATCAATATGTCAATTGTATGAAAAATTCCAAATGATGCAAAGCTGAAATAGACAGATGTGTACGTACGTTTTGTGTTGTGGATGAGAACTGTGGCCTGGGGATGGGTAGAGTCATATATGCATGCATGTTATGTACATCTGTATATTGTACACATGTGTGTATGTGTACATAGTGTATACATGTGTTCCTGTAATATATATGCATATGTACACACTCTAATACAAATATATGTGTTGTGTGAGTGTGTATGTGTGTGTGCACGCAGCTATGTGGCACAAGGGATACAGTGCCAAATTTGGAGTCAGGGATACCTGAATTCAAATCTGGCCTTAAATAGGTCCCAATTGGGTGACCCTGGCAAGTCACTTAACCCTGTTTGCTTGCTTTATCTGTAAAATGAGCTAAAGAAGGAAATTTCAAGCCATTCCAATATCTTCGCCAAGAATACCCCAAATGGGGTCACCAAGGGTTAGACATGACTAAAATACCTGAACAGCAATTTATGCATATATATGTTTCTATTAGTATGACACGCTACACATAGACATATTTTGTTGTCTTAGCATGATAGACTATATTTACATACATACATGTGCATGTATGTATTTTATTAGTTCTGATAGAATCTGAGATTTGATACAAATATATACATGTATGTATGTGTATATGTATATATGTGTGTGTGTATATATACACACATATGTGTATAAGATACTGGGCTATGGGGACAGAAAGATTTGAATTCAAATACCGCTTCAGTGGATCAGTGGAATCGATTAGGCACTAAATACATGGTAGTATATGGCTGACAAACCCAAAGATCTAAGCTTTTGAAAGAAGATGTTACTATTCAACAAAAACTGCTGGGAAAACTGGAAAACAGTATGGCAAGAAACCGGACCTAGGCCAAAACTTTACACTATATGCCAAGGCAAAGTCAAAATGGATATGAGGTAGAAATAAAGATTGATACCATAAATAAATTAGGGAAGCAAGGAATAGTTTATCCATCGGATGGATAAGGGACGAATTTATGTCCAATAAAGATATACAGAATATGATGAGATATAAAATAGATAACTTTGACTCCATTATATTTTAAAGTTTTTGCATAAACAAAATCAACTGAGCCAAGATTAAAAGGGAAAAGACAAACTGGAAAAAGAATGTTATAGCAAGTGTCTCTGAAAAAGGTCTAATTTCTCAAATACTTAAGAACTGAGTCAAATTTAGGAGAATACAAAGCATTTCCCAATTGACAAACACAGGCAATTCTCATATGAAGAAATTAAACATCTCTTTTATCATATAGAACAGTGATTCCCAAAGTGGGCGCCACCACCCCCTGGTGGGTGCTGCAGCGATCCAGGGGGTTAGTGAATAACTGTAAGGGGGTGGTGATAGTATGTGACAGTGGACGCTAAGTAATATTTTTTCTGGAAAGCGGGTGGTAGGCCAAAAAAGTTTGGGAACCACTAATATAGAAAAATGTTCCAAATCACTATTAATCAGAGAAATGCAAATTAAAATAACTCTGAGGTACAACCTCATATCTATCTGACAATCTAACATGACAAAAAGGAAAAAAATAAATGCTGGAAGAGATTGGGGACCCTAACACACTTTTGGTGGAGCTATGAAGTGATACAACCATTCTGGAGAACAATTTGGAATCATGCCCAAAGAGCCATCAAACCGTGCATATACTCTTAGACCCAGCAATACCACTACTAGATCTATATCCTAAAGAAATCGTAGGGAGGGCCAGAAGACCTATTTGTACAAAGATATTTATAGCAGCTCCTTTTGTGGTGAACTAGAAAGGGAAGGGATGTCCATCCATCAGGGAATGGATAAACAAGTTGTGTGGTATATGATTGTAGTGGAATTCTATTGTGCCATAAGAAGTGAAGAACAAGATAATCACAAAAAACCTGGATTTATATGAAGTGATGGAAAGTGAAGTAAAAAGAACCAAGAGAATGTTGTACATAGTAACAACAATAATTTACATGATCACCCAACAATGATTTAACTCTCATCAGCCATGCAAAGATCCAGGACGACTCTTAGGGAGTCACAACAAAAAAGGCTATCTACTGCCACAGAAGGAACTGACAGAGTATGAATGCTGATTAAAGCATGCTATTCTTCCCTTTATTTCCTGCATGAATTTTTCTCTAATGTAAGCTATATGTATTCTTTCACAATATTATGAGCATGGAAATATATATTGCATGATAACACATGTACAGCCTACATCATATTACCTTCTGTCTTGGGGAGTGGGACAAGGGAAGGAGGAAGAGAACATGGATCCCAAAATGTTAGAAAATGATTATTAAAATTGTACCAATATGTAATCTGAGAAAAAAATAGAAATTCTACCTACTTCTAAAAAAAGAAAAGAATAGCATCTACTTCACAGGGCCATTCTGAAGTTCCAATGAGATAATATATAGGAAACATTTTGCAAATTTCAAAGTTCTATTATCATTTTAAAGTCAGATTTGACTTATCATCCTTATTATGAAAGAAATGATCTGAGTTTTTCAAAAGCTAAAAAAAAATCCAGACTCAAATATTTACTAGCTGTATATCCCTGGGCAACTCATTTAGCCTCTTTTGCCTCAGTTTTTTTTAATCTGTAAAATGGGTATAATAATAGAGCCAACTTCCCAGGATTATTGTAAAGATAATGAGATAATATTGAAAGGAACTTAGCATAGTGCCTGATCACATAGTATCTGCTATATAAATGTTATTATTTATTATAACTCACTGGACGTAGAATTAGGAAGACCTCAATTCTCATCCAGCCTTAGCTGCTGGCTGTGCGGCCCAAGGCAAATTACTTAACCTCAAACTATCCCAGTTTCTCCAACTGTAAAATTGAGATAATAATAGCACCTATCTCCCAGGATTGTTGTGAAGTTCAAATGAGATATTTGTAAAGCACTTAGTGCTGTGCCTGGCATATAGTAGACACTTAATAAACCCTTCCTTCCTTCCTTCCTTACACAGGAATGACCATATAAGTGTCACATTTAATTCCTTTTAATTGCTTAAAAGATATTTGTACATATTGTTATAACTTTAGGTGAGGTGGCATAAAGCTAGAGGATGATGAGGTCAAACCTTATAGAACTGTTCTTCACTATTGACCTACACTGTATTATTATTACCAGCATCCCGAGTTCCACAGCTAAGCATATTTATTTTATATTAAGGATTGTGGATGTAGATTAAAATAATTGCAAAAGCAAGGTACAAATGTACCTGCAAGTTGCAAATTAAAGAATGACTTTTCTTTAATTCTTTATAAAACGTAGAAATCAACTGAAATAAAGTAGCACTGGAGACATTCACTAGCAATTCTGGCTTCTGGTGTAAATGCCACAAAATGTGTCTAAAGCAAGCTGCAGAGGCACTAGGAATTCTAATTTTTAAGAAAAAAATTATTGTGAGGGAAGGGTCCTCAGACCCTGACTTCCTTCAAGTCCTACATGAAATCCCATTTCTAAGAGAAGCCTTTCCTGATGTCCCTCAGTGCTTGTGCCTTTTCTCTGTTGATCAACTACAATTTGTCCTGTATTTATCATTTGTGCATAATTACTTTCATGTTGTCTCCTCCCTTAGAATATGAGTTTCTTAAGAGAATGAATTTCTTTTGCCCTTTCTCTTTATCTATAGTACTTAGCACTGCCTGGCACATAAAGGGCTTAGTACATGTTTATTGATTGACTGAAGAATAAAGAGACCAAAACATCCAAAGGGAGGCTACTACTGGATTATTTAGGATCAGAAAAGGAAGGAACTCACTTAGGGCTTTTGTTGCTGACAAGAATAAGCTCATGATATGAAACATTTTTACCAATTAATTTTAGTAAGTAGATGCTAAACTCTGTTGCTGTCAGAATTAAAATCTGGCCTCAGATACTTACTAGCTTCTGATTCTGGCCAAGTCCTTTAACCTCTGCCTCTTCTTATCTATAAAAATGGTGTTAATAATAGCATCCACCTCCCACCATTGTTATGAAGATAAAATGAGATAAAATGTTTGTAAACCTAAAGGCATGATATAAAAACTTACTTTTATTTTTGTTCTTTCTAAGTGCTAAAAGACTATGCATATAAATATAATTAATAAATATTTGGTTAATAAAGCTATTAGATCAAGAAAGAAAGTGAAGGATTCTTTTGGGAAATGCTCAGTTATTCTCTAAAGAAAAAACTTGAGGCCTCCTATCAGCAGAGTTGTAGCTGAGCCCAGCTGTCAGAAGCATGCATAGAAAAATGGATGATTTCTCAGTTAATCAGAACCAAGACCTTATAGGGTTTTCTAGATTAAAGTCAGCACCTTGAATTACTCTGAGAAATGAGCAGGTAGAGCCAGCCCAAAGTCAGAAGCACAGAGACTCTGAATGGCAGGCATTTTAACTGTATCTGCCACTGTGCTCTGTAGCAAATGATGCTTTCAGGTGGTCTTCAAGGGTATTTCCAAGTAAAATGCATTGCGGTAATCCAATCAGCTTGCCTGTCCCCTAGCGCTACTCCTGCCCTGCTAAACATTATTCCTTTGTACTCACATCACTGACAGAGCAAATGGGTGAAATGAAGCATTGGATAAATAATTCTTCAAATGCTGCTTCTGCCGCTAGCAGAAGTAATATACAATTTGGTTTCTATGCACGTTTAATAAAAAGTCATCAGATTCTTCAACAATCTACTTGCAAGGGTTTCTAAAAGTGTAGTACCATCAGCGGGGTTGTCACTGGCTTGCAATTCTAAACAAGGTGAGGCTGAGTCAGGTGACTTTGATGATGAGCTTAGAGGAGAGATGTCTAAATGGACCACCTGTAAAGGCCTTTTTCCATCAACAAATGGAAAATATTTGACAAATATCAAAAATAACTAGATGCTTTCAAATTTATTTTCAACTTAAAATGATTTAGTATCTCAAAGAATCTCCAAGTCAGCCTATTCACTAGAAGACCTTGGGAAAGTGAGTTCAGAAATGGTTTCTTGAATGATATGCAAACGAACACCTAAAATCCATTACTAAAATTCTTCTAGAAGAGTTTCATTTCTCTGATTTTTAAAAAAATAATTTTCTAGAGTTAGCAAAAGCTCTGGGGGATTTTCAATGCTTTGGAAACCTTATATTTTACTTTTTGAGAGATTTAATAAGCTGAATGAAACAGCATTTATTAGGCACTTCCTAAATGCCAGACTCTGTGCTTAAGCATTAGAGACACAAAGGTTAATAAAAAGATAGCCCTCCCCCCAAAATAATAAAGAGATAACCAATGATCTCCAGCATAATAGGAGAGGACAACACCTATAGGGAAGAAAGGACAAGATATAGCCCTGATGGATGATTAGATGGTATGTGAATCTTGATTCTTTGATGTTTAGGACCACATCATTCATCCTCATTGTTATAATCATTAATTAATCTAATCAAAACTAATGTTTATATAGTCCCTCCTAGGTGCTAGGCACTGTGCCAAGCACTTACAATTATTATCCCATTGATCCTCACAACAACCTGGGAGTTAGGTTCTATTATCATCTTGATTTTACAAAATAGAAAACTGAGGCAAAAGGAGGCTAAATGACCCGGCTAAGTATTAGGGATCTGAGTCTGGATTTGAACAAGCTTGGCACTTTCTCCACTGTGACACTTAGCTACCCTAGATGAATGAATGAATAAATGAATGAAGCATTCATCAAGTGCTTCCTATGTACTAAGCACTATACCAACTAACCAGAATACAAAGAAAAGTCAGATGGTTCCTGCTATCAAGAGCTCCCATTCTCATGGGGAAGATAACTCATATGGAAGTTTTCAGCTGCAAATCAGATACAAAGGTCCCATGGCTCTTAGGGCACTGAGAAAAAGCAGATGGTAATGCCTCTTCTTTAATGTAATTAATACTGATAAATTTAGATGTTTCTAATGTTGAACCATTTGACATTGGGCTAGTTGCATTATTATCCCAACGGCTTTGGGGTTCAGGGTCCTAGGCGCTCTCCATCACAGCCTGAGGAGAGATAGTGGTCTAGGTGATTAAGATTTGACATGCCTCACACATGTTAGCTCCTGTCTCTGCCTCAGGCTTCCTTGTGGGCTCTCTTGCTTCTTGAGCTTGCCTTTTTTAAGATAGATAAAGTGAGGTAAGTTAGTCAGTTTATACACACTCACATTAACACTCAATTAGAATGGGTCCTTGGACAGAAGCTATAAAGCTTAGTAAGTGGATTAACTTTAAAGCATGGACTTAGGAAACTTTGGTTAAGGAGGTCCAGGTCTCAGGTTCAGGATGGATGGTATGACTGCTGAAGTATATGTGTTTGCATACATATACACACACATATATAAGATATACCATATATATAATATGTACGTATAGATGTAATATAATGTACACTATATTTATAACGTACACCAATTTGTTGTTGTTCAGTCAGTCCCGTCCCACTCTTCCTGACCCACTTTGGGATTTTCTTGTCAAAGATACTGGAATATTTTGGCATTTCCTTCTTCAGATTATTTTACAGTTGAAAAAACTTAGTTAAACAGGGTTAAGTGACTTGTTCAGATTCACATATCTAATAAATATCTGAAGCCAGATTTGAACTCATGAAGATGAGTCTCCCTAACTCCAGGCCTGGTACCCTATCCACTGTGCTACCTTAACTGCCAGATCTGTATACAAATATTTGTATTCATAAAAACATGTGACATATGATTTTTGAGAACCAAAACCTTTTCTTTCCTGTAGTATGTATTAAACAGATCAAAGCTATATAAATTGGTGAGCTTGGAAGAGCAGAATGTTGCTGTTGTTAAATGAATGTTTATATATTTTGATACTCCTTAAAAGGATCGTTTTTTTCCCCCTGTATATAGATGGGAAATGGCATTATTAAGTAATCATCTAGATTACTGGCATTTTATTTTGGGAAAATCAAAGACAGCATATCTTTGGTCACAAATTCATATAAGTTTAATTCTCTTAGTCCCATAAAGATATTTAGGTACTGAACAATATGGAAAAAAGAACTAAAAGAAAAAAACTATCTGACTGATCTTTTTTTTTTTAACTTTATTCAAAGAAATGGAGCCAAAATCACCTGAGTTCCCTAGCTGAAACTGACTAAAGCCCCCTCTCCCACTCTGAATCTTCTCAGATTCAAAAGCCCCTCCCCTGCAATCCCATGTCAGGAAATAGGGGCATGGTCCCACCCCTAGCATGGGATTGGTCCACTCAAGACAAATCCCTCACCAGGAAGTAGAAGGGAGGGAACCCTGGGGCATTCTGGGAAATGCAGTTTTCCCAGCCACAACACTTCACAACCCACAACAATCACTTCAAAAGATGATTCATTTTTTTAAAACCTTACCTTCCATCTTGGAATCACTACTGTGTGTTGATTGCAAGGCAGAAGAGTGGTGAGAGCTAGGCAATGGGTGTTAAGTGACTTTCTCAGGGCCACACAGCTAGGAAGTGTCTGAGGCCAGATTTTAATTTAGGACCTCCCATTTCTAGGTCTGACTCTCAATCTAATGAGTCACCCTAGATGATTCATCAATAAATGTTTCAGTCTTTTTAAAAGAAAGATGTCTTGAACTAGCTAAACTCAAAGAAGCATATGTTGTCTCTTTCCCCACCCCCTCCTGCCTTCTCATATTGCTGCCTCTGTCTTTGGGTTTCTTCCTCTTTCCATGCCTTTCTCTCCATTTTACCATGCCATCCATGATGGGAGTCTTGCAGTTTACCTTGTTCTCTGGGTCTCTGCCTGATCAGCGTCTCCACACCGTTAGGCATAACATAGTACCTTTCCCTGACACATCTCTGCCTCTCCTGCTAAACTCTTTCGAGTGTCTCAACCCCCCCAGAACTTCTATTTTATTGTGTCTGCCTCTCATCACTGCCACTTTATTTCCCAGAACCAATCAGAAGCACAGATGTTTGAAATTAAAGGATTTAGAACCACATTAAGATCCAAAGATCTAGATGGAAGCTTAAGATCATCTAGTCTATGCCCTTTATTTTGCAGGTCTGGAGACAGGCCCAGAGATATTAAGTAATTTGGGCAAGACTACTTTGCTAATAAGAGACAGAACTGGGCCCCAAACCCAGGACTTCTGGCTCCTAAACCTTTTCTTAAGGATCCATTTCATTTCTTTGTCCCATCTGTATTTACATGTCTGTCTCTTGTGCCTGTTTGGATATTCACTTTATTCTTGAAAACCATCCTTGCAACATACAATTAGGATGCTACTAAGCAGTTTGCTAAGCCATGTTATACAGATACCTAATGTGAATATCTTATAATACATAAACATGTTGATTGAGAAGACTTTAACAAAAAAAAGTCTCCTACTTGGATGTTAATAGGATTTAGGTATAATCAGCCTCTTGTCCAAGGATGCATTTAACCCCTTCTAAAGAAATACATATGGTAAAGTAATTGGGGAAGCGGGGGAGGGGGAAGGAGAGAACAAGAAGAGATTTTTGACGACAATCCAAAGTTTTTTGCCTCATAATGCCATTTTGTTAGTCTTTATCATCCTGGATCTCTGTGCAGGTTTTGACACGTTTGATCATCCCCTCTCCCTTCCTTCTAAATACTTTCTCCTTCCTTGCATTCCATAATACTGCTGGGCCCTCATTTTTCCCTTTCCTGTCTGACCTACCCTTTTTAGTCTCCATGCTAGTTGATCATCTTTCTTTCACAGCCTAAGTATGAATAAGTATACATGCATTCTTTTCTTCAAAAACCATTAATAGTCATCTACTATGTACAAGTCACTATCCTAGACTCTGAAAATGTCAAGTCAAAACCAAAGCAGTCCCTGTCATCAAAGAGCTCAATTTATTCAAGAAAATACTGTGTAGATAGTATTATTTTCCTACAAAACTCTGTCCTGGAGTCTCTTGTCTTTCAGTATTCTTTATCTTCATGATCTCATCAGCTTTCCTAGTTTAAATTGTTGTCTCTATCTAGTGCTAGTACAAAAGTTATCTGTTTAAAGATATATTTATAAAAGGAAGGGTGAGTTATGTGGTTTGTGGCTTTTATTTGTTAAAACAAGTTCATGAGATTTCAAGAGCCTTAAAGAAAATAGTTATTAAGTTCTATAGTTAAATTGCTCTATCCATCCCTGCCAAATCTACATATCTATCCATAATATCTCCTAAACTCTATCCCTTAATCACCAACTTCCTGCTTGACTTTTCTTCCTAGTTGTGCCATTAAAGGACTCAAATTCAAATGTATCAAAAATAGAACAGATTATTTTTAAACTCCTCATTTCTTTCAAGGGCATTGTATTCTTCCTGATAATTCAGGTTCATAACCTTAGAGTAATCCTTGTTTCTTTGATCGCCTCCCTCTCCTATTCAAACAGTATCTTACCTAGCCAATTGTAAGAGCCTCCAATTTAGTTTCCCTCTTTTCTGTCTCTTCCTTCTCAAATGCAACCTTCATCCAGCTGCCAAAAATACCCCTTAAGACATAGATCTGAGCACATCACTCTCCTCTTCCAAGTGTTTTTATCTCTATTGACTCTAAGATAAAATGCAAGGACTTGACTCTGGCATTTTCCCTGCTCATTTCAAGTTGCTTTCAACCAACCAATCCACTTTTTTCTTACATGAATATCCATCACACACTCAATATCCTAGTCAGAGCAGACGCTTGGGTGTTTTCTGAATTCACCATTCTATCTCCTGCCTCTATTTATTAGTAGAATCTTGGAAATGTCATATTCCCTCCTCATCTTTGTCTTTCTCTATCCTTATTTTCCTTCAAGGGTCAATTCAGATATAAAGCTCCTCAAAGAAGATTTCCTTGATCTTCCCTTCTTCCCTCCAGCTGTTAATGCTCTTTCCCTCCTCAAATTACCTTTGGTTTACTTATGTGTGTACATGCTGTATCCTTTAGAACAGTGGTTCCCAAACTTTTTTGGCCTACTGTCCCCTTTTCAGAAAAAATATTACTTAGCCCCCTGGAAATTAATTTTTTTTTATTTTAATAGCAATTAATAGGAAAGATAAATGCACCTGTGGCCATCACCACCTCCCTGGATCGCTGCAGCACCCACCAGGGGGAGGTGGCACCCACTTTGGGAATCACTGCTCTAGAAGAAGACAGAATCCTCCAAGTCAGGGGCTATGTCTTTGTACCTCCAGTGCCTACTATAGTGGCTTACGCAACACAGGCTCTTAATACATGTTTATGGAACTGAATTTCTGATTTCCAATTATATCAATCTATGAAAAAGGAAGGAAACTGATGTCCCAGCTTTTTTAGAACAATACTTATTTTAAATATTCCATCCCATCTTCTCCTTTAAAAAATACTCCCAAAATTAATTTCCTATTAGATTGTACATCCTTACTTTTGGTTCAGAGAGTATGATCAACATATCGTTAAGTGTGAATTATTTCAGCAGCTTGAATAAATTTTACATTTAAATTTTTTCTTTTCCAAAAGCACACATTTAGGGAAAAATTTATAGAATTTGACATATTTTTCACTTGCTAATATAAAAGTTATCCATTTAAAGATGTGTGTATATAAGGAAGGGTAAGTTGTGTGACTTGTGGTTTTTCTTCTCTGTCAAAACATGTTCATGAGATTCTAGGAAACTTAAAGAAGAAAGTTATTGTTTGAGTTCTATAGTTAAATTGCTTTATCCATCATTGCTTTTTCACCTCTGCAAAACCATAAATGTAAACTTAGTCCCTGGAAGATGAGCTGGGCTGCAATTTTCAGCTAATTGGGAGAAACAGACCTGAGTCGAGCACTGTCAGGCTGATTTGAGTCTTAAGATATGATGATGATTATTGTGTCAAATGCAATCAAGAATATAAGCCTTGAACTGACTGAAGGGCTGGTTGTTTTTAATTCAGGTTTGTAGATGAGATAGCCCTCATGTTCTTAGGCAGTCACAGCTGGTTGGAAAAGAGGACCATTTAAAAAACAGTTTACCTCTGTTCAAAATTGCAAGAAATCAAGCTTAAGAAGAAGGGCAGATACAGTTTTTAATACACCTTTCTCCTTGGAGAAGTTTCTTGTGTAAACTAAATGTCTGCCTAGACAAAAACAGAACTGTGGATAAATGAAAATTTTGGAATTTTCAGAGAATCAGAACATTTTCTTGGTAATATGCTTCATTTTTACAAAAATGAATGTTGTTAGATCAGAACTTGACTTCTACTACAGTGTGTATGGGAAACCTTTAAAATTTTTACCTCCATCTATATATTTCATGTCAGGGCCAATACAATAAACTGATAACACCCTTCAAAAACCATTCCTCTCTTCTTTCCCTTCTCTACCCTACACCCTGTCAGGTTGCCCTCGATCCCAAACTGTTAAATGCAATTAAACTTCAAAGTTGGGAATAAACGCAATTTGTGTAGGTACCCAGAAGATTAAAATGTTTCATGTCTCTGCAACCAAGACAACAATGGCACAGTGAAATGTTTGATTAGGGCAATTATCCTAGTAATTCAATAAAAAGGGACCTCTTTTAGCATGTAATGGAGACAAAAGTGCTTTCCTAGCACTCAAAGCATTTGCAAAATTGCCCACATTCTCCTTTTGGCTAATGGAGATTTAGTTTTGAGGTTACTTACCCTCCAATGGAAATGCAATTTCAGTTAACTTCTGAAATTGCTCAGGTTTCATCCTCCTTTTTAATGTCACCAGTAACTATGAATATCAAGTAACTGCAAAACTTTCAAAGAAATTGTACCAAACGTTTCAAAATACTGCTCCATTTTGGGAAATAGTAAACACGATTTTTTTTTTTTTTTTTGCAATAAAACACTCAAAGACAGGTAGCAGGGGGCAGCTGGGTAGCTCAGTGGATTGAGAGCCAGGCCTAGAGACTGGAGGTCCTAGGTTCAAATCTGGCCTCAGTCACTTCCCAGCTGTGTGACCCTGGGCAAGTCACTTGACCCCCATTCCCTACCCTTACCAATCTTCTGCCTTGGAGCCAATACACAGTATTGACTCCAAAATGGAAGGTAAGGGTTTAAAAAAAAAAAAAAAAGACAGGTAGCAAACTCCCACTTTAGCAGCATTGAAATGTAGGAGAGAAAGGACACAAAAATGTAAGCAGATGCATTTCATCTATATCCTACTTAGAGAGAGACTTCAGCTCAGTTGTGCCTCAAATGGCAAATATAATTTAACCATAATAAATATTTGTCTTGGGAAAGGGGAAAAGATGTTCTTTAAAGAGTCTAGTGTATTGATATATTTCATATAATGAATGCATTTTTATAAATTAAGGGGGTATAATGGAGTTGACGGAGTTATGGCTTAAAATCAGGAAACTCTCAGTACAATTACTACCTCTGACACTTGTTAGTTATGGAGCTCTAGGCAAGTCACATTCATTCTAAGCCTCAAGTAGCTAACCAACTCTAGAGGTGTTATCTTGTAAGTCCTATTAAGATTGCTAATTAAATCACCAAGCCTCTGGTTGTGTTAACTCTGAGCAGCCTGTAATCAGTAAAATAGAATGCAATCAAAGTAAAGATTCTTTTTCTTGAACATTGCTGGATCTATGATTTTTTTAATATAACATATATGGTTTCCACATCTCTCAATATTTTACAGCTAAAGTTTTAAATGCATAATAAATCAAGAAATGTTGTCAAAGTTAGAGGTTAGTTTTTCCAAGTGACATTTCTTATTTTTCAACTCATTTTAAACAGTACTATAACGTTCTCATTCTTTTCAGAAATACATTCGAAAAATTCAAGAGGAATTTTTCTGAAGAAGTTTAAAAGGCCTAGGCTGAGATTTTATATAACAAAAAAAAATGACTTCAGCATTAGACAATTAAATGAAATGCATTGACACTAAGAAAATCTTTAAAAGGTCACTTTACTCTGCTGAGGTAGGCCTAGATGACAGCTAAAAGTTGCTCATATTAAGTCACTTGACTTTGTAATATAAAACTAAATTGTATGATCAGTAATAATCAACCATCCCAATCATTCCCCACCTTAGTTATAAGAGTAGGACGAAAGCAATTAACTGGGTGGTAGATTTTAAGAGCTGGAAAGAACAATCCAGATCCTCTCATCCAAACCTTTCATTTTATAAATGAGGAATCTAAACTCCAGAAAAGGTAAGTGACTTGTGTAAGGGCATACAGCTGGTAGCAGTGAATATATATAAAATATATTTCCTTAATCGTATTTAATTTAGCCTATTTCTAGGAAGACATGTAGAAAGGAATTTCCTTTAAGATTTAATTTTTTGTGCAACATTTCCCTACCTTCTTTATAGTAATCCATGGCTTAAAGGGATAATAATGACAGTCTGCTCATTATTTAGAGCTAAAAGTTTTGAAATCATGAAATAGAATTGTTTTCCTTTAAAAATAAATAAATTAGAACTCTTAGAGGTTTAATCACTTATTCATGGTCATATGGTTAAGAAGAAGCAGTATAGAAATTTGATCCTAGATCCTCAGACTTGGAAGCTTGTGCTTTCTCTAATATACAACACTTGCTGTACTGATTTTATTATTGCATAATCATAATTGACAGGATAATAATAATAGTCAATAATATAATAATATTACTTATAATGTTATATTTTATTATTCATATATATTCATATTTGGTGCAGTAGACAGAGCACTGGGTTTGAGACAGGAAAACTATGTGACCATAGACACTTTCTAACTCTATGATCTTGGGCAAGTAAGTCACTTAACATCTGTTTTCCTCATTTTCCTCATCTATTAAGTAGGATGATAATAATAACACCCACCTACCTTGCAGGGTTGTTGTGAGAATATATGAGATAAATTAAATCATATGTGAAGAGCTTAGTACAGTGCCCACCACATAGAAAGTGCTTTGTCAGTGTTAGCTGTTATTATTATGATGTTCTAGATACTTGAATGAGTAATAAAGATAACAGCCAGCCTTTTCCTAAAATGTGTGCTTTTGACTTTCAATGTACAGATCTTGAAGAGTTTAAAGAAAAGAAAGGTGGATTTAGTTTCTGAAACAGAAATAGACACAAAAAGGAAGAAAAATTATCAAGAACAAAATCCTGCTAAAGAAAAAAATAGCTGTAAATGAATCTAATGGGAAAAGGGAAACAACTGTGGCCATACAGGAATCCTAATAAAAAAACTGACTTGGAAGAAGAGATGGAGGCCCAGTGCAAAAAGTGAAAGGGTGTCAAGGTTCTGTGAAAATAGTATCTGAAAGATCACTCCTCTATCAGCAAAGGATTGTTGTTACAAAGCACAGTAAATAAGATTTTTAGTTACCTTGCAGTCAAGAGAAAGAACAAGACCTCAATAGGGCTGTTAGCCTATGTAAGTTACCTCTAACACTGAATGAAAGATGGGTCTGTTTTGTTTTCAGTAGAATTCCAGAACAGGTCATCCCTAATTTACAAATGGGGAGTGTTTCAAACTTCTCTTATAGATGGACTATTTGAAACTTACAATACATTTTACCACAGAAACACTATTATAAATGGCCTACAGGAACCCAGAATTCTCTGCATGATGGATTAAATAGGCTTCGTGGGTTGGCCTGGGAAACTAACCACCATTTATAATGTCATGCCTATGGGAAAATGCATTCCAAAATACATAGTAAGCATTTCTCCTCCACCCCTCACTTCTTCCTTCCCACTCCCATCCTCCATTCCTCTTCCCTTGGCAACTATGGCAGGAAGGAAATGGGAGAAAGGCCATGAAAATATTTTATCCACTACAACCCACCACAATTTAGCTACCAGTGGCTATCTTTCCTTTGGCAGACTGCTCAAGTAATGTTTCTGGTGCTTCCTGTTGCCTTATGTAGTATAGGGTAGTCATTCCTACCTCTAAGATTTTCATAAATTCAGTATTTTTAAATCAGGGAGTATGTTTCCGCTGATAAATCACCAAACTCCTTCCTTTAGGTATTGTAACTTTAATGGGGATGGGCAGAGGAGGAGGAGGAGAGCATCTAACCCAAGTAGTATGAAAATGTTCTTTGTGAGTTATAATTGATTTGTTTAATGTCACCAAATGAATTTCAAAGTATTTCATTTCCATTAAAGGTAGTTTTTCTAATGTAATTAAGAAAAAAATAATAACCTTAAAATTTAATTATTTTGATAATTAGTTTTAATTATCTTTAGCTGTTTGTAATCCCAGATCTTGTTTTAATAAATGATAAGTGAGTATTTAATATGTTCAAAATAAGAGCAATTCTTTGAGAGTCTTACAAAACGTTCAGTATGACAGCTAATTTGATATTTATTGAGCCCTATGTCATATTGGTAGTCAGTAAATATCTTTCTTATTAATGAGTCTTTCTATTTTGTTATAATTTTCTGAGAGAGAACATTTTAAACATAAAACTTTAAAAATACTTAGGCCAGGATATTTCTGGCAGCAGCGGTCATTTACTGAGCATTTTGTGTTCTGACTTTTCTTATAATTCAGGTATATAATGTCCTTTCCTCTGAAATTTTCCCATAATTTGCACCGACATGGAATTAGAGAGTACATTAAACATATGCCAGAATTATACCCTGAGTTTGAAGGTCCTGATTACCATTATCATACATGCCAGGCTGTGGTAAACATTTTGATCAAATCTTTTTAGAACAGAAGAGATTTATAAATTAATAAGTTAATTCACTTGAGGAGGCATGTAGAAGTCAGTGCAGTGGAAGGGAAGGTGGGAAGCAGGTAGTGCTTGAGCCTTGCTCTCATTGGAATTGGCACAAAGCAGGAGTGACATCCTCAGACAGTTACCTATATACCTATAAAGACCCATCTTGTCCTGTAGGTAAGCAGGAAGGAGATTGGGCATAGAAAAGGTGGGGATGGGATGGGAGAAGAGAAAAGAGTGAATTTGAGGAAGTCATGGTGAGAGACAAAAATATTCATGAGTGGGGAAAGGTTGAGGGTAAGGGAAGAGAAAGATAGAGAGGTAAAAGGTGGGATGGAGGAAAACACAGTGATAATGGTCATAAATGTGAATAGGATGAACTCACCCATAAAATAGAAGAGGATACAGTAGATTAAAGGCTACAGTCTTACAATATACTATCTACAAGAAACACAATTAAAGCAGGGAGACACACACAAAGTACCAGTAAAGGCTAGGAACAATCTATCTGGCTTCAGACTAAGTTTAAAAAGCAGGGGTAGCAGATCATTCTCAGCAGCAATACAAGGATCCAGGAAAACTCCAAGGGACCCATGATGAATAAAGGCTACTCATCACCATAGAAGGAACTAACAAAGTCTGCATACAGATTGAGGCGTGCCATTCCTAATTTTATTTCCTCCATGAATTTTTCTTTAGTGAAGCTATATGTGTCTTCTTTCACAATATGATGAGCGTGGAAATAAGTTTGTATAGTAACACCTGTATAACCTAAATCATATTGCCTGCCATCTTGAGGAAGGGAGAAGGATAGGAAGGAAGAAAAGCAGGAATTGAAATATCTCAGAAAACAATGATTGAAAATTGTGCTGACATATAATCTTAAATAAAATTTAAAACTTTTTTTAAAAGCTAATTCAATTCAACCAGGATTAATAAAGCACCTCATATGACACTGGAGACACAAGATAAAAGAGGAAACAATTCCTACTCTCAAGGACTTTACATTCATCCTCCAGACATTTAAGCCATTAAGACAGTTTAACTGTTAGCAAACTGACTTATTATTTTATGTTTAGGGGTGTTGATAAATTGAATTAAGATATTTTAAAATTGTTATTGACCTAAAGATAAAACCTAAACTATGCACAGGACTCTTTTTAGCATGAAATTTAGCAATCTTAAGAGTTGGAAGAAATACCATATACTATGTAGTACAACCTCTATCTGCAGTAAAAAAACAAATAAATAAATTAAAGCAATCATACAAGATCCCCAACAAGTAATCAACCATCCTTTTCTTGAAGAGCCTCAGTGATAGCAAATTCACTATCATGTTCTGTTCCATTTTTGGTTCAAAAAATTCTTCTTTGTATCAAATAGAAATTTCTCTTCTGTAACTTCCACCTATTATTCTAGTTCTTCCTACTGGGGACATGCAGAACAAGTTTAATCCTTCACCACCTGAACATCTTTCAAATATTTCAAGACAATGATCATGTTTTCCCTAAGCTAAGTCTTATCTTTTCTAAGTTAAATTTCCCCAGCAGAATGAATAAGTGCAGAAGAGCCAAATGATATAACAACCTGCAGTGTAGTAATTGTAAGCTGAGAAAGGAAAAGAAATGCTGGAAAGATTCATTGAAGCTCAGACTTGTTTACAATGTGGCATGAGAAACTATAACTACTTGTTATATACAGTTATAAAGACATGGGTTTCTCTACAACTAAAGGACTTGATTTTTTTTCTTTTTTTTTAAACAAAATTCAATAATCATTTATTAAGTTTCCAGACATAGGTCCTGGAGATACAAACTCAAATACTAATCAAGAAGCTTATGCCCTATCAGAAAGAGATGAAAATGTATACATCTAACAATGATGCCAAGAGAAAAACCTAAGTGCAAATGAGAAATCCTAAATCTAAATGCTTAGAGAAATTTGGGGAAAGTTATATGAGTGATTTGACATAGGAAGGAGTTGCTGAGAAAGACCCCTAGGAGATGATGTCTAATCTTAGCCTTTTAAAAATGGAGATTTCAACAGATTGAGATGAAGTGGAATATGAGGGACTTTAAGGAATGGGTCTGAAGGAAGCCAATCCAATTTTGCCGGTACATGGAGTTCACAATGACGAGTGGTGTGTGTTAAGTCTAGAATGATAGGGCAGACTTTGATTATTGATATCCTTTAAATTCCAAGAGCTTTCCCTCAATTCAAAAAACCTTATATCAAGTGCCAATAAGTGCTGGATGCTAAGGATACAGAGATAACAAACAAAACAATCTCAGGCTTCAGAAACGCTATTTACTTTATTTGATAGACAATGGAAAATGTTTGAAGGTTGTTGAGTAGAGACAAGATGAGAGCAGTAAATTATTAAGAAGATTTTTTCCAAGAGTGTGAAAAATGCCTTGGAAAAGGAATACACTGGAGTCAAGAAAACTGTTTAAAAATATTCTAACAAACTAAACAAAAAGAAATGGAGTCTGAACTAAGGTAGTTGTAGTTAAATGTACTATAAGACCCAAATAATATTAGGCAGGATAATCTTTTGTGAAAGTAGTAAGATCACAGATGAATTTTTTTTATTGTTTATTTGTTTCAGGGGAATGAGATCCTAAGTAGTGTTGTAAGCAGAAGGAATAGAGTCAGAAGAGAGAGAAATTGTAGAAAATATATGAAAGTGGTTAAAAGCTAGTACAAGTTCTTAGAGATAATGAGATAGAAAAAAAAAAGAAGTAGAAGAGTTGGCTTTGGAAAATAGTGCCACTTCTTTATCTGAGCCTGGAAGGAAAAGAAGATGGGTGAAGACATTAAAGACTGTGGAGAGCAACACTGATAGAGTCTCTATTAAATTGCCTAATTTTTTTTCCTGTAAAATAGAAGGTGAGGTCATTAACCATCTTTTTAGAATAAAAAGGGCAAAGAGGGGAAGTTGGAGGTTTAAAGAGGAAGGTTTGGAACAGCGATTGTTTTGAAATATGACATTTATGTGTTTCTTTTATTCTTAACTTAATTGAAAATAGAGTATGAGATTGTATGACCCAGTTATGAAATATCCAGAGGACAAAACAAGACAGTTTAGGCACAAGATTTTCTAGAGATAAAGAATTTTTTTTTAGTTTCATCAACAATATTGTAGCATAAAGATTTTTTTTAAAGAAAATTCATTTGTTTGACTAAACTTGGTTTGTGTTTGCAGCACAAAAACATGAGTAATTTGTTTAAAGTAGAAGGAAATTGGGCCAACTGACCCAATTTATTACTGGGCCTAGTTCTTCCCTTCTTTCACTGGATAATGCAAGCAAAGTTCTGAATAGTATATAAAGAAGAGAGCAGTCTTTATTTACTCCTTTGCAACTCCCACAGAGCTGCAACTTTTGTGGTTACATCTCTGATGCTTAGTCTTTTGGTTTATGTGTCTGTGTGGGATCTGGGGTATACTTACACATGTTGTGAATTATTGGCCATAGAGATAATTGACCATACCCAATAACAGGGCAAAACATCTGGTTTTTACAGGTCAGCAATATTGTATTTTAGTAGCACCATGATTCTGTTTGAGGTAGGGAGACATCCTCTTATTTAAATCAATTCATTAATAAGCATCTTTATTTACTGTCTTCTATGTACCAGGCATTATGCTAAATTTTGGGGGAACAAAAATAAAGGGCACAATTTAATGGAGGAGATAAGTAGGCAAATATATACAAACAAACTATGTATATAATAAAAAGGTCAAAGGAGGAGTCTCCTCTGCAAAATTTTTGTAGTATGTCTATTTTTTCCTTCTTCCAGGATAAATAATCATGTATTTGTGCTTCTTGATTGAAATGCCTTGGCTAAATCATTGGCTCCCAGGCTTTTTATTTTTTTTTAACTAGAACCATAAAATTAGATAGTAATGAGCCTTTTTGTAAGTCATATAGATGGTGCAGCAGATAGAGTACCAGGCCTGGAGTCATTAAGACCCATCTTCCTGAGTTCAAATATATCTTCTAACACTTACTAGCTGTGTGACTCTGGGCAAGTCACTTAACTCTGTTTATTTCAGTTCCCTCGTCTGTAAAATGACCAGAAGAAGAAAATGGCAAGCTACTCCAACATCTTTGCAAAAACAACAACAACAGCAATGACAAATGGAGTCACAAAGAGCCAGACACTACTGAAAAATAATTAAACAACAAAATGAGCCTTTTGTGACCCTATGGCTCAAAAGCTGCAGACACTGTCTTCACCAAAACAGAACATAGTCTCAGACTCAGCCTCTCTGTCTCAGTTTATCCATCTCTCTCTCTGTCTCTCTGTCTCTGTCTCTCTCTCTCTCTCTGTCTCTCTCTGTCTCTCTCTCTCTCTCTCTCTCTCTCTCTCTCTCTCTCTCTCTCTCTGTCTCTCTCTCTCTTTCTCTCTCTGTCTGTCATATTTCTAAAGAGTGAAATAGAATTGCCTGATGTAGAAATCCAAGATGGCTCCTGTGGAGCTGGTGCATCTATAGCTGTTATTTCTAGCAGGAAGCATTGCTAGTGATATTGTGACTTGGAAGATTGGACTCATCCTGGGGCCAATCTCTCCTCCTTCTCATCTTTTTCCTCCCCAAAAAATGTTTCCCTGTTTTCTTTTCCTTTCTCAATTTTTGGCCAGGAAATTGAAGAGCAAGTCTTTCATGTTTTCCCCTGAGGAAACCGTGGTTTCTTGTAGATACCTCCTGCCAGTAACTCTAACTTATATCACATCCTACAATTCAGAACCAGTGGACTAAATTGATGGAACTGGACTAATCTTTAAATGTTTTCTTTGGATAGCTTTAAGTAGAAAAATATTGGTCTTTTATTAAAAATTATTGATTTTCTTGAAATAGACCAGGATGGGTTATTAAAATGTATTTTTTTAATGTATGTTATGTCTTCCAATGTTGTTGTGAACATATCTGCCATTGTTTTAATTTTTCTAAATGGATTTTGGCCCACAGCCAAAGGAAAGGAACTGAGAAAGGATAGCTCATAGTAGAAAAGACACATTCTGCCTATATTCTTGTACAATTTTCCTTTTTAAGGTATCTCAATCATTTCCTGAGAATTGATAATTAAAATATTTCTTCTCTTATAACTATCATTTGCATTTGCAATTTTTTAAAAGTTCAGATAGAGAAAATGCAAATGATAGCATATATGTTTAAAAGAAACTTAGGTAATTCAAAATATATTTTATCTTATTTCTGAAGGGTGTGGAATTCATATTAAAGTGTAAGATAATAAAATTTCAACTAAAATTTCTTTACATATGAAGAAAGTTTGAGCAGATCACTTCAAATCTGTAGTTCATTCTTGGGAAAGAAAACCTGCTTTTGGTGTTATTTCTACCCATTTTTAAAGACATCATGTGTTGTTCGGGTGACAAAAGAAGGGAATGAGCTTGCTGCTAACTAATCAGGAATACTTTGAGAACATTTAGGTCATGGTTTCCAATTAACTCTGGTAAGTTTGGATAATTTAGTACCAGACCTCAGGAGATAGAGGATGAGAACCTCGTTAATTCAGATGTCGATGAATAGCGAACTTGTAAATTTGCATTGAAAATGGATTTTTATGTTTTGAAGCAAGAACTGGCCAGACATTTTTCAGCTCCAGTGGGAGTGATCTCTTTTTTTCTCCTTCCTTGTACCTTCAGTAATGCATAGTCATCATTGCTAGACTTTTTCCTATGGATTAAGAGCAAGTTAATTTGAGAGGAGATGGCAAGGCCCCATTTCTTTACTGGCCTTACCAAAATGGCCAAAAAAAAAGGGGTCCTTTTCTCCCATGGCAACAGCTCAAACATATATAACTCATGCAGTGGAGATCTTAGCACTCCCCAGGCTCCCAAAGATAAATGCATCCTCATTCTTAAGGTTGTTGCTGGGCAAGGAAATAATGGGATACTAGTTTCTACTTTATTGAAGGCTTTTGCTTAGATTCATGCTAGCCATTAGTGTAAATTGCTAATAGAATTGCTACAGAAAAGAGGACTTTTTCAGCAGGGTTTGATGTCTGTGATGAGACCAGAAGTAATATGGTTGTACCTAATTTATCTGATGTTGGCACGTGTCTCTTCTTCTCTGAAAATAGAATACAGGACAATTTGTGTTTTTATAATACTCTCAGGTATAAATTATTTAATCAAAAATCTATATCAATAATTGTGATTATGGAAAATTTGGATTGTTTGTTAAGTATGACCATATTAAGAACAGTCTTCAGGAACTGGTGATGTTTAGCTTAGAGAAGGGGAGTCATGGTAACTATCTTCACATATTTGAAGAATCATCATGTAGAAAAATGGAATTGATTTGATCTTGTTGCTCTCCAGTGTGGAACTAGAATCAGTGAGTGGAAGTGAAAGGAAAAGAGACTTTGAATCTAGATGAAGAATTTTCTAATGGCATTTACCATTTATAAAGGAATAGGTTACCTAAATAGCAATCCCCTAAACACTAGAAATAATCAATAAAAGACTGAATGGCCACGCTTAGAATATTGTAGAAAGAATTCCTTTACCAGATGATGGTTTGAGTTTGAAGATAGGTAAGGTGCCTTCCAACTCTGAGATTCTATGAACGTAGAATATTATGCTTTCACACAGTCAATAATTGTTGCAAGATCATCCGGGATGAAGTCATCCTGACTGTCATTTGCAAATAGTTGGAAAGGGTGGCCTAGTAATATACTCTCTACAGTAGCAGGGTACCTTCCCATGATTACTTTAACACACTTCCATAATAGCTTTGTGAGCTATTAAGCTCATAATGACAACCCAAGTAAGACAATGCGCACTCATATAAACCAAATATAGGCATTCCATCCACATCATTGAGTTTCTATTCCTTTGTCAGAATTTTATATTGTCCCCAGCCTCCTGGGATTGGTGGAAATTATGGAAGTTCTATATAATTTTCTCCTAATTCTATATTCCATTTTCTATTGCATTTCTCATTAATGTCTTCCATAAGCTCCATTTCCCCAATATTAGCTCCGGTTCTCTATTTGAGAGTGTACAGTGGACACTTCTGAAACTGTAACCTTATTGTCCATTAGAGACCCCCAAGACAGGAATTATTTATTGCTTCCCCCAAAACCTTTTTCACTCAGTAGTTGTCACTGATCCTCTCATTCACACTGATGCTATTTTCCTTCCTCTGCACTCTCTTTTCTAGTGAAGGTGCTAAAGCTAAAAAACAAGCTAAAAAAAATTCTGTTTAGTTATATAGACTCTGATTAGGGCTTTCTTAGGTACAAGAACCAGCACTTTAATATAGGGAATCCTAAGACTCAGAACACAACAAAACTTAACCACCCACACCACTTGCCTTCAAGTCTCATCTCCATCCAAAAGGAACATTAATTCTTATACATTGGCTCATGATGTCTTACTTTTTCAAAGCCACAACACAGAGTGACTTCTTCCTTTCCTTCTGCCACATACACTGAAAGAGATTAAAAGAACTGGGCCAGGATCCCAGCCCAAGGATAACAACTTTTATTTTGTGGTCACAAAATACAGAAGTCAGAGATCTGCAAACCAAGTCCCAGGCTGTGGCCAGTGACAATCTGATTTTCAGTTACCCAAGCTTATATAGGCTTTGGACACTTGCTTAAGAGATGTGATTAACAGGGAAAATATGCAAAACATGTTCCTAAAGTGGATTTGGAAACATTTTGCTGAAAAGGGTTAAAAAACTGGAGTAAAGGGATTATGACCAGGTCACTTGCTCTTTTGTCCTCCTTCTGGGGTGTCTTAGCTTAAGGTAAGGGTCACATCCCCTAGGATATAGTAAAGAATAAAAAAGAGGAAGTGTACACACTCTTCATCAATGAAGTAATATTATTGATAATACATTCATGTCTTAAATCACACAGTTATAGATTATCACACTATTATAGAGAAATCCTTTTTAAGTGATTAAAATTACTTAATTAAATTTCTTCTTACACGGAGTTTTAGGCTTTTTGATAATAATAGTGATGTTTGTTGATTCACTGAGAGTAAGTTTAAATAAGCCTGGAATATATTAGTAGCTACAGGCAAATGTGTGTTGTTGACACTTCTTTTATATAGCTGTTCTCTTTTAAAAACATATCATTATTCCTCTTGGAGTCTGCTTTACTTCTGGAATTGTACCCTATATCCCAGAAAGACCTCTGGCTGCCCAGGGGAAAAAGACTATAGATTTTAGTTGTCTATACCATTTCACAGCTATTCTACAAGCTGTTTTCTTCTATCTTTAAGCTTTTAATGAGTCTTTCTTGATAAATATACCTGGATTATCTATTTTAAAAAGAATATTATGAAATAGCATAAAGAAGATAATTTGAATAGATATCTTCTATCTTCTAGATATTTGAATAGATACTCCTCTAACTTTTCACCTCTTATTTATATATTTACATAAATAATAATGCATCACTTTATAGCACTTACTATGTTCCAATCACTGTGCTAAGTAATTTACAATATATCTCATTTAATCCTTGCAACAACCCTATGAAGTAGGTTTTGTTATGATCCCCACTATACAGATGAGGACCCTGATATTAAGGCACTTCCCCAGGGTCACAGAGCTAGTAAATGGCTGAGGCTGAATTGGAACTCAGGTTTCCCTGACTTCCAGGCCTGGCACTCTATCTACTTCTACCAAAAATTTGTCTGACTGCCTTCTGGGTTATTTAATTAATTTAATTAATTAAGGACTACTGTGGTTTTTCTTTTTTTTTTTTTAACCCTTATACTTCGGTGTATTGTCTCATAGGTGGAAGATTGGTAAGGGTGGGCAATGGGGGTCAAGTGACTTGCCCAGGGTCACACAGCTGGGAAGTGGCTGAGGCCGGGTTTGAACCTAGGACCTCCTGTCTCTAGGCCTGACTCTCACTCCACTGAGCTACCCAGCTGCCCCTGTGGTTTTTCTTTTGGCAGGGCCCAGACTCAGGCCCTTCATTATAAAACTGTGAGTTATCAGAGGCATAAAATGTAATGACCTAAGTCAGCTAAGTGAAAAATAGAGACTGCTTGCTTAGCCTAGTGCCTCTTGTAGACCCTAGATACAGCTCAGCTATGGACAGTGATGTTTGGTTTCATTCCATTCAGTTTAGCAAACACTGATTTAGCAAACTTGTGTGAAATGCACTACGGATCCCATTTGTAGTCTTCTTAGGGGGAGTCACAAGCATCTTATAGAATTAATTTTTTTAAACCCTTATCTTACATCTTAGAATCAATACTGAACATTGATTCCAAGGCAGAAGAGTGGTAAGGTTTAGACAAGAAGAGTTAAGTGACTTGGGCAGGGTTCCACAGCTGGGAAGTATCTGAGACCAGATTTGAGCCCAGGGCTCCCCATTCTTTAGGTCTGGCTCCCAATTCATTGGGCCACCTAGCTGCTCCTGCCCCCTTATAAAATTATTATTATTATTTTTAAACCCTTACCTTCCATCTTGGAGTCAATACTGTGTATTGGCTCCAAGGCAAAAAAGTGGTAAGGACTAGACAGTGGAGGTTAAGTGACTTGCCCAAGGTCACACAGCTGGGAAGTGTCTGAGGTCAGATTGGAACCTAGGACTTCCCATCGCTAGGCCTGGCTCTCAATCCACTGAGCTACCCAGCTGCCCCCTAAAATTATTCTTGATAGAAGTAAGCCACTACCTCCTCTCCTTCTCTGTGTCCTCGCATCTCCAAAGACTAAAGTGAACAGGACCTCTTAGGGAAACACCAGAACAAGAAGTGGAATCCGTGGTTGGTATTACAGACAACAAAAGCATCTGCCATCTTGGACTGTGAGTTTCCTACTTTGAAGTACTTCTAAAACATCCTTTCTCACTTTTATCAAGTCTGATTTCTCAAATTGCCTAACATCCTGCGTTCACCAGTAACCTAAATTATGAATTTCATTGTTAATTCTTCCCTTAAATATATCCCAGAAAAAAATAATGATTAAATATTAAAACAAAATCCAAATAAAGAAGAAATAATCCAGCATGTTTTATCTCGAGGCTCTTTGTGATAATACTAGACCAGCATATGGGAGCATGATTTAGCGGACCACTGAGCACTGTGAATTTCCCAATTTATCACACTTACAGAAGCACCTGGGCTAAATAACTTTCTGTCAGTCTACTCTAAGAGTGCAGTGTTGCCTGTATTCATCATGTTTTTATTTATTCTCCATGATAGCATAGTCATGCTATAAGTTCATCATAAACCTATACTTGCTTTGAATTGATTAAGTGCCTTTACAGCTATGGACCTAAGCAAGGAATATCTTACCCACATAGATCAATGCTCATAGACTTTGCCTTGAGAAATATTCAGGACTCTCTTCTACCAGCCATATGAGGGCAGCTCTCCCCACCCCCTATCTTGTGGTGGGAAGGGGTGCAAAGGAGAGAAGCAAATGAAGATTGAAAAGAAAACTGGAAAGATTTCCAGCTTCATACAAGGTTATTCAATGATTCACCATAGACTCGAAGACATAATGTATCATGATTCTGTCTTTTGGAATCATCTCTCTCATTTAAAAAAATGTTTCAGTGGTACCTCTGTGTTCTGGACTCTAGTCATTTTACAATATAAAAGAAAGAAAAAGGAAAGAGAATAAGTATTTCTATGGCATCTGCTATGTACTCTGCTAAGTTCTTTTATTGAACATTGTCTCATTTGATCCTCACAGCAACCCTGCAAATTAGATGTGACGATTAACCTCATTTTACAGTTGAAGGCACTGAGGCAAACAGAGATTAAGTCACTTGCCTAGAGTCACACAGCTAGTGTCAAGACTGGATTTGAACTTGAGTCTTTCTTACTCAAGGCCAGTGCTCTAACCAGTGAACCACTACCTACCCCTGATGTATATATTGCCTAGTTCCTGCTTCTTTTCACCCTAATTTAAAGCCTTCCTTGCAAGACTAAAATACAATAGAGCTAAGTGAAGCCATGACACGATTATACAATGACAATCTTCAAGCTGGAAGGGAACCTCAGAGGCCATTTAGTCCAGTTTCCTTGTTTCATAGACAAAAAGGCTGAAGCAGAGACACTTTTCCAAGGTCACATGGGTTATAATTCAAACCTGTATCTCCTGACTCCAAATCCATTTACTTTTTTTCCCAATACAAACACATGGAATCACATCTTTAAAAGAACAAAATTTCTAGAGGAGCCACTCTACATAACCAGTTTCACACACAAGAAACTAAGAAGAACTTGAACAGGTAAAAGAGTTAGTTATAGTTTTAAAAGTTCTGGCACATCCCTATACTGTAATTCTCACTTCTTGTTATCTATGCAAAGACTTTTAATGAAAATTTATTAGCATGTAAAAAATGGCTATGAACCTCATTGAAAGAACAATAAAAGATGCTTTTCTCCTGTCTCATGACACATAAAAAATGAAGAATGAATATGAGCATTCCTTGCCTTTCCTTTGGAAGGATTTCATTACTCTCTACTCCAAATGTGGGCAGGACTCAGTATTCTCAATATTCATTTCTTACGTACCATGATAATCTACTTTGTCATTTTACTAAGAAGGATTAGTCTCAGTAAAAAAATTGTTTAGAGAATATAGTGAAATAAAGTCTTAAATATAAGTTAAAAAACTTTTTAGGTCACTAGACCAAGTTTCAAATTCACTATATTCTTGTTAGACATTTACATATTCCTTATACAGAGACTACATCTGGGTACTTTAGGATTATTCAACTTTGGTCAATTAAAAACATAGATAGCTATGGATTAATCTCATTTTAATTTTTAAATATTTTCCTTGAATACAGTATGTTTTCTTTATTATTTATGTTTCTATAATTTTTCTTGTGGAGGTCTATGCCAAATTTATCATAGGGAATAAAGGAATTGAAAGATTCTTTAGGATTTTTTTCTCTTGTCCACACTGGATAAAGCTCTGCTCCCAGAAACAGGAAGATCTGAGATCAAATCTGGCCCTTGACACCTAATTATTTTGTGACCCCAAAGAATTCACTTAAACCTCTGTCTGCCTCAGTTTCTCTAGTTTAAAATTGGGGTAATAAAAGTATCTGTTTCCCTGCATTGTTGAGAGGATGAAATGAGATAATATTTTTAATGTATCTAGCACAGTGCCTGGCACACAGTAAGCCTTTAATAAATGTTCCATCTTTATTTCTTCTTCAATATTTTTTTAACATTTATTAATATTCATTTTTAACATGGTTACATGATTCATGCTCCTCCTTTCCCCTTCTTTCCCCCCCGCACCACCCCCCTTACCCATGGCCAGTGCGCATTTCCACTAGTTTTGTCATGTGTCCTTGATCAAGACCAATTTCCAAATTGTTGGTAGTTGCATTGGTGTGGTAGTTTCGAGTCCACATCCTCAATCATGTCCACCCCGACCCATGCGTTCAAGCAGTTGTTTTTCTTATATGTTTCCTCTCCTGCAGTCCTTCCTCTGAATGTGGGTAGCGTCTTTACCATAAATCCCTCAGAATTGTCCTGGGTCATTGTATT